>NC_051160.1:46876092-47167745 GCF_013339745.2 Dermacentor silvarum
GTTCGCCTTATGAAACCAACACAACTCTCTGCGGATGAATATTGTCAAGGTATCTGGCATAGCACAGATAATCTGGGACATTATAACCTAATGTACTCTCGCAGGGTATAGATGGCAACTATACACATATAAATGCAGGAGATATTTTGTATTCATTAATTTCGATAGCCCTACAGTTGAAAGAATTCAGACTTATAGAGAACAAAACAAACGTCATTGAGGCCCATAAGGAATTGAAAAGCCTATCTGCATACTTCATTCAGACTATACAGGGCTGTTGCAGGAGTGGGAGTAATAATACAAAACAATAAATAGAAAAAACGTGGATCAGTGAACAAATCAAGCAATAAGGAAACAATATCAGAGCACCAAGTAAAGAAACCTGAATATCATGTATATGTTCTTAGTGTGGAGAGAAATTTGTGGAATCGCAGACAACCAGTACTCTCTTCTATATTTAAAGCTCAATTTTTTGCCGAGAGAAGCTGAATTGGAAGATGTAGTCCATGCTGATATAGGTGTAACATATAGTTCATCAAGACTACAAATTGAAGGCTCGTAGCGATGATAAGGATCTCTTTATTAGGTGACAAGATCTGACGGTGTCGCCTGTAGTTATCGCAGCGCTGGGAGAGAGGGCAGCTAGATTCAACAAGTCTAGAGGTGGGGATGTCTAAAACATTCAAGTCGTAGCATTGAAAGAACAAACAAACTGCCGTCATTAGAAAAGATTTAGGGATATTTATCTCGCGTTGCATATGGGGGCACAAAACAAATAAAGCATACTTTATTATTTGGCGTATCAGGTGCCTATTTAATACTAATTTAGTGTATAGGGGTGTTCTTACTAACCTAATCAATGTGCCGAAACCACGAGACGTTATGGATGCAAATAGCGCTTAAGAAAATGTACTCATATGAAACCGTGTTAACGTAACTCTGTTGGGAAAGTAATAAAGAAGGAAGGTCCAGCTCGACTTATAAATGCCGTTAGACTCATAAAGCTGTTTCAATAAAACTTAATTTTTAGCTGGGATGACTTTTCAAAACGCAGAACTGTTTAATAAGCGTGCTGATGACAGGATAGGATGTACAATATTCTGCATATTGATTAATTTCAGAGTTGAATTCAAAATTGTTTACTGTAACGTTTGTTCACTACGAAAATTCAGGATTATTTACTACATCCGATGGTTTCAAAAAGGCAATGAAGAAGGCGTATATTTTGTTTTCCACATCTAGATCAAGTCATATAGCTGTGGCAGTGGCGTTGAAGTGCTGCAGCCACGCATGATGTCATGATGTCGATTAGTGAAAAGCTTTTCGGTCTCAAGATCTACGAGCTCCGTGTAAGTTATGTATGGTGGTAATCTGCAGAAATGAGAAGTTAAAATGGGTAAATAACTGTACAGGTGCTGCTTACTCCCTGATTTATATTATGTAATAAACTTTTATAGCTAACGTATCACGTCACAAAAAATACATGTTTGTAAAATTGTTTTAGGTAAAGTGTAACGCATAGAATAACAAGAGGGAAACATATTTGAGACCTAATCATGAATACTAGGTCTTTTTTATATCTAGGTATGCTACAAGGCTGCCACAACTTCTGTAGTTGCTTGAATAAAACTTCATTCTAAATCATGAATAGAGCAGTCAGAGTAGGAATTTCTTTTCTGTAATGGGAAAAAGTCTGTTAAAATGTGCACTTGAAGCTTTTATATTTTGTACTGGGTCAATAATAGCTTGATCATTACCTTCGCTTGACGGAGATAAATATTTTCATTCGCTAGGATAAATCACCAGAACGTTCTCGAAATATTCCTAAGAAAGCGAAAAAGTTGAACTTGCAAGAAGTTTTTATCTGAAAGGATTGTTAGACGTAAAGTTCCCTCTTAGCTTTAGCTTAACGGGCAATGTTAATGATGATTTTGGCTCTGTGTATCGCATTTGCTTCACTGGATTGCCAATTCGCAGCTCGTACTATTTTCCGGATTCTTAAGTTCCACAGAACATCAGGATTTGGGTGGTAGCTAATGACAAGGTATAGAAGCTACCAATTCGGTTTTGGTCTGTGAGAGTCATAAGCAAAAAAGGGCCACACTAGCAGCTTTTGCAAATCCAAACAAACATTTTTTCGATAAGTTCCTATTTATAGAGGACGAACTATAATTATGGTAACAGAAGAAGTAAACATGCCAATGCGCTGCAAATGATTGGGTAGCCGTAATCATTCCAATATTCCATTGTTAATTGGCGTAATGTCATACGCGATTCGTTTGCAAGCTTTTGGCCATGCTAGTTATTGTAATTGTCTTTCTAAATGCGTATTTCCGAAGAAATTGTTTTCAGGAATACGTGAGGCCGTATCTGAAAACATTTTACATTGCCGTTCTTTCCTACGTCAATTTATAATGCAGTCGTCTTTTTCTCCACACTAGTACACGAAGAATTGATGGTTACATAAACAGAACGTCCGCAATAGCCACTAGGCCTGCACAAGATAAAAAGCGACCGTTACATGAAAACATTCTTCCTTTATTTCCGAGCGCAAATAGTGTACTCCTGGACAAGATGCTGTCAGGTACCTTGCTCCAAAAGAAAAGTGAACGCTACTGAGCACGGAGATTAAGTAAAAGAGGCGCGACTGTAGTTTATTTAACACACGGTGACGTCATTCCCAACGCTTGAATCAATTCTTTGTCCAAAAATAGGCGAAAATACAGCACCAGAAAAGTAAAAATTTTAAAAGAGCTTTTATGTTTCCAGGATTCTACTAGCCAACGACCACCTACAGCAGTCTCAGCGGGGTACCACCTGCGAGGCTCAAAGCAGAACAACTGCAAGTCGTGAAAAACAGGAGCTGTCACGCTGTTATGAGAATACATGGAACACCGCCAGCAATAAAACTACCCTGTCAGCGGCTAAATCACTGACAAAAAAGTATAAGAGGTAAAAGGAATAAGAAAATAGAATGCAATATAAGCATCCTGTGAAAGTGTACGGGCATGGTTTCGGAAATTACCTGCTGACTACCACGTCCCAAGTGAGGCTACCTACCTACCGAGACTTCATACGCTCAAGGCAAGAAAATTAGCAGGTGCATTTTTTTTACAAAAAATAAAAGGTAAAAGTGTGAAGCAAGACGTAAACAAAATAAAGTGACCTGGCCAGGCGTAGGCTTTGGTATTTTACACCGCCCGAAGACAATGTGAAAAAGTGGCACGTTCTTGTAGTAATTAGTTAAAGGAGTACGAGTTTTCAACGGACTTAAGCTGCATAATGGAATGCCAAGAAGAAAAGATAGAAACAGTTGTGGTCCTGGGGAAGAAAAATAATGGAATGGGGCAGCGCTTATGAAGCCGCGCAGTGTACACTTGGCAATCTTCGTAGGCAGAACATGGGCGGTTGTTCAACACTAAATTAACGAAGCCGGGCCACATACACAACTATAACCATTCATAGATCACACGTCAAATATATATATTATGTAAACAAGACAGGTGTGGAGAAAACAAGAAAGCAAGCGCCGAAGTAAAGCGTTAAACCAGCCACAGTGAAGCTAATAATAACATACATTTAAATCCGTAGAATACCACTTTTATCCAGTGTCATACCAGTATGCGCGATTAGGCATTCCAAAGAAACGCCTACTTTAGGTTGTCCTTTATGAATGGCGCTTATCCAATGGCAACTAGTACAGATGTCTTGCACTGCGTGAAGCTATACACTTCTACACCTTTGCATTCAGTGGTACCTAAACATAAATTATTAACACATGATTTGTGAAAAACAGTCAATAGAAAAATTACATGGTTGAATCCTTGAAGCATAGAGTTGTGCAGTATACATTGTTCAAACACTTGTCACATACGAGTGTCCTTACTCTAAAAAGACCCGAAGAAATGACGTCCATATGGTGTATACAGAAATAGAGAAATGACGCTGATTCCCAGTTTAAAACTACAGAAAAACAGAGAATCTAAAACGTTCCTGTTTGCGGCATGCAACCGGGATAAGCGTCTGCTCACATTTAAATTAGCCTAGATGAATGACGATAACGAAGCTCTCTTTGACAAATACTACAGTACACGTTCAAGGAATGCGGAGCATTCAAACTGTCCATTTACAAAATAGAGAAAAGAAACATCTTGACTTGAAAATCACCCGTTATTTTTAGGCGGTTAATTTTAGGCGTTATATTTAGGGCAAAATATAAACTCCATAAAGTAAAACATTGGGTATGCTGGTGTAAGTTCACAGCAGAAATATCGGATTGGAATGTATCAAAGGAAATATCTGTTTTGGAAGCGTTTACTAAACTTTTCATTGACAATCGTGGTTCTTGAAACAAACATAAAGAGAAAAACTTCAAAGCCAATAACAAGCGACAAGCAAAAAACATCATCAGAGGCAAAGAAAATAAAGTTCGATGGGTGTTACACTCTTGCAACACAAGAAGGGGAACAGCTGCTGCCCATTTGGTGATACACGAGGTTTTACAATCGGGGTTATAATTCTTTGTAAGACATATTGGTAACTCATTAAGCTATAGAATCGGGGCTGGACTTCTTGCAAGACGTTACGAGTCGCAATGGGAAGTACACATGTGGCACTAAGGCGACTTCCTGAACGCCACATATGAACACTTAACGTAGTACCTAAAGTGCAGCATGTTAGTGCAGCCACTAGGCCACACCTTTAGTGAGCGAGATGGCTGCGACGTGACGTGCGCAATCACGCACGCACTAGGCCCACCTTTAGTAAGCCAGAACCGTAGAGCAGCCATGGCTTTAGGGACGCGTGCTCATCACTAGCAAAGCCATTAATTTCCTTTGTTTAGAGGGACCTCTCTGAGACATGTGACGTCAATCCCTGCATTCTTGTGGCGTCGGCGAAATTTCCTCATGGCGCAGTTTCACCAAGGTCACCGCCAAGGGCACCGTCAAGGGTGATGACGCCAAGGACACCTGCCAGCATAGACACCTTTAAAAAGTCGTTGGCCCTTCCACTCCGTGAAGATGCTTAACCAGTGAAGCTGAAACGTGTGGTCCTGGTGTTTATCACTGTGTTAATACCGAGGGTTCATTGAAGTATTTCACAAATATGAGGTTGCACACACGTTCGGCTGCGACGGAGAGAACAACGTCGCTGACGGTATGCCTGCAGTCCGCCGTTGTCGCTTGCATTCGATGTCTCGAATTTGCTCAGCGGCGTGTTTAGCAGCATTCGCCGGCCATTGCCGCTTGCGATTCTTCGAAATTAAATTGCTTCAAAATTAAATCTGTCCATTACGTAAGACAATGAATGGCTCATACCCCTTTAAGCAATGGCTCATACCCCTTAAACGCGGCCTTCCCACTATGACGATAGAAGAGAAGTGAAATTCTACGCTAGAATGACGAGCGGCAACGCAGCCAGCTGTGAAAGAAGACGACGATGACGACGAATGCAGAAGTAGTGGCACGAACTCGTGCCGAGCACGAGCACGAGCGCAACCCGAGGGGTGCCAACGAGCTGGCTCGTTGACGCTCGAGCCGCTGACGCTCGAGTCGATGACGCTCGAGCCAATGCTGATGATGATAGTTTTCTGTACACAGGCGATTTCGCCTAGCCAGATACGATTTCGACAAGACCTAGAAAGCTTCGCTTTAAAACAGAACTTGGAGTATATATTGGAGAAAAACAACAGTAAAGTCAAAAAGCTTAACAAATGAGCAGCTGAAAACTGGGCAAGATAATTACGTCTGTGGCATTTCGTAGAAATTTCTCTTTTATGCGGATCTTTGTTTTCAGACACAGTCCTCTCACGTTCAAGAAATGGAATACAGCGACATTTTGATCAATTGCCATAGAGGCCAAGGAAACGCCCGTAATACTATACACCATCTCAGTGTTAGCGAAGGCGCATGCATATAGTCATTGCCGTGTATGACCAGTACACACGCCATTGCACGACTCGGTAAGATCAGACACAATCCTGAGTGGGTTATCAGCTCAGTTTTTGAGCGAGCCTGGGAGACTCGCTTTTCACTTCCACTTCACTGTGCCCACATGGCAATAAACAGCTTATACCGCAAGTACATTGTGGCGTGCGAAATGTAGAGAAGTGCACAATTAACGAGCTGGAACTATAATATATGGCAGGAAGAACGAAAGAAGAAATGAGACCATAACTTAGGCCAGCCGCTTCTTTCATGGGGAATGAGATTGGGGAGTAGCAAGGAAAGGGAGAGCAAGATAGCAGATGCTGCTGTAGGGGTACAATGAAGTATATATACAGCGTCCAATGCGCGATACAAGCGCGTGCACATTTGACACACTAACGTAATCCATTTGCTAGAGCCGAGTGTGAAACCCTACATTCTCACATACAAGCTCTGATACCACTATGACGGCGCGTCGGCAGCGCCTTAAAGTTTCTCCGCGGACCGAAAACGTTCTCCTTCTAAATGGGGCAGAACTTCAGGCGGTCAACTGTAGCTAACGTTGGCTCCACTCGGTTGCATATTGGGGCCACACGAAAACCATTTGAAATATTGCCTCACGAGTGTGACTGACGCAGCAGTCCGGGCTTCGCTGTAGCACAATTGTAGCGAAAATATTGGCCAGTGTACGCACCATTGAGCCGCAACCGATGGCGTGCGGCTTACGGGTCTTACGGCTTACCGCTTACTGGTCTAAACCAGCCCTGAGTCTATTAAGGCGCTCATCTCATGATCCAGGTCGTTGCACTGTGCAAACAATCTAAAAGCTTAAGAGGGTGAGGCTCAAAATGAAAATGTAGGGAAAACATTGAAACGATGGTGGCAAAAGCGAGAAAATGCAGTCGTTGAAGCAGCATAACTAGTAACTCCTGTATTTCGACATTTGGAAGTTTTCCCGCACTAGCTGCCCTACATTTAGACTTTGGAGGTTTCAATCGGTCATCACCATGTGTCCATCTGTTTTCTTTCAATGAAGGTTTGACAAATGTTAGATTTTTTTCTCTCCTCAATTTCAGTTGTGAGTTCTTGTTCTTTATGCAGTTCACTACTTTATCAATTGTTGTGGATGGCTGCTTTGTACAGAATAACTACAAACATTAGGTAAGCCTTTC
The DNA here is from genome assembly GCF_013339745.2 of Dermacentor silvarum. Classification (NCBI taxonomy): domain Eukaryota; kingdom Metazoa; phylum Arthropoda; class Arachnida; order Ixodida; family Ixodidae; genus Dermacentor; species Dermacentor silvarum. The sequence goes on from NC_051160.1 coordinate 46,883,192, forward strand.
GCTGCATGAAATAGCATCGTTCTGTAAGCATGCTATATAGGAACAACAGAACGACACACATGCACGGAAACATTAAAAAGGAAAACAGGCGTTTCACCGGGCCAAAAAAATGTGATTCGCTTAGTTATAATTTCCTTAGATATAATAATTTATACAAAAACTAGAAGTAGCAAGATTCAACCGAATAAACTAATGGTAGAGGAAGGGACTACACGTTGTTTACAAACAATAAAAAGGGGCATTTGTGACTGCAATCTCCGTTCGTCACTTGAAGCAAATTTAAAGCAGCTGGCACCGAAGTAATGCTGTGTCCGGTTCATGATTTTCTTCAACCTCCCTGGGGCTCCCCCTCTACTTTTTCTTGTGTTTCAATTCCAATATTTGTTTTTTCTTCGAAAACTACATATCATGTTGCCTCATTTCGATGGAAAAAATACCGCGTTGTATTGAATAAGAAATGCTTGGCCGATTGTCGCCTTCATGAATGGCGGATAAATGGACGAATGTTGGCAATATCGAACAAAGATAACACAAAAACAAGGCATCGCTTACATTTTCTTTCAGCGGAGACATTTTCAACCCCTAACGTTATTCGGCTGCTAATGTGATATCAATTATAGGACCAGTCGGTGTGCGTTCCCGTCGTTGCCACCGCCCTGCTCTTCTGGTACTGATGACGCAAGCGGGGCGCGCGTTTGCAGGTTTAGCAGGTTTCCAGAGACGCGCCGCGAGTTTGTTTGCACAAACGACAAAACCGAGCGTACGCTCCCTCACGCTCACCCCAGTCGGCGCCGTATCGGCGCCGACTCCAGCGGATCCAGGCGGATCCAGGCGGACTTTCTCAAGTGGGCTTTGATCCAGGGCCGCTCCATTGCTGGCATAAGCATTGTGCGCACCAGCACTATCGTTCCTGCGATGCGGCAGTCTGCCTATACCACACCGTGGTGCACACATTACGGGTGCGTACGGTGCACTTTAGGCTTCAAACGCTGTGATGGTTTTCCGTTGGTCTTATCTCGTACACACCATTAACTAGCGATACCTGCAACGCTGCCGGCGGAGGTATTCAAAACGCTAGCGTCGCTTTGTGCCTAATAGCTGCCAGCGCATTGTTTATGCTATGTAATAAGAAGTGACCTCGCCGGCTGTGTCACGCCGAAATGTCGCCCCCTCGGTATTTTATAACACCGTATTAGGAGCCTAGGCGAAAAGCTGTGCCTTGCTCTCACGTTTAATTATTCGCCCTTCGGGCGAAACTGGGCAATTTTTATTTCTGCATTATTCGCAAAAGGACTTTTCTTATTTTAAGGATGTGTGGAGCAAGAATATCAAAGGATGATGAATCTAATCCCTCCCTAAGTTTCTCGAGTCCTATGATACGTCAGCCCGGCCAGAAGAGCTTCCGATTAGGGCTTCAGAAATGAAAAACAGGGTCACGTCAATGACATGAGGTACATCTAGGGGAAAGACAGAAGTTGAACTTTGGCTTGTAGCGAATGGAATATCTGCTGCTAATTGTCGACATCCATTTCTAAAAAGAGCAAGAACAAAGAACAGTAAGGCAAATTGATACGACACCAGTCCATGCATTACTCGCAAAACCGTTTTTTGTTTGTCGGAATGGTTGCAGTAACATCAAACTGCACACGCTGGCGTATGCTTGTTTTAGTATGTAAAAACACAAAACGCCGTTCATCTATTTGTCTCGTACTGCGCATTTTCAGTTAAAGGTAAGAGGAGCACAAAATGAACAAAAAAAACGTAGATTTAAAGGCCTCAGACCGAAGCCAGAGACCTCTGACCATAGCATCTTACCATCAAGGAAGTTGGTTCGAGTTTCGAAATTAGCCATTAGGAGATTGCAAGCGAATTTGATGCTTTCAACCAGCATTGCCGGAGTATTCCTTTTCACTGGCTGAGACGCCGGTAGGCTAATGGACTACTGATTTTCAAAGCGCTCATACACGATATAGGGATGATTTCTTTTTTCTGTGTGTGTGTGGGCTCTTAATTTTTTTTCATTGGCGTGTTTTTTATCATTAATCACGTACTAGAAACGGCATACTCTCGGAAACATACAATATTATAAGGACTGCTGCGAACCATGCAGGTCACCTTTACACAATGGCTTTTCCGGCGACATTTCTTGTGCGCAGGCGCCATTTTGGAGTTTGCAACAAAAAGACGTCCTCCGAAATATTACTGTCTTTGTGCTGTCTTTTTTCTTGTGACTTCTGCTATGTCAGCCATTTTTTCGATTCTAAATTCTGCATTTGCTAACGTGCAAATGTGAACCAAATAGCGCACAGTGCTTTGCATAAAAAGTGAATAGCTAGGCTACACCAGAAGAAGTGCTTGCTTAAAAAAAGAGAACTTTAGGTACTGCCAGCTAACCGTACTCTCAAATGGATGTCATTGTAGAAATTGCACAGAGTCCACAGAGTAGACTCGCACTACACGCCTGGTATTGACGCTTCCGACTAATACTGTAAATAGTTCGAGCAAGCTGTGCGTTATGGGCTTTGACAGTTGCAAACGCTAATTTGCATTTAGTGGTCGCTTCTGTTTTTACATTATCTGAGTATTCTTGATTTCTGAGACAGTACTACACTTTATTATGTGCAAGCGGACTCTGGCATTGCAAATTTAAAAGCAGTGTAAAGGTAGACGTATCTGCAGCAATGGTAGAAAAACCTGCAACCCTTAATTGGTTTCGAATAAATGTGTGCCGAAAGCCACTATGCTTTCACGACAAAAAAAAAAAGACGAATTTCTTTACCTGAGTACAACATTTCGGAGTTTCTGGGAAAGTATAAGCAGCATAGTAGTTCTATAAAAAGAAAATAACCCAGAAACTTCGTTACGTGCAAGACAAAGTGACCAAAGAAGAGCGCAAACTGATAAGTACGAAGCATGCTGTATTATATATATGAAGTTCCAAAGCGCCAAACTTTAAATAAAGCCTGTAGTGCATAACAGAGCCACGAGAACCTCCCAGATCCACTTCCTCGTCTTATTAGTCTCAAACTGTGCGGGTCTTGAACATTTACTTCCGGAGATGTTTCAGCATTGCGAAATCTAAGTCCTATTGGTCGCGAACACATCGCAGTCACTTTTTATGCAAAAGCAGTTTAGTTTTTACAGCTTTGAGCACGTGGTACCGACGCAAACCTCGGCAACACAAGCTCATGCGGAAGAAATGACTTTTGATAAAGGTTCTACATATTACAAATTAATAACGTTAAACTTATTTAGGGCACTAAAATGCCTCGTGGTTCGAACATTGTCCAGTCAAATATTTTGCTTCTATATCTTCAGGCAACTAGGACGTTCTCCGCGTTCCATGTTGTAAATTTTTGCGAGTTTTTTTCGCTGAGGTTGCAATGCAAGCCTTGGAGAAAAGTCAAGTGCACCAAAATGATTCTGAAGTGAAGTGCACCGACGGTAATGTGAGAGCTCAGAATACAATTAATGGCGCCTTTCTCCAAAAAGCTTGGACTCTAACAGTGCAAATTATTTGTTTAAGAAATTACCCAACTTATTTTAGTAACACTAATATATATTAGTAACACTAATGAAATATGTGTCACGGGAGACCAACAGCCGTCCGGAGAACTCCGCAGAACTCATTCGCCAGATTCATTCTATGATATGGTCTGAAATAACGAGCATAAGCAAAAAAAACGAGGGTAATTTCAATATTATAGACAAAAAAACACACACAGCACTGTTTCCTTCCCATTATTCATCCACATTTTGGACATTAGCTAGCTACACTGCTGAAATAATATTTTTACACACCTTGTGGTGTGTGAAAGGATAAATGCGGTTTGCCGGAGCTTTCTTCTAGTTTCTGGTTGAATTACATTGAGAATTCGCTGTTGAAGTGTCTTGTCAAGTACTCGTACACTGCCTGTTTTGTGATCGCTTCTTATAGTGGCGGGTTAGTCATCCATTGTTGTCTTAGACCTGTCGCCTCTGACTGCACAGGACTACCGGGATGCTGCGCAGGTCATAGCCCAGTAACGCAAAATGTTGCTGTAACGTTCTGCGAAAGTGCACAAATGTAGGTGCACAACGTTGCCTACAAGCTGCTAATGGCCGCTTTTTTGATCGCCAGGCAACGTTGCGCCGTAACATTGTGTCAACCGTTGAGCAGCACATTCACGACGTTGACATAACGTTAACGGAACTTCCTGACAACGTAATCTGGATGTTGCCGTATGCCGCTTGAGCTTTCAGGCAACGTACATATGTGACGTTCAAGCAACACTCAAATGACATTGCAGATATTTGTAGACATACATAAGCAGTGGGTGTAAAGGCTGGTATGTTAACTCTCAATTCACTCACCATCCGTAATTTGGTGTCGTATGCATTGGAAAAAAAGCACTGTCCATCGACAATAAATAGTTGCGTCATCTTTCACCAGAAAAACTCTCAAGAATGCCATCCTATAGTTATCGAATCGTACACTGGAAATTATTATTTGTTTTCAAGTATATGAAAATGAAACAGCCTTCAAGGAGCCATCTTTATGAGTTGTTCATCAATTCAGATGTAGTATCTATGACAATAATACTCCCTGTTTCCAATGCGGAATTTTTGTAGGCCTGTAAATCTGCATTACGTCTTACGATTAGTTGTCAACAAAGGTGAGATTTTGTTTTGAAGGGTGGGACATTGGCGTAATTGTTGCTTTATTATTATCATCATCATCATCCGAACGCATTTGTTTAGGTGCCCTCAAATATGCTGGGTATATTCTCAATAGTGAAGTGGAGACAATGTAAAATAATTTCTTCATTCGACCCGAGCTGCCACGGCCAAGAAAGTCAGATGCGTTTTACACACAAAAAATATTCGACTTCGATAATATTATGAGCAGTTGCCACGGCACTTTACTTACAAAAGCCCGGAACCTACGCGGCTACCTTACTCCTTTATGTGAGACAGTCGCGTTTAATATTGCCGAATAATGGCGAAAGAGAGGGAAAACACAATTAGAAGCCGTTTGTCCAAGCTTCTAATTAAATTTTAGCGACAAAGCATTCGAAGGGAAACATTGTCTCTGGATATTCGCAAGCTTGGTCAGGCTGCGCTATATGCATTAAGTTTCCTAAGGATTCCAAGCGGCAGTACGCTTTGTGACGAACCGGCACGCGCGATTTTTTGACAGTGATCAAAAACGTCACAGAATGTTTAATGATTGCTGAAGTGGTGCAGAAAACCAAACAAACACCAAGATTGTTTGATCTTTAATTTATTTTCCTTGATTTAATTTTATTTGCCGTTTTGAAAGAACTCGTATGCTAAAAATTTAGGCACGCTTGTTATAGTCTGCGGTGGTATCGGTAATCCGGTGCAATGCAACACTGCAGACTTGCTGCTATTATGCAGGTGGTTTAAGTGCAGTCGACTTTCATCTATCATGCCCTTCTTTATGGCTAGCAGCATCCTTCCTAAAGCTTCTTAAGTAGCTGCTATTATGCAGCTACTTTAAGTGCAGTCGAATTCCGTCTATGTCTTTAATATCATGCCCGTCTTTATGGCTCGCAGCATCCTTTCTAAAGCTTCTTAAGTACGTCACAATGGGCAAAAATCTCCCCGAGAGCTTGTTTGCGTGGTTGTACTTTTCGGGCTCGTTGAGCAGAATGGCGAAGGCCGTCTCATATTTATGGTACATTGAACTTTAGGAACTGAGCACGGTTGACGTAGATCTTCTGCCAAAGCTGAGCACTGGATTTTATTGGTAGAACGAGAATCACGAGTGAAATAGGAATCTTAAAATGGCCGTTACAAACGAAGCGTGTTGTTTGTGGCGTCGTGTTTCGACTTACGAAATTCGTATTATATTGTCCGTGATTTCCACCGCGTGCGGAGAATTACGAAGGTTGCGCTTTCTGCCAAAAATAGTTTTCGGGAGAATCCACTCCGTCTGTCCATGTTTGAGTAGGAGCGTGAGCTTTATAAGGAAGTACCCGGAGATTTGGTACCTTTACAGGCCAATAACGATGAAGCCAACGAAAAAACTATGCGCAATTACTAAAATAACAAAGACACTTACGGAAAGAAAAAGAAATGCCAAGCTCTCTTCCCTGCTTGCAAAGGGACTTCGCGATGGTCGTTATTTTAGCGAAAAGCCTCAGTGATCGGTAGTAGCGTCTAGCCCCTTCCCCTATGTAAGGTCCGAACGCCTGTCTAGTCAACCGCTATTTCCATTTTGTCCCTCTCCGCTTTGCGGATTTAATGTGGGCAAGCCTCCTACTTTTCTGACTGCTCTTAGACATTCAATTAAATTCAATTCAAGCTTAGTTAAATATTGCTTAAAGCAGATGTGATGAGTATGTCAGCCAACAGACACTAGTAGCACAAGAAGCACAGCAAAATATTACTGCAATGCATTTGCAGAATACAACGAGAGAAATTATTGATGCACCAGGTTACAATACTAGAACTTGTACAAAAATTCGAACGATTGTAAATGGGGTATTCATTTTCCAATTGGCCAGTCTCAGATACAGCCCCCGTCCGGAAGAAAGACTCCAAGGCCACACGCTTTCGAGGTTTACTGTCAGCTGGTGATTTCGCGCCACGGGAAATAGCTTCCACAGCATCCGGCGACTGCCGCCCCGCACTTATCCCTTCGCCTAACAAGTTAACAGCCCAGAGTCCCTGGTAGATAGAATATGGTCTCCCAACCACGAGTTGCCAAGTCCGCCCCCACAAGTTGACCTATCAGACATAGATAAGTATAAGGCAGAGAAAATGCACAAATGTTAACATGGCACAGGTGCAGTTTGCAACCATGGACTGGGTAAAATTCATATAGGGACAAAAATTGAGCAAGAAAGGAAAAAAAGAGCACTAGTTGAGTGAATACGTGAATACGCACTGCAAGTTCATATACAGATAGTCGCAGTGTCCTGTTGAATTGAGGTACTGCAGTAAGGCTGTCGTTGCTTTTGTCGCCAGTGGCGCGCATGGTGATTGCCCAACGATCTCCAAATCTGAAAGGAAGTCTTCACTCCAGACGGTTTAATCCTAACCAGTGAAGTATGCGCTGAATTTCCTATCATTGAAAAAAGTTACAAAAGCTGTTCAATACGCAGTAAACATTCTTGTTATCCGGAATATGCATTGGACCTACATCTCGCACTCTCTTGCAATGGCGCAGCATATAAGATAATGCAGACAGTACTTTAGTCACAATATCTGGTCCATCGCCCTAGCGGGATAATGAGGTGATTATTACCACTGAAGCATCGCTGGGGGGTGGCGCGGCGTAGATACACATCACTGACGTAAAATTTCTGAACGCGGCAATGTGTTTTTTTTTCTTTTTCAGCCTGTTCTATGCGAACGACATATCAAAGTTAGCGTGTCACACTCAAAAATTTCCCGAATGAATTCGAAACTCTTCGGCGATGCTCAATCTGCTACAAGCACAACCCCGTGAGCGAAGTGTTTTATAGGCTAGAAAAGGCATATCACGGCCAAAATTAAGCATTGCCGGAGTGAAGTCAGTAGAACAATTAATAGTCGTTCACGCGGCAAACACATTTTAGGGCTACTCGGCCACCACACTACATATAAGACGTGAAGGAGTTTACAATTTCCGCGTCCTTCTTAAGGTCATGTAGTCTCTTTGGATCCTGGAAGAACTTTTTCCGCGTCAAAACTAAGCTCTTTGACTAAGTTATTACACAATGCAGTACTACTCGTGTGACTTGCAAAATCAACAAAAGAAGCGCGCCTTCGAACTCCTGTAAGAGAACCGCGCCTTGGGTTTTGTCACTTCCGTCTTTTCTGCAGCTCGAACGGCAACTTCAAGTCTGCAAGTTCTGAAGTAACTGGCTCAGCAATGGCCCTTGACAATGCAATGAACGCTCTTTGTTTGGCTGCTCTCCAATGCTACCGTGCTCCTTTCCGTAACAGCTGGTTAAATGGTCGCGTAATCTATGGGTATTGACGGAAACTCTCTACAGGGAACCAAGGAAACTCTGGAGACTCCTAACGTCTCCTAGGCATGGTATTCATTAGCAGTTTTGGAATATTCATTGTTCAGACGAAGATGCGCGTTAAGTTCTTATTATCGTGAATGCCGGCCCTTCGGCATAGTTGTTTCGTATTTAGGCTGTCTGTCTATTATTTAGGCTTTACGTACTCACTAATAAAGTAAAATTTGCAAACAACTAATGTTCATCTGTTTCGTATTATGCTTAATGGTTTTACGTTAACCATACACCAAACATATGAGCATTAGTTGTTAGCAAATTGTACTTTTTAATGTAAACGTAAAACCCACCATCTGCTTCCTGCCCAGAATGTCTTTAAGGTGCATGAGATGCTTTTCAGAGGTACGAGAGAAAACATCAACTTTGTCTATAATCGTTCCGGGCATTGTTCAGCATAATCCTGATCAAACGATGAAACGAACTATGGGAGATCTTAGGACAATATGGCCTGCATACAATTTTATAGATGTCCTCGCAGTATGCAAAAGCATTTTTATAAGCATGACCGCAAGGCGTACTTCGATGGCAGAATACCGCTGGAGCAGTCGAGCGTACTAAAATTGTGTGGGTTTCCGAGAGATGATATGATTGACTTGACTACGAGAAAATGATAGGCATCTCTTGCTATGACCTCGAGAGGGAAGTAGTCCGCCTACCATCGATCTGAGCCACCTTTTGTTTTTGGTGCCTGCTAGGTCTTGAGGCCCACGTACTTCACGATGGCCGGGCGACACCAGGGTCAATCATGATCTGGAGCACCGTTTCTAGTGGACACTTGCTTGTGAACTTTGAGCGGTCTCGTGTTACATCTTTACAGTTGCCTGCATGCTACCTTAAAAAGAATGCATGGCAATGTCGGTCGTCCGGCTTTTTTGTTGAAAATCTTGCCGAGTGACTACAGTTGCAGCGCCAGCTATTGCCTAAGGGCTGCAGGGACTTGAACATGTCTTGAATACGTTCCAGCAGAGATGAAGATAGAGGTTCCGCGGCATAGTCTTTCCCAGTAACTGCAGCGCATGTTTCAACACCAGATAAGTAGATGCTGAACTGGCACGTTAAGCATAAGACCAGCGTTTGCCAATGAAGCAACAAGCCTTCGCATGTGGCAAAGTTTTGAACAAACAAATAGGTACTTACAGGCAAATGAGTAATATTTACGAGTTTTAATTGTTTCTGTAGTTGTCTAATGTATCAACAGCTTTTATTTATTGCTTATTCTATATCTCCTTTTGCCTTTTCTTTCTCCTTTTTAGACGTTTCAAATTTTTTTCGCATACTCTACGTAACACTTCTACTTTGCGTATTGTAAGCATATCTTTGTTTCTAATGATCTGCTACATTAACCTCGCTTTCTCTGATATGTGTCATTCCTATGTTTTGATAACGTGTCAATTACTACATATTTATTTATTGATACGCTGCATCCATTTCATTTGCTTGTATTTTAAACTTCAATTATTGTAAGCACCTTTCCTGTATTTGATTATTTGCTTCAAAACATTCGTGTATTCTGACGTCTGTCGCTGCTATGTTGTCCTAATATATTGATTACTACATTGTTAAATTAATAATAGGAGGTCCCCCTGACAGTTCTTGTAACTCCAGGACCTCCTTCTGTACTAATGATGAATGATGAAATCATTAAAATAAAAAATAAAATGAAGCACTGACGATGCTTTCTGTTCGCGATACAGATCTTCAAAGCCACAGTGTCACATGCAGTCATCGTAGTGCTGTCCGCGAGCTGAAATAGTGTTACACACGTAATACTTCAAATAAAGAGCTCCATCGAGATCACTAACACTCACAAAGCGTGGCAAGTCTCCTCCAGTGGCTAGTAAGGCAGCGACTTTATACCGAATCAAGGGAACGGAAATGTGTGAGGCTAGAGGTTGTCTCACCTCTCTATACAGCACTCAGAAAGCACAAAACTCATCTCTTAGCCAGAAGCCGAAATAAAGGCTGATGGGCACTGGGTATCGCTGCCCGTATGAAACTTTTCAGGTGGTCACGGAAAACAACATTGCTCGATATTTGGGCTTAACACTGTCTGTGGAAATGTCCGCGCGCCCCATAACGGTAGCAGTAAGCAGTTTAACCTTCGAATGGCCTAAGCCAGCATGTTTCTGTAACGGCGGCACATCAGGGATACGATAATGTCATCAAAGCCCGGTGTTCCCAAGATTTTATTGCCGACTCGAATGATGAGACATGCGGGACAGTAAACACCACGAAAAACGGTCGGTATTCTCAACACGGTGGCTGATTGGGCAAGTTGGTGACCCGTTATTGTTCCTGTAGACCAAGAAGGTCAAACGTGGACGAGACAATGGACAGGGACAAGTACTTCCATGTCAATTGCCACGTCCACGTTTAGCCTTCGCGCTGTACCTTCACGGTATTCACAAAGCCGGAAATACTGTTCAAACTACTGTTCTAACAAAGATTCACCGGTACCCACGTCACACAGTGTCCCCAATGTTGGCCGCCAAAGTAGAGACATGGATTCGCGCACTTAGCCGCAGCTCTCATGAAATACACCGAGACCACAGACAGCCACAGTTTAATCTGCTTCAGGCGAACCCAGGGCCAGATTTGACCGTGTGGCATTCCGAACGCATGCTGCCGGGTTCTGGCCGTCCCACGCCACAGACAGTAGATTCTCCAGCTGTCATACGTACCGCTTCCATACGTACCATACGTAACATACGTGCTCCGCTTCCATACGTACGTAGGCTACGTATGGAAGCGGAGCTATTGCTTTTCGCTGTTCACATGTAATATTCTAAGAAGAACTGAACCCCAAGCCGAAGTGACCTGTTGGCAAGCCTCCTACTTTGCCCAGTAGGAACCCAGTAGAGAGAATCATGAAATTCGAGAGTGTAAATATACCAGCACCTCCTACTAGCGCGCACTCTTTCCGGTGACTTCCACGCAAACACCACCCGACATTCCCATAACAACCCCTTCCTGAAAGCCCTGAAAATGGGCTAACATTTCAGTTCTTTATTTTCCTCGTTCTTTCTCTCAGACACGGGCTTAGCCACTAGCAGTCTCTTTGCTGCATCGAAGCCCATTCCGTACTTCCGCTGCATAACAGCACACTACACAACTGCTCTTCAGCACCCCCTGAAAACTAATTTTCTTCCGTTTTGTTCTCGGTGAAATTCATATCTGCGAGCGTGGTATGGGCATGAGATATGCCGGTATACGACACTGCGGGCTCAGAAGCGGTGCGACAGAGTGAGATAAAGCTCATGTTTAGAGCTCCTCATTTACGGTGGGCGCAATGATGAAGTTGATGTTCCATACTTGGAGCGAGAAGATGTTTACGACAGCGCTTTTAGTGAAAAGCGGAAAGACAGCATTGCACATTTGTCCCTTACTCTCCAAGCGGCAGTCATCGCGGTATGTTTCTTTTTATACTTTTCCGCCACTCAAAGCGCCAGCACCAGCGATGCATTCGGTTTTCGCGGGAGCTTTTGGCGATAGCGTGGGTCTCTCCCGTGCGTAATCGTGACATGAAGAAATAAATGAATAAATACATACAAAAGCAGACCAGCTATTCAGCGTTGTCACTGCACGGAGGTGCGGAACTTATTACATTCTATCTAAAACACGGTGCAGAGGCTTGGTATTCATGAAAAAAAATAATAAGCAAATAGTTGGCCCAAATGCGTTTTGTTAAGGCACCCGAAAGCCATGGAGCCACAGTGCTGAATATTTTTTGTTAAATGAAATGGAGTGTAAATGTTGACACTCTTGCCAAGCGCCCATTGTGCAGGTAATTATATAATTTACCCCAAAGTACATCATCAGTAGCACTGTACCGTATTAGACAAGTACGAGTTAAAGCTCTCATTGTTTCCTTTTAGAAAAAAAACAATAAACAACCGCTGCAGCACAGGCCTGATTGCGATCATACTTTGCCGCGCTTTAAATGAAACTCAAGTTAAAAATGATGACATACTCCTCCAATATTAAACAAGTCGCAGTTTAGCCCGAAAGGCGAAGCATCGATTGCGACCGCAAATTAGTAGAGAGCTATACGAAGCGAGGATAGTAGTTTAATTGGCCGTGTAGAGTTGTAAACATTCGCTTACTAACTAAATAGACAAGCACGGTGTAACGCGTGCACAAGTAAGCATGAGAACATCTGACTCGATGACCGCGGAAGCTCGTTGTGCAAACGCCGGAGTCAAAAGCGCGCCAGATGCAGCGGGGAAATTGACCTTCGTGCTGTCTCTCGTCTCGCTTCAACACGAACTAAACGTCGAAAGCAGAGCGCATACGAAGCTACCGGTACTGGGCGCATGCCCTGTCCCCATCGCAGATCGCTTTGAAGATGAGGCCCGTGCGGGAGCGCACTTCGCTCGCATCAGATATCGCTTTCAAGATACGGCGCCCGAGCGGCCGCCCTGCCAGGAGCAGCCGACGGCGCAGAACGCACCCCCCCCCCCCACCCTCCTCCCTCTCCGTCGCATCGCCCCCGTGCCTCGCGTGTGCAAAAGACGACCGCGCGCTTCCGGTTTGCCTTCCTCCTTCTCGTGCGCTACATTGAGCCGCGATTGCCGGCTCACCCTCGTACGCTTTCCCTCGCACACACAGCGTATGGCGCGCGGCGACTGATTTTATAGCCATTGGACTTTACACGGAACCTCACGGCGACAGCTACGGCAGAAATGCGCTTGGAGTGTCCATATCTTGGAGGAAGGAAACCCCAGGAGGGGCGCTGGCCAGCACGAACGTATTGGAGAAGGCGTGGCGGAAGTCACGTGCTGTTTTTCGCAAAGGAGCACTGGGACGGGTACCCCAAATGTCAACGTTGCCATGGCAACCACGCTCCTGAAGCTTTCGCTGCTGCTCTCGGTCTCTAAAAAGTTAGATAAGATTTTTCTGTCGGTGTATTTCCCGCAGCACCTTTTGTTCGAGAGAAAAGCTGACTTTGGAGTGTGTTGTGTAAGCTTGAAAGTTGTGTTTTGGATCTGTGAGTGTGAGTGTCGGCCAGCCACAGATACACTCAAGCAATCACGGCGCGGGTCTTCGTCGTCTTCTTCAAAGTGCCACTGAAAAACACAGGAGTGCGTCTACTTCACTAAAACTGCTACAGAAGTTTTGTAGGCTTTGTTTTGACGCGCGTCAGGAGCACACACTTCCAGCGGGTCGTAACAATGCAAGTTCAAAGTTCGCACCCATCTGCTCCAGCGAGCTGCAGAACCCCTGATTGGAAGCGCAAAGAGAGGTGGTACACCAACATGGCTGCACTTCCGGCTTCAAAAACGTGACGTCAGGTCCTCTCCTGTTTAGTTTCCTTCCTCTATGGTCCATATAACTGCTATAGTAATAAACGCGGTTTCAGCAATATAGCGGTTTCAGGCGCCACAACCACAATATGATAAGTAACCTTTTATTAATGGTGAATACGTTTAGTTCAAGGTTCCTGGTCAATGGTAGTGTAAAATAATTGAAATAGAAGTTAAATTGAATTAGGGTACGGCGAAACAACAGTAGCGGAAGACGTTGCGGCAAAATATAGGGCGTTTCTTGTATCCATGACGACTAGTGACTACCGCAATACCTTTTCCCCTTTAGTGCCAATTTTCGTTGACGGAAATACTAAGCCCAATTTCGCTGCTTCACCGCAAAGCGGGTTCTCGATATACCCAGCACTCCATCAAAACCTCTCCACTAAGTTCTCTATGTAGTACTTATTTCGTCCATTCTGATATTTTGGGCTGAGATAAAATATAAAACATTAATACTGTTCGTCTTGATATCTGCCGCTCCTCGGCTGTTCACGTCATCTGGGATTCAATTAGTCCATAGAACCGACCGGCTTTCGCAGAAAGCTGACAGTCTCTGGCCGCCTGTCGCAGCAAGTGACACGCCAGCGAACAGTGATACGGTGACAGCGACGAGTACCGCGCTTTCATTGCGAAATTCTGTCTTTCTTTTGGACATCTACTTAGGAACAAAAGTGGCAGTGCCGGTTCACGGAATAAGCTCGTTGTTACAAGTGTCGAGACGTCTCCGTAAATAAAGGTTCCATTATCGAGAAATCCGGAAAGGGGGCGCGAGTGATTTAGATTGGCATCTCGGGCGCTATAGCGAATCCTGGGTTCTACATGAAGGAACGAAGGGTAGTGGTGTTGAGGGTAGGAGAAAGGGGCGGGGCGGAGTGGAGCGGATTCAGCGTGTTTAGAAGCGGGTCATTTACCCCCTAGCGTCCCGAATCAGCGGAAGCTAAGCTCGTTAGAGCTCCAATATATAAAACTGACTTGTCGGGCCATGAGGCACTTTGGCCGAAATTGAGTTTCACAAGAAGAAGCTTTAAATAAACGGGTCTCGGAAATACAGCGCGAAGGTAGCCTTTGGCGAACACGTCGAGGCCAAAGATTCGCAGAAAATGCGCGTGCGTGGGCAAGAGAACAATCTCTGTGCGCGAACTCTACAGCTGGCTCATTTCGAGGTGATGGGGAGAAAAAACAATTGTGTGCGTGTGTGTTTGCGCGCGCCATTCGAGGCCACCATTCCCTGCCTGCGTTGTAGCCAGGGGAATGGATTTGGCTTTGAAGCGGAGCGGTACTGACGTTTTTCATGGCCAGTTTTTCACAGTCGGTTGGACGGTATCCACAAGACGGACCGCTGTTATTGGGTCGTTTCACGTTCAGTATCAAAGCTATAAGCATGATATTGAATGACGCTTCTTTTATTATAGTATCAAAATGCAAATGTTAAACAACATAACATTAAATGCTTGTTACAACCTCTCAGTAGCTTCATCAATATATTAGTCTGAGAAAGACCACACATAAACAGCTGGAGTAGAAGCCAGAGCATGCGGATGAATTTTGGCAGTGGTTCTGAGATGCGGTTCCTCGAATCCTCTTACGGGTTCATCACGAAGGCCCCAACTTAAGTAGCTTAGCGACTTGCAAAATCGGTTCTACATGGCAAAAAATTCACTAGCCATTTCACTCTGTGAAGGACAAATGACCAGCGCAGCTGCTTAGCGCACGACACACAGGTGACAAATAATTTTGAACAAAGATACGAACATATTTATTGTCCTGATCGGTGGTCATCGCGACCTCCGTAAACGCGACCTCTCCATTACGACGACAGAAGTGAAATTACAAGCTGGAATTATGAGCGTCAACGGAGCCAGCTGTGGAAGAACACTACGAAGACGAACGCGTGAGCCGTGGAACGAGTGCGTTGCACGCGGTTGCGCCGAGGGGCACCAAACCTTTCCCCTTGGTTGCCTTATCAGGCGCACACTACGTGACGCGCTACGCCACACAGTAACAGAGCACAGGTGGCCGTTAAACCGAGCTCCGACGCGAGTGGCAAAATGCGTTTCCTTTTGTTGTTGGCTCTTTCACTCTCACAGTTTAGGGGAAAGTGTTGGGGGAGAGTTTTTCCGCGCGGACGTCGTAAAATCCTGTATCCTAGCCATGGACAGCTTCGCTGTAAAAAGCTGTATATCTTTGCTAGGAATTGCATTTCTGCTTGCACCATGTGCACGCCAAAATCCGCTAGCGAAAGCTATCCTTTCATTACAGACAGAGATGGCGTTTGGCAATCGTGACCATGCATGACGCAATATTATCCTAACAACGAATACAGATTGTTCTTGGCCATAGTTTCCGAAAGGATTAAAGAAAAAACGTAAGAAAGACCTTTCTTTTAATAATTTTATAGGATGCTCTTTGGCGCTGTCTTTATTACAGCTTGACGAGATGTAGTCTGTGCGTCTCTGCAGAGAGAGATACATTACATATATATATATATATATATATATATATATATATATATATATATATATAAATGAGATGCGAAAGACAGGGAGGTTTACCGGAGGATAGATATCCAGTCGGTTGAAGGTACGACAGTTACAAATCCCACAGTGCTGTTAGCGTTGTTCCTATTTAAAGCGTAAGAACACCTACGTGATTGCGAAAAGCAGTGCACCGGTAATTTAATACCGCTATCCGCCGTGGTGGCGTAGTGACTATGGCATTGCGGTACTAAGCCTGAGGACGCGCGATCGAATCCCGGTCATGGCGGCCTTATTTATATGGGCGTGAAATGCAGAAACGGACATGTACCGTGCATTGAGTCTATGTTAAAGAACCACAGGCGGTCAAAATTAGCCCGGATTCCCCCGTTTCGGCGTGCCTCATAATCAAAACGTTGTTTTTGGCACGCAAACCCCCAGAATTAAATTTTCCAATCTAACATCGCTACATAACTTTAGGCAGTGTTCAACCGGAAGAACAGCGGTGGAAGATCTAAAGGTCAAAGAAATCAATTTTAAGCACCTCGATTTACCTTACTTGTTAATTCTCATAGTCTCCAACGTTCGAAAAATTGTGAAAAGGAATTTTTTTTTTACCTCACTTAGAGCGTCAAAGCGGGACATGCGCTTTCCTAGGTGCCTTTTAATTCATAAGTGCTACGACATTACCAGACGCAATAATCGAACCTTCGCAGCATGTGCAGTCACTTATCCAAGACTAGCGGCACGCCGCAATTACCACTTAGCGAATTAAATATATGTCCACCGGAAATATACGATACCAGCTATCCCCCACAGGTGGCGGATAGTTCAACGCGTAGTTTTTCGAATAGCACAGGGTGAGAAAACTTCGTGCAGGAGCAAGGGCAGCTAGTCTCCTACTGCCTCCCTTGAGCGCAGTCGAGCATGGCGTAAGCCATGTGAAATATCGATGGACAGTTATGTTTCGCAACGGGTACTATGAACTGCCTCTTTGCATGCAGGTAATGCAATCCGATGGCAATCGCTACACGCATTCCCAAGTGATCGTCATATACCCGCAAGTATTCACTGTTGATGCAGCCATTCTGTGAAGCAGCATAGTCCTCGAAAGGTCGATCCAGCTGTATTTACCTTTGTGCCGCTGGTGCCGAAGAGTCGATTAGCTGCTGAGCGATCCAGCGACATGCCAGTTTTTGTAGCGATTTTAAATCGTTTTCAGTGTGATTTGTATTTTATCTGTTTAAAAAGCTACGCTGTTATGCTTATGCACCCCATGTGTAAGCTATTTACTGCACTTCAGCTTTCAAAACAGAGAACATAAACTCGTGTATTGATTGGACAAATAACTAGCCATGTAGGCTAACGGTCCCAATATTTCTGTACAGATTTAATATGATTAGATTTGCTTCAAACAACAAGGAGACGAGCGAATCTCAACCATCATGTTTTGTCACCATTTCGTTTCGGAGAATTTCCAAAACATTTCGAGCATGAGACAAGCAAACTTTGCCTATTCCTTCAAACCTACTATTCCTTTTCGAATAGCGCAGAGCTTTTTGGATAACTATTTTTTTTTCGATATTTGTAGGCGTTTCTAAGCACTCTATTGTGTACATCGCATTTATTTTATGTGTAATGCTCTTCTTAATTTCCGATATTTCGTAACTATTTATTGCTGCATGTTTTATTGTGTATGTTTCTCATGCAGATGTCAATGAGTAATTATGTTTAATGGTATAGTTAATTTCTATGGTGCACGTAGTAACAGGCGGTCTCACACTTGGTTTTTTGAGTATGAGACCAGATATTTTATTCACTGACACTTTGCAATGCACTTTTTGTATTAATGAGGAAAAAATTATACTTCAATTGAATTTATCAGGGAAGATGCGGCTGTTTGAGCAAGCACTCAAATTATTTATGGCACTGGAACAATTGCTTTTTGTATAAACAGAAAGATTCTATTTAAAAAAAAGTCGAAGGATCTTCCTACAATGAAATACGTACTGGGGAAATGCTGCGCCCAATGCGTCGTGTTCAAGGTTGTTTAAACGTGATGCAAGACGGCATCGTGACACATCCAGTCGACTACACGCGTGGAAAGCTACGCAACACTAGGCAGAGCGAAAAATAATTGTCCTTCTAAAGGCAGGAACTGCGCAGCCGTCTCGGCCAGAATGTTAGCGTTGTATTCAAGGTTCATTACCAGTCTTCGTTCCGACACCTCAGAGGCAGCCCATTGCACCATTATTTCGACACCTCACGGGCGCAGATTCCACGAGCTGCAGCTAGCGGCCACTGTGATCTTGACAGCTTGGTAATGAGACGACAACCGCCAAACTCGTTACACCCTCCTTCCAGATAAGAGCCAGTGAGTTATTTGGCTTCAATCTGCGCGCCTATCACGGTAACTGTAAGTCCCGTGCCTTAAACTCTCTCGTTGTAACTTCAACACGTATAATCATGCCTGGTATTCGTTGGTGCGTGAATGGGGGAGGGGGGGGGGGGGTAGAGCACCGCTTAGTTCATTACCAAATGCTCTTTCCTGACAGCGTAAAGGGGCAGAAGTCTTTAAATGTTGTGTGCACTGTGCAAAATGTCGGAGATATGTTGCAAAAGCGCCAGTTGTTTGCGAAATGTACGCTTGAAAGCTTTTCTTATACGATAGCCATTCGCTGCTCAGAACGAGAAAGGAGTGGTTTATTTTCTATAAATGATCGATTTTAGGAATTCGACCTCCCAACGTTTCATGTCAAGTTATCAGTATTACCCTTGTTAGAAACATAGGCTGAACTTTGAGCACTCTTTCCAAATGCCCACCGGTGCTTTCCTTAAAGACAGTTTCACATACCGTTGAGCCTAATTTAACGTCTCGCGATAGGGAGCCGAACCTGCTACCTAGCCCTAACGATGTAAACACAATAGCCTCTGAGGAAGGGTGGCACAGTGACAGTCCACAAATTATAACATTTTATTATTATTCCAACTAAAGTAGGCACCAAATTCTCGGATGCCTCTTAAAGGAACCGGTAAAGACATGAATCGCTCGAGATAAATTTTCCACTCGGAACAACCAACGTCGACGTTCGAAATTTCCCATTTACTTGATACTGTAGTGGTAATTCAGCATCTAGCACCTGCACTTCGGGCAAACAGTTTAAAGTTCGTGGCTGGGGTTTCTTGTTTTCGAGTAACTCCATCGCTTATTGTTGCTATTCTGTTCATTCAGACATTATGTGTTTCCGAGATGTTCGTTAGCTTGTTCATTTCGAGAAAGAATGACGCATAGTGCATATTTTCCTTTGTTCTCACAGGAATTTCAGCATTGGCAATCAATTTCTAATTTGTGATTGCCCTAGTATATGTTAGACTTACATATTGCACTAAACTCATAGACCTTCTGCAAACGGTAAATTAGTGCAAAGAGTCGACAAAAATATGAACATGCGGGCGTTGTGTCATCTTTGAAACAATATTTTACGTTTTCACTTATTAGGTCTTCCTCAAAGATCCCGTTGTGGGACGTTACATATGTGGTGGGTTGAGAAAATGTGGCTTTTTGAGACTGTCAATGTATACGGGAACCTGGGGAAGAAAGGACATAACAAGACGCTCAATTCTGGCTAAAAGTAATTTAGCGGATTCATCGTAGCACATTCTCAAAGCTGTTCAGTGCGAACAGACATAAGAAATTGAGACGAAGCGTGTTTTCTTTCTCACACAAACACACAGGCCACACACCATTTTATCACAATTCAAAACCACAACGCAAGAGCAGCATACAAGGTAATCTCAGAGGCGGTTCCCACATGAGGCGAAATAGAACATCATGAATTACATGTCCTTGTAGTTCAGTGCAGCTTGTCAGGCAAGTTCCAGGACTAGAGCGACCTAGGCGTGTAGTGTCAGCTGTGCGGGAGGCTAATGCGCAATGACGTGGTCAGAGCAGTTACAGGCCATGAGAGCATTTGGACACATGATATGAGCTCAGAGGTGGCGTTCGTTGTATAGCTGGGCGTCTTCATGACATTCGCCATCTTAGGACGTAGACCTACAGGCACAGGAGGCCCAGAGACCAGCATAAGTAGCCCGGGCCCTTATTCTAGACGCACTGCTTCTGCCACCAGCTTCTTTTCGAGTGACGCCACCTCCCCGTGCCATGCTCTCACGCCCATGCACTCCCACGTGGCTTCGTTATGCCAAGCATACTTTGTCTCATCTCAGGCACTTTGCCAGAAGTCAGTAAGCAGTTCTTTCCAGCCTCAGCACATTTCAAACCTCGGTAAAAAAATAGTCTTAAACTTGCACTCGGCCGCGCAACGCTTAAAACAGCGAAGCTGGGTTATCTGGAATACGAACTACCTTTGGGCGTGCCATGGCTCCTACTGATGGAGCGCCGCCGCGCACAGTCTTACATAGCTATTGCCTCAAGGTCAGCGCAACACACGTAGCGTTGCTATGGCTACGGCGCAAGTATTTGGGCTACGCTAAGCACTACCAAAGTCCTCCCCAGCATTTTCCGGAAGTCCGCGCGAACTTTTCGTCTCATTACTCTTGATGATGCTAATTTCTTTTCGCGCATCTAGGACTTACGGCCGTCACTGCGCGTTGCATAGCGAAGCTTGCAACACCGACACCGCGTTCCAGCAGACACGCTCCGTGACTGCGTGTCTCTCTTTCTCTCACTCTCATTTTCTTTATCTCTCTGCCGAGCATGGCGCGAGAAGCCTCTTCTTCCCCTCGCAGAGCATTGGCACGAGCGCGTGCGAACGCGCCAGGTGTGGATGAAGACGACGACGCTTGAACGCAATCATTTAGCTCGCATAAATTCATGTTCTGCAGCCACGCTTGCAGAACATGCATTTATGCGAACCATATGATTGCGTTCGAGCGTCGTAGAGCTTACAATAAAGAAAAAAAAAGTAGCTGTATTGACCCTTTTCGCGGCGATCCCATGGGCGCTGCCGTGTTTGATCACGTGATGGCGCGTCCATTGCTTGCCTCAACTGCCTCCGTTGCCTCCTTGTTTACAATGGAAGTGCATGACGCCGGCGCGGCTTAGAAAACCTCTGTTTTCGGAGATATCGTAGACGGTGACTAGGTGGACGACACGAAGCGTTGATCACAGCTTCAGAGAACATGCAAAAGTGCTTTCGGAGCTGATTAAGCTATGTCCAAACGGCGCACGCAGCGTATATGGTGCTTGTTCGAAAAGCGGTGTTAAATATGTATTCCAAGCTATCCAAGCATTCCGATTATGAATTCAGTCAGGATTAGTGTGTTTTGCTCTGTGTTCTTTATTCGGCAAATATTTTGAAGCAGTGGCTTGTCAGTTTATGACTCAGTGAAGTTCCTCAGTGCGGCCACTATCTGATTATTTTCTGCCTAATCGCTCGCGGGTGTGCTCAGTTCCGATAGATTTGTTCTTGCTTCGCACAAGGCTTGAAACGTAGCTGTTTTGTACATTGTAATACCTTGTAGCAAATACATATTACAGCTAGTAACTCGCTTACTCTTGTGGACCGTCACGAAACATTCAGATTCGACCATTCGTGCGCCATAGGTGTAGTCCGTCATTTATTGTGCGTATACAGTGCGCATATATTCAAGTGTGCGCCCATTCACTTATTATTTATAAGGCGGCGATAGAGTGGGCGTGACTTTTCCTGTCATTTGGGACAGATGTGTATAGATAACGTGCGCGAAACTTACAATGACAGGGAGCACGCTACTCCCTTTGTCATTGTTTAACGAGTGGTACTCACTCTTGCCGACGTTCTGGGGATGAAGCCCTTTCGTTGAAGGTTAGCGATATAAGGCTGGTGGATGAGCAAATTTCTGTATCCTTGAGGAAAGCCGTACATCACGAAGTGCCGGTAACACGCTCGGACATTTGCAGCAGCGTTCCGCGAACTTTGCCACACAGATTCATTCTATTCCTTAACATGCCAGTCACTTTTTTTGCAGCCAACTACTGCACACGTCTTCAATCCACATGATTCAATCTAGCATGATTGGATCATAATGCGTTAGCGAAAACTCAGTTGCATTTCCGACAGCTGATCGCACAGAAACAAGGTAGAAGCGGTAATGGTTTCGTATTCGTGCGCGGTCGCTGAGGAGAGGTACGGCGTGCCGCCGTGAGCACCATCTCGTTTCTCTAAAACAAACTGCTCCGCGAAAAGGGTCAATAGCCTAATGGTTACGACGGCGGCCTTGGGACCGTGACTACGCGGGTTCGAATCCCACCTCGGCAAGAAAGATTATTTCCGTGTATTCCTTTCTGCATTGCTGATGATGATTGTTTCTTGATACGACTCACAAATTACGGCTGGCTTAAACAGCTTCGCTATTAAAAATCATGACGATCAATGGAATGAAACATCTGCCTTAAAGCACAGCAACCCAGTGCTCCCCGCTAAGCCGTGATCGCTTTTTGTATTTATTTAATACCAAAGCACTTGGCCCCGATCGCTCGCATATTCCTTTTGAAAGGAGGACGACTAGCTCTATGGTGTGCAAATGCCGTCTTCGTTTTAACATGCCACACATAGCGTTGCAACTCAACATTGTACAACAGGTAGCCGATGATGACGTCACAATCCCGTTTACGCCTCATTCAGTTCCTACTTTGAACCCAACAATTGGCATCTCGTAAGCTCGCGTCGAATGACTCACGTACAGGTTATGCCATCGGCGGCACACGATCGTCGTCACCGTTGTCTTGCTGTGGTCATCACACATTCCCTCCCATAAGACACATAGCTGTTCGTTTTACGCAAACTTGTTGGCTCTCCTGGAAACGCGTTGCGTAATCCCCAACGAGGGTGTGTTGCCAGTTTCCAGCAAAATGGTTCGCACGACATCGATTTCAAGGATGCGTGGAATGTCTACTCATTTTTCTTTGACACAACTTCTTTCTGTGCAGCTGGACTGTCAGCGCACGTCTTGATAGTCATGATTGTCATCGCCTTTCGCTAGCCATGGTATACTTCCACCACATGACACACGGGCGCAGATATACGCGTGTGCACAAGACATCGCTGTTCTTAAGTTTTATTCCTGATTCCTTGACCTACTGTACAAACCGGAATATAAGACGACGTCCCCCCCTCCATCAAAAAAAAGAAACGCTAGAATCACCCACCCTCTTATATAGCAGTCTCTACCACATTCCGAGTCGTCATTTAGCCTAGTCAAGCTTGGAGGTCGACCTATAAAATTCAGTTTGCAAGTGTACGCAGCTGCTGACTGTGTTGGTCAAATGAGAGTGCAAATGAGATTGGTCTATACAAATTTATATATAAATTTAGCAGACCAATCTCATTATATTGTACAATTGGTGAACTGCTCGAACACTTAATCCTAAAACACACAACGGACCAACTTGACGAGTACAAAATTTTATCTACTTTTCAACATGGTTTCTGCCAGTGCATGTCTACGGTAACTGAACTTATCCACTTGGTCCATCACATCTCCTCAAGCATCGATTATGAAAAACAAATCGATCTCATTCTCTAGGATCTTTCTAAAGCTTTTGGTCGGGTGTCGCACAACAGACTTATTCAGAAACTTCACTTTACACTCGGCAAGAGCCAATTTCTTGACTCGATCACCAACTTCCTGACAGATCACAATTCGTAGAACTTAATCATGTGAAATTCTTAGTCATCCCGGTGACCTCTGGTGTACCACAGGCTAGTGTTTTGGCGCCGGTATTGTTCTTACTTTGTGTGAACAATCTGCCTACATACGCTAATGTTGGGTGTGGGTTGTTTGCAGACGACTGCATTCTGTACAAAGAAATCAATGCTCATGATGACCACATCACCTTAAATACCACCTTAGAGGCAGTTTCAATGTGATACAGAGATTGAAAATGCGTATCAACGAAAAAACTTCCGCTCTGTTATCCTCCTCACTAAAAAAAAACATTAATCTGACTTTAATTATACCATTAATTCAACTACCCTGTCTAAAGTAAAGGAGCATAAATACCTAGCTGTCATATTGTCACAAGACCTACGATGGGATTCCCATCTTGAGTACATCACATCATCTACACTAAAAAAACTATTTTTTCTAAAAAGATTGCCGCTAGCACCACCAGACACAAAGTTCCTGGCCTATAATACACTTATCAAACCCATCCTGGAACACGCAAACACTGCTTGGTTTCCGTAAACACACACACACACACACACACACACACACACACACACACACACACACACAAAACCTACCCAAAAAGCTCTAAGGAATTCAATGAAAAGCGCTTAGGGTCATTTTTAACAAATTTAACTCAACTGATTCGCCTACAAAACAGCGTAAGAAGGTTGAATTACTAAGCATAAAAAGCGGGCGAACTTGCCACGATTAAAGGTAATGTACCAACTGTTACACAACCACCTAAATATAGACAAGTCCCGTTAGATTAAGCAATCTTCAGCAAGAACTGCCCCGCCAGAAACACTGTCATGCCCTTGCTTCTTACAGGTTCCACACAGATGCCCTCAAATTCTCGTTTTTTCCCTGGCGATCAGATAATGGAATAACCTGACCCCCTCCATTACCCGTAGCACATCCTTAGCCTGTTTCTCTAGACTAATTGAAAGTGATTTGCTGGCCTCAGAATTTTAAAGCAGTGTTATGTGTTTGCCTTTGTTCACATTTAACTCAAGTGGCACTGTCATATTGTCTATAGAATTTACCTTTGTAGACTTTGCGATATGAATTGCAACTGTGGATTCGACAACGTCTGGTTGCAGCATTTTTGATTTTTCGCCTTGTAAAAAATCCCTGCCTCTTTATGCCCGCCTGTTATAATCCCTTTTGGGATTGACAGTATGTATAAATAAAAATGAAAACAAATGAAAAAAAAACACTCGTGTGAAAATTCAGGAGAGATATCAGTTTCCAAAACGAGGGCTAGATAAGCTTGGTTCTACTGAAAAACACATCGCTGGCCAGAATAAAAAGCACCTTAATTTATTGCGATAACGTAGCCTAAGTTTACCGGACACACTACTAAATTGATGATTTTGAAGAAACCCTCTGTTACTCTAATATTACAGATTAAAGCAACCGAGCCGTCTGTATGACATCTCCAGTGAGATGACCGCACGGTCTCATCCAGTCAACAAGCTGTAAGCGATGTTCTGCTGCATAGGCTCACAAGCTGTAAACTCTGGAGGTGAACTAGACAGTGAGCACACGTAACTGCAGGTGGTTACCATGGCCAAGTAATCAAAGACTAATGACAGAGGCTTCCTTAAGGCTTGCTAGAAGTTAAGGCACCTGAGGTTCCTCAGATCTACCTGCGTCAAATCCTCTGTTCATGCAAAACCCCGGTGACGTGGTTCGGATAATTACACGCCGACCTCTGCCCTGGAAACAACAAGTCAATTTAATATCTGCACGATGTTTATTACATTACACGCTGAGAACCCATTATCCCGTGCATTCAGTTAAGCCAACCTCAATCAGATGCGCTAAGCCGAGGAAATTGCGGTGCTTTCGCCTGTGATCCTCACCTCTGCTCTAATCAGGGCTTGTAGGTGGCGGCATTGTGCGTCGCTTAGGTTCGGTGCATCACGCCGAAAGCCAGGAGATTGCAACATCGCCTCGAGGAATAGCGGCTCAGCACTTGTAAGATGAAACGATGCAGGATGCTCGATGCGCGCTCACGAGTATCGCAGTGTACCTCATTAAAAAAAAAGCTCACGACCACCATAAATAACAAATCTGCTAATCGCTGATGTAGACAGGCATTCCTAAACAGCGAACCTATATTTGTATGAATCATATACTATTACTGAATGTAGAAATTATGAAATAAATGTGTTTCTTATCGGGGGATGTTAGATTATCGATCGCTTCCAAAGACTTACCTAAAGATGTTTGCAACTGTACACGTACACAGGCACTGCACGTAAATTTTAACGGCCAAATATAGCTGTACCGTGAGTCAATCACCAGCTGCACGTATAGTATAAAAAAAAGCAAAGTATGGCGAACGCCTCTGTGATTGGATGCGACTTCTCAGTGATTACATTCAGCACACAACACTGATTCACCCGGCAGACGCGCTGCTGTTTTTCGCAGACGTGGCCCACGTTCGAAGTCATACTCCAATTAGCGGCGTGTTTCGGTAGGCTCTTGAATGAATGAAGCTTTATTTCCCATTGAACCATGGAGGAGGGTGATAAAAAAAGCCGTAAAGAAACGACTTGAGAATTGTCAACCCCTCGACAACACATTGCAACACAGGTTAGCAAAACACGCCATAAAAAAACTAATACAAAAAAGAAAAGACAATAAAGGCATAAATTTGGTGCAGCATGTCAGCACATACCGCAAACATGGCTGGCACGTTTACATTGACAAATGCGAAAATCTATAAGGTATCTTGTAAAATGTGTGAAATAAGAGGCAAGCAGTGGCAATAACAACAAAAATAGCAACAAAAAGACAGTATGTCACCTCGAAAAAAGCACTAAAATAAATTCTATAAGCAGAAGTAATTTACATAACGAATAATGCAGCCAAATTAGACTGATTAAATTGCGAAAAATTAATTCCCAATATATAAAACTTGTTTAATGGGTGCGGCTAATTATTGTTCAGTGATTGTAGGCCATACGTGGAACGGAAAGTCGAAATTTTCCAAAGTTCAGTCCTCCATGTGTCATAGGCAGCAGTACTTCTATCTAAATTTACAATTTCCGTAAACAATAAGTTCTTTGCTTAACACCTAATGAATACGTTCACGCTAGCCTATACCGGTAAACATTGCTAAACTTTAGCATGTATCTCTTGAACAACTGCGACGTATGCTCGCAATAGGCGAGGTCTGCAATAACTCGCAGAATTCTTTTTTGAGCTTCTATGAGCCTCATAACATTTCTTTGTGTGGCTGTGCCACATACTAAATTACAGTAATTTAAATGGGAAAGAAAAAGAGATTTGTAGATTAGAAATTTCACTGATTGTGGTAGTAAATAGCGATTTCTGTTCAATATGTCGGTAATATTGCCTGCTTTTTGTAATATGTAATTTACATGGTCTTCCCATATTAACGTCTCAGGAAAGTAAACACCAAGCACCTTTATAGATTTAACAATTTCAGTTTTTGGAGAACAAAAATATTAGCGTAGCTTGCACTGAAGGCGCAATGCTAAAGAGACAGCGGAGCTGATGGGCACCTAGCTAGTCCTGGCTTTTGGGCTAGGCTAAGCACTACCAAGTCATTCCCAGCATTTCCCGGAATTTATTGATTATTTATCGATTATCATTAGCTATTGATTGGCTATCGATGACTGACTAAGCTTAAATAGTCCCAACCATGCTTAGCTAGACATAGCCAGGCTCAGCTTCGCTAGTTCACAGGGATATGTGCCATTGCGCTTGGACCATTTCTGCTCTGCCGCCATGATCGGTCACATTTTCTGTTCGCGGTTGACGCATTGTGCCCAGCTTAAACAGCTCCGCTGCTAAAAGTGACGTTATGTTCTGCAGAAATTCGTCTGTCTAGCTCTAAAAATGACTGCTTTAGTTTTATTTCTATTCATATTTAGCTTCTTTCGTTTCGTCCACGAATCTAATTTTTCCATAACCTTATACACCTTTGAAAATGCCTCGTCTGGAGTCGAAAAAGCAAGAAAGGTGCTCGTGTAGTCAGCATATATGAGTATTTCCTCAGCATATTAGTAGTACTTGAGCGGGGCATGCTTCGGTCGCGCTGAGCCACGTCATCAACGCCCATGGATTTAGCTCCGTCGTGTGTATCAAGTTTATGGAAGTGCCGATACATATTCAGGAAGTTGTTTAAAGTGTAACACAGGTATCTCTTGTAAAGGCGTCATATTTTGCAAGTACGGTGACTGCGATACACTTATCAGACATGTTATTATAACACTGAGACAGGCTAGTAGTATTTGCACTCGCGTTGTCACATTCTGGAGATGTGATAACAAAGAGCAACATTTCCTCACGTCGTGTTGTAATGTGGCTGTAAGTATTCAGGGGTTGTTCATAAACCAATAACCAACACCTTGCAAAATGTTTGCAGCTTTGTGCGCCCTATGGATGGCTGCGTATTTAATTTCGATAATATAACCCAAGTGAGATAGTATAATGCTTGTACTCGCGTCGGAGTATAAGCAAAATAAAACAAAGAATGCGACTGCCGTTTAATATGTTCTATTTATTCGCTGCTGCGTAATACATTGTGCCATTGCGTAACACTAATCGTTCATATTGGTAGATATATATGAGCGCGTCCCAATAAATGCTTGGCAAGTTTCTTGAAAAAAAGGCATGGGAATAGTCGGTACAATAAGCCTTTCTCGAATAAATAAAACACAGATGAGATTATTTATTTATTTATTTATTTATTTATTTATTTATTTATTTATTTATTTATTTATTTATTTGTCATACCCTAAGGACCACAGGCAATAATAGAGGGGAGTGGTACAATATATGGTACACAGTAAACAACAGATGCAGTTAAATTAAACGCAGGGAAAGATGTGATCTACAAATTTTTTTCCCTCTACCGTATTGAATGTGTCACAAACTCAAACACAAGAAACGCAAAAGTTTCAGTTATACAAAGTTTGCTGAAATTTCACGAAACAGACCATTAACAATAATAGCCAAAATAACAGTAGGAAGGTGATGGTTGCAATCTATAGATGTACGAGGCAAATAGGGCTGGTAAAATGCTTTGTATAACATGTATAAGTCCTGAGCTCATAACAGTGATCAGTACGATGAGATACATAATGGTGCCTTGTAAGGAACTGTGCTTGCATTGTAGAATGATGACAAAACCATGAAAATTGCTAAACGTGTAATGTTACGGTGAAGAGAAAGCAAAGAAAGGCCGAGAATAGAGTTCATGTTGAACTTCAGTTAAATGAGACAAGAAGGTTACAGCAATTACAGCGGTAGTTTATGTACACCTGCTCTCCAGGTGATACTGAAATGTCTCGAGAGGTTCGAGCACATAGTCAATTCACCATCGTGAACCAGTGAATCAAGTAGCCGAAACGGAAGCCTAAGAGCACTGCCAAGTTCATTATTTCTATACAAGTAGACAACATTGCCTATTGCGGAACAAACTACTCGGAACAATTGTTCTGAAGTCTGTAAGCATAATTATGACTCTGGAAGTTTGACAAAGCGAGTTATTGAGTCAATCATTCTTCACAATACAAATATAAAAAGAAAGCAGACGGAGCACGCTATGATTTTTAAATGGTGCTGGGGATGTTTTTTTTATTTTTACGCATCATGTTGACGCGATGCCTTTTCAGAACGTTATTCAACACCTTATCAACACATTAACCTAGGCTTACGCTGTTTTTGGCAGAAGCCAAACCCCGTTGCTTGTATAATAGAGTAAATGCTTTTCTCTTTGTGACTCATTGTCGGAAGGCAACATGAGGGCCTTTGTTTTGAATACGTTTGGAGGGTGTCTTTGTTTTCACAATCACACAAAGACAGCGGTTATAAATGCGAACGTATATGCATTCTCTTGTGTGTGACAGCACATCTACGTGGGCGTCGATTCTAATCGGCTTACTTATTCCCGGAAATTGCAACTTCATGCAGACATGAAACTCGGGCTCATGTTAAGTTCGGCTCCCGAAACAAGAGCACTTTCTGATTCGTCATGCCCCGTGTGCACCACAACATTTTACAAAAAAAAAGACAGCAAACAAAAAGTACGCATTCGCGGTTCCAAATCCGCCACGTGTGCATAAATTACTATAGTAAGACATCAGTAAGTATGTTTTTCGCCACTGCAGAGCGCCATAAAAAAGACAGATAGAAAATGTCTGATATCTAGCTTACGGCAGGAAAACTAAGTTGGGCGAGATATTTTTTATGCTTGGAGTAACGAAGAATTGGAAGCATGCGCTATTCAGCAATAATCCTTTCGTGTCTCGCTCTGATGAAGTTTTGCAGCTTAGTGAAAGCTAGAAGGTTCTAACGTAACTAATGAGGTTCATGCATGTAGTATGAAAAGCGCCGGTATGATGGATCACGGTTTCATTCTTTTTGGTGTCGTGCAGAGTAGCATTTTGTGTCGTAGGCAAAGACTATTGCTAAATGCGATTTAACTCGACTAGTCTATTATTAGGCAGAAATGTTAAACTTGTCATCTTAAATCCATTTTAATGAGGACCACGTAGGCTGGCAGGTTAAGATATCTACTATTGAAACGTTCCAGGACGTGTCATTTCCTTTATTCAGTTTATATCTTGAATAGTTAGTTTTGCCTGAATGCGACCTCGTCTACTTAATGTACATTAGAGCGCCTGCCAGCAAGAAAGGAAGGGGGAAATAGATTTTGCTTGAATGTATACATTCGAGGAACGATGCTTTGGTTCTACGTCACGGAAAAGGGCTTGAGAACGTCACCCCCATTGAAGCAAACACGACGGCCCTACGATCCTTGATATTTGCTCATTCTTGAATGACAGAGGTACAGAGAACCTCTTTCCGCAGTAGTGTTGCAGCAACTTTATATCGTGCGTGCATTACAACCGTGCATGAACACATTTAGGCGTATAGGACCGCCGCACTCCAGAACCTTCTGAATGAAATAGTTGCACTGCGGCCGATGTGTTCCATGATTGCTTGAAAAGCGGACAAAAGCTGGGCGTCCTTTCAAACCTGCTCCCTTGGCCATCAACATGATGAGCCCATTGATACATCTACATTACTACGGACTTGCCCATCTACTACAAATATCAGACGTCGGCATGCCCCTCGAACCGAAGTCAACACGCCAGAGGGAAACTACATACAGGCATTCCTGAATGGCACGTCATATCGAAGGCTCCATGCAGTCTCATATCAGGGAGGCCGGTTCTCACTATCTGCTGCAAATAGATAAGCCTGGCTATATTTTTCTCCATCCGCTCATAGGCTTCCATAAAGACTGTTTAGCACTGCTACTTTCTGTTTAGGTTTGTCATGAGGGCACGCATAGAATACCAGCAGTACATTGCACCGGAAGACCACCGGCATGAAAGAGGCGCAGTTGTCTGAAGTGTGAGGAATGACGACCAGCCTTGTCATTCAGCGAAGGCATGAAGACTGTGTTTCAGTACATTGAAGACGGCAGCGCAAGTTCGGGAGATTCCAGGGAAAGACGCAGGAGTTTAAAGATTTACCATAAGGTTTCGTCAGTTATGAGCATTTACAAAATAATGACAGCCAAACAACACGGCCTTGTAGTAACGGCGTCTACGTCGGAATCACTACAGAACACTCACGGTTTGCGCTTATAAATGAGGTGGTCGGCTCGGCGCGAGCTTAGATAATGAAGTAGCTAGTGCGCCCAAACAACACGCTGTTTTGGAGACCATTCAACACAGGGACACGGGCGAAGTCTATAGCGTTAGCGCAATAGCTACTGTTTAACTATGCACAGTTGCATCAGCTGTTCGCCTCTTTCGAAGAGGGGACCACTTCTACTCGTACGACAACCTCAGTGAACACCCACGAGCAGCCAGTGTATGCGGCACCTCTAATACAGGTGAGCATGAAACCTGCTTCTGTCCTTCAGCTATTCACCGTTGTTCGGTCGGTTCAGTGTGGGTGATAATTTTGTTTAGTTCGTTAATTAGTATGAAAACAGCAAATATTATTCAGTGATAATCAAGTACACCTGGCTCTCTGCTCGTCATTTATTATGCCAAATACGATATCTGCTTATCTAGTATGCACGGGAAGTTGGCTGCCCTTGTCATCAGAGATAATAAAATACTATAGTATTCCTGTTTTCTAGATATAACGACGCTTAGAGAAGCCAGCTTCGTTTCTTAATTCCGCTGAGTAAAACTTTTATACGGCAGCCATAGGTAAGTAGGCAAATTTACTAAGTTTGTAGTGTTATAACCCAGGTATTTAGCTTGTAAGATTCTCCGTTAAACAGATGGTAGACACGCCGAAATACAGGAACTAGCTTTTACGCATGCGGGATGTAGCCTTATAGAACACTTGCAACGCCAAAGTGGGACCAACTGAGGTAAGCTTCACATTCTCTAATGTTTCAACACATTTAAAAATATCTGTTCTGACTCCATAATGTGGTATTACGAATATTTCTATTTGTTTTTTATAGGACAGGCACCTAAATCTATACACTCGGAAAAAAAGTTTTAAAGTATATATAGGCGAGATGTTTGTCTGTCTGGTGCTAACTTATCAGTCAAAATCATTAATCCTCTTTGAACAATAAATGATGTGCGGTTACCAGTTGGTCCTGTGGAATTAACGAGTAAGCGGTGATCGTTTAGTATTCGTGTAGTTGTTTTACGTGGAATAACTTCTGATGCTTTTTGTGGTTCAGGTTCGGGTTTATTGATTATTTTTAGCTTACAAAATTCTGCATAAGGAGTTTGCGCGGAAGCTATTAAATAAATACTCCCAAACGCATTCTTCGGTTAAACTGGTTTACAATATTGTCAACGAAATACTTATGTTTTGGCAAATACAGAGCAAATATATAAGAACAGTTTTAGAAATTCTATACAAACATTACATGAAGAAAATATGGCCTTCAAAACAGAAGTAAAAAGCACGATACATTGTACGACAAAGTTTATGTATGTTGAATAATT
The DNA here is from genome assembly GCF_013339745.2 of Dermacentor silvarum. Taxonomy (NCBI): domain Eukaryota; kingdom Metazoa; phylum Arthropoda; class Arachnida; order Ixodida; family Ixodidae; genus Dermacentor; species Dermacentor silvarum. Next base: position 46,915,639 of record NC_051160.1, read on the forward strand.
TAACCAAATATAAGCTGGAGGGAAAATGAAATAATGTTACATAATCACACGACTTTTCCTAGTGGGACGATAGTTTAAACGGGTGTGATGGGTAACATGGCAGAAAACTTCCTATAATCATTGTTTACACGGCTGCGGTGATGTTACCTCTCGGGTTACCTTGTCAGGGGAAGTTTTTGTTTAATTTCTTAGGAATTGTGTGCAGAAACTTCATTGACGTAAGTGTTCATGTTCCATGCTTTGAACAATGACACTTTTATTTTCAATGAGTCTTTAATTGGAAAGGCAGCAAGAAATGATCGTACAGTGGGCAGATGTTGTATAAAATTGAAATTATTAGGTGAGTTGTTTCGTTCTGAAGATGACAAAATGATGATTAGGGCGTTAAGTGTTTACCCATGATTATAAACAGTAATAAATTACACTAGTAATAAAGGCCTCGTAGGCCTGTGAGGTGAGGCTGTGCTGTTGAAAACGACACATAGTCCTCGTTAGCACACGCTAACTTAAATGCAATTTTTCAACGGAATAGCTTAATGTGTAAATTATATATGAAATTTTGGCCCAATGAAATTCCAAGAAATGTAGATGAACTACACGGGGGAAATATGATGGTTCCCGTACAAGTGATTACTGTGTTTGTGCTGCTTACTACGCATGTAAATGAGAAACCATATATTTAGTTTCCTTCAGACTCATTTGAACACAGTTTTTACGGCGCCATTTGACAGTGCGCTTAAGATCCACGTGTAGTTTTGTAGTGTACCCATAAAAACCCAGTGTTGCACCAATATATAGTCATTCATTTTTTACAATATTTATTGGCAACTTTCGTAGCCTACACATATTGGCAAACCATTTTGTTATGAAAGCGCATTGAGGGGATTTTTAAAAGACCTGAAGCGTGTAACCTGCAAAACATATATTGTTAATACCACATTTACTTCTGGGCAACTCTCATTTTGCAAGCATGTTCACCGCCGAATATAGTAATACTACTTTACGCTGGTTCAACTTCTTAAACGCTAGAAGACCTATTTGTCCCGACAGTAGACAAGTAGCAACCTTCGCCAGGTCTCAGCAATGTCAATACAACGTTCCTTAAATTCAACAAAAAATATGCAGCGAAGGTGCCATCGTAAAAAAAAAAACATGACTTTCTTTTTCACAAAGCCATGGCACATGTATTGCGAAAATTGGGTTTGACAAAGATAACGTCCTGGAAACATTTTCTTTTGATACACTTGATCAGCCCTTTTCAGCAGGTAGAGCTGTGTTGCATTGTAAGCTGTATTTTCAGCAAGACCGAAAACAGAAGTGAAAATGTATTGCTAACTAGATCCCACATGAAGAACCATCTAGATGTGCCCTCGCACTATGCCTGCCCGTAACAACTTTTACAGTCCCGGCTTTATTTCTGCCAGACACACAAAAATAATTTCTTGCCACTTGGCCTGTACTTCTAGTGATAACAATCAGTAGCAGAATACTCCTCATATAGAATGACCCCCAGTGTTTACAAAAATGGTATTCGCATAGGACCAATCACATTTTGTATGCACCGACTCGCTAGCGCTTTCCAATCTCCGTATCGAGGTGGCAGCGATGCTTTACTGTCCATAAGCCGCTATAGCCTGGGTTGCTCGCGTACTTGAGTGATTGTTCCCACATTCGTCAGGACACGGCTGTAATGCAATCTCGCCGCTCTCATCACCTGCCGGTGCTGCAGCTAAATTACTTCAGGTATGCGCACAAGAGGTAATGAGAAGAGTCTTACCTTTCGCGAATCGCATTCCTATTCTCGTTGTTCGTATGTATGTACACACTTTGTTTCCTACAGGTGTTTACTCTTACGACTCTTCTGCCATTGTCACTCCCATCCCACCTCTGTAGTAACATATTTCTTCACGAAGAGGCGACAAATATACATGGCGATTTTTTTTTCTGTTTTGGATGAAACGTAATACGCATGGAAACAAACTGGCACAAGCGTTCTAGCTTTATTTCTAAAGAAGCTGTCTCCTGCCTCTCCGACGCAAATCAACGAAAGAAAACGGTATAATTTGTTGTAACAGGAGTCGTGATAACGCCGGTCAACTTTCATAAAAAATAACGTTGTTTTTGTGGAAACACGGTTATTCTTTACAAATTAAATGAAAAGATTTCACACATACAGTATCGAAACGCACGCTGTAATATACCGTCAAAACGTGCTTCGTAGTGCCAATGTAGGCAGTTTGCGAATAATCCACACCTGTGCATTTGAAAAAAAAAAAGCTTTTGAAAAGTGTTTTTAAAAATACAAAGAAAAGCATTACCAAGGAAGCCTAGAAGTTGGCCCATCAATAAAAACCTCAATGGGTTAACACCAGGAATATGCTGAAAAGGAACGTCTTTTAACGTTCATAGAACTATATTTGGTAACGTTATTTACCTGATATGTACTGCCCTAAATAAAAACTTGTGTGTGATACATCATGCCAAAACTACTATAGTATTGCTTAATGCGTTTTACTAGACTAGTTGGCTAATAGTTCAACCTACAAAAAAAGCGCAAAATGGGACACCGATGACAAGGACAGGACCAGCGCCACATCCTGTCCTTCTAGTCAAAGTCTTATTTTGCACTGTTGTGGATATTGCGCCACCATTTTTTTGCGATGGTGTTCAAGGCACGTTCACTGCAAAATGAATGCTGATAATATTTTCGTTCTTCCTTTGCTACATCCGGACATCAGCGCTTTTTCATGCTTAAAGGGTTCACAAACTGGATCCTGGTATCCAGTGTCGGAATGCGGAACGCCGTATCCATTGAGTGACTGTGGTGGGCTCAGTAGGTCAGAAGCAGATCACTGCAATATCCTTTATTGGGTGAATTGGCTGCTGCCTACCAATTTGCTTTCATGCTATTGAAGCGTAGCTTTCTATGTCTCACTGATTCATCCGCGAGCGCCGAAGAAGCACTGCAGGAAAGCCAACCCTATTGCAAAAACCAGCGTCTCCCAGTGCCTTCCAGTGTGAAGCGAGGGCGTTTTTTGACACTGGATGGCACTGGGGACGCTGGCCCACCCTGGGAGCCACTGGGAGTCACTTCGACAATGGTGATATCGCTGGATAAGAGCTGGGTCACACTGGACGAGACGCTGGTTTCACCGCTATGACGCTGGGGTGCACTGGTGTGCGCTGTACATGCGCTGGTTGTCGCTGGAGTTCGCTGGCTCGTACTGGAAACTGCGCTGGTTTCGTTTGTGCCGCACTGCCGGAGTATAGGCGCTGTTGAATATTAAATGCATTGTTAAATTTTAGGGGCACGTCCTGTGCAAAAAACACACTCCTGTCCTAAATAGCACTATAATTTCGGGTCATAAATGTCTGTTTCGTGTCGGCGGTGTGGCAGCTTGGAATAAAGGTGTGAGAGCTGCCAATGCATATGCGACACTGAAGATCACTTTCGCTTGTTGCATTTCCCTTTTGACTGTGCGGATAGCTGTATTCGTGAACAAAATTACGCAAACGCAGATAACGCCTCGTTTTCCAATAGTTTGTACGCAAGCGATGACTGCCAGTTGTCGCAGTGTTGTGCAGCTGACACGAAACCCAGCCGCCGTTCAGACGCGTTCGGACGGACCTCAAGAAGCCTGCCGCTGATTGATATTGTCGCACCGACAACAAAGCTGTCGCGATTCGTGCGCTTACACTTTCCCTAGTGTACTAAAATAATAGTTGAAAGGTTCTGAAGCTCAAATACAAACATTTTCGCATTCATCAGGTACCCCCGCCGAGATCGTTCACTTCCACTGAAGATTAGGCCTACCTACCGTACCCGCTGAGTCCATCGACACTCTGTACTGAGTCTGGGCTGGGAATCAGCTCAGACTCAGTATACTAGACTGAGTGTCGGCTGAGGAATCAACAAGTCTAACGAGGATAAGTCACACTGTGGTTCAGCTTTATCATTGGTGATTTTAAACAAACCATTTCTGTGTGTCTACAGTGTAAGCGCAACAAGCGATGAGCGCCGATAAGACGCGTTATAAACATACCTAGATGTGCTGTCGCCGAAGGCTGCCAGCCGCATTAACAGATCGCTTCTCTGGCGGAGATATGTGAGTACACATAAGTGTCGATTGAAATGCATTGTCGAGCTATGGAAACATCGCATTACCCTTGCGTGAAGAACAAGAAATGGCTGTTCAAATCGGCAGTAACAGCCCGTACAGTGTACCGGGTCGGTGATTCATTTCAGGCTTTTTTCGGAGTTAATATAGCAATCGCAAAAGCAAATAAGTGTTGCAGCACTTCCAGGCATACTATGCAATACGGACAACAACTTCTTCGTTCTGATAGAGGCGTAATACCCCTGACACACGGGCACTCTAAAGTCCTTTAGGTAAGGGGACAGGACGTCAATAAAGTTCGTACTCACTTACTCACAGGGGACATCTACCGGAAAGGCGTTCAAGCGCAGTGACACACGGCAAAGGAGTATCTCCCTCCCGGCAAAGTGCCTTTGCGGGAAAGCAGATCGGGCATCTACCTTTCGAGCGGAAAGGTGTACTCCCGCATACAGCGTGCACAACTCATCAATAGAAGAAAACCTGTTACACAACTACGGTGCCCCGCAAGTATTTCTTTTACCTTGGAAAATGCATTAATCTTTAGCGGTAATGCGATTTGTCAAACAATAAAGAATTACTCTAGCTATACTCTCAAACGCCCGCACCACATCGCTAGCGCCGCCATGTTGAAATCCGAATATGCGCATTAGAAGCGATCAAAATGGGAAAAAAATGTTTTCAGGTTCTACAATCACCAAATGTAATTAAACGCGCAGCTTTTTGTAAACGTTTTATCTCTTGCTGCTTTAACAAGCAACGCTTTTTTTTCGCGTTATCTGAGGAACCACGTAAAGAAGTTAGTGCGATGCCGTGTGTCATCGGCGCAACTCCTTTCTGCAAAGGGTCTTTCAGAGTAACAAGAGGGGTTTCCTGCAAAGGACTTTACTTTTGCCCGTGTGGCAGAGGGTAAAATATTTATTTGCGGGGCGATAGCGCATCTACCGTGCCTGTGCGAGACGTCTGTACAAAACTGCAACTGCGTCTGCGTGTTGACATGGCAAATTACGAATCGGCAGTCATGAATCGGCGTGGCCATAGCCTCTTCTATAACTTTTGTGCCTGCGCGGTCGGTCACTACACGCCGTCCCCCGAAACTCTTTTTTTACGCCTCTGCGCTCTCCTAGGAGCGCTCGCGTCACATAATAGCTCACGCAGCGCTCGCTGCAACAGGAGGTGCACACAGCTACGCCGCGGTTTTTCCGCCGTGCGCAAAATTAGTTTACCGTGCTTGTTGGAAAACTCTGCTTAGCCGTTGATGTTCTTTCTAGTGCGGTGCGTGTCCATCAAGTGCTTTGCTAACTGCAGCGCTCACTAAGACAGCCGTGCCTGTGTCAATTAAGTGCACTTTCTTCAAACTTTTGGTCTACTCGGGTAAGTTCTTTGTTAACGGTGTTACGCCGTAAAAAAAATTCGCTTCTTTCAAGGCATCACGCCTAAACGTGGTATTTTTGTTCTCTGCATGCAGCACTACCGAAAAAAAGGCGGCTGTCCAAGCTCAGAAGTTTGGTTGTGCCCCGAACGCTGCACAATACCATACTGCTGCATACCGCAATGCAGCTCATGGAGCGGCGGGAATAAACGGCGGGCTCGAACGACCAGACAGACGTGAGGGCAGTTTTGTCCGGGATTGAAAAAGCACTGAAGACTGGCATAGCCTGCACGTCCAGCAGCAGCAACGTGATTACTGCGGACAACCGCAGCTGCTGCTCATCAGCGCTCCTACAGTGACCGGCAGGAGCAGCGCAGAATGGCGGCGAAGCATTCCCAGCGGAGGCAACCACGACCTTCGAGGAGCATCTCGACAAGGGGAAGACGTTTCTCCCAACACCAGAAAATTGCCGCACTAGCAATGGTTGGTGGATATATCGTAAGAACAATCCACGAAACCATTTCCTGTGATGAATGCTTCAGTCTAGTAACGAAACCAAACACTTCTGCACCATCGGATGCCTTAATTCGGCACCAGGACAGAGGTGGACTCCTGTATCCGTCTGCTGAGCTTGTAATGGCTCTGCATTCGCTAAAGAAGTACGTGGAAGTTTTCCTCGCAAAAGCAAGAAAAATGAACCAGCCACCAAAGGCTTCCGTTGAGAACGCCGCGGAAGTACTTCATAAACGTGAACATCTCCAGTGCTCAGCCCCAGGCCACCATGAAAACCTCTTGGACGTTGTGCTCATGAAGTTTCTCCGTCCATTTTTTGTGAACTTTCGCGACGAGCGTCACTGACAAACACGACTTTGCGAAAGATTTTCATGCCAAACCGTTGTCTCGAAAAGTGCTCAAGCTATGAGCGCGAAATCAAATAAAAAAGCTCGCATTGCATTCCGCATACAGTGTTTGTGTTAAAAATTTTATGTGTGCACACATTTCAGCGTATACGCATAGTCTAATGCCATAAAGACGTTTCTAAATGATCAGCAACGGAAGCGTGCACACAGGCCACGTCGTCTGCTGTTATTGTGGGATCGGAGCGGCTTCTGGCGGCAAGCACCGGATCTATGAGGGACGGATGCCGCCTATGTATTCCGCGCCAACGCGCGTGCACAAAAAGTTATAGAGGCTATGGCGTGGCGTAGTGGTAGGATACTGGGATTGATATCTGTAGGTCGGAGGTTGGAAGCCTAGGGCTTTTTTGTTTTTACTTTGTCTTTTTTATTACATTTCAACGCTCTCTGTTCCTTTTTGTACTTGAAAAAACATATAAGGTAGCCAGGCACCACGTATTTCTCGCTCTAGAGCGGCATTTCGCCGCAGTATGCCGTACCCTGCCAGCGTCCCAGCATCCAGCGCGCGACACTGGCCCCATAATCAGGCATGGCACTGGGCACTGGATACTGGATTTGCAATAGGCAACTTACACAATGGAACTATCTGCGCAACAGCGCATACAATGATACAATAGAACAACGGCGCACGGTATACGTATCGTAAAACACTACAGTTTACAATCGCAGTTTTACCGATAAGAAGAATGGAAACTGCAACGTCACTCTACCCAGAGAAACTGTATAATATCTGAATTGCATTACGCGCTTCACGCAATGCAGTCCATGCCGTCATTATGGGTAGGCCGCGGGTAGAGCTCACGGCGGAAGAGGCTGCATGCCTTACGCGAACGCAAGCAGGAGCGCTATCGTGCCCATGAGGCCGATCTCATGTATCGGCAACGGCAGAGCCGCCGTTTGTCACAGCGATTACAAGGCAATACTGTGCAACTGTAGAGTCATCCTATAAGTGTGAGTGTGTGTGTGTAATCAACGGCTACTTGATCTAAAATAAAGGCTATGCAACTTAACGAAATGTGTATTCATTCAACTTCAACATTCAAAAAATACAATCCTAAACAAGCCGTCAAACCACATATGCATCGCATCGGGTCCCTCAGCATTCCTTGGGTTCGTTGGGTTTGCATGGGAGAAAGCTTGGCGTTCAACCATTTTCTTTAAGAAAGGGGCTTTATTTTTTTTCATTGCCTAGGGGACTTTCTAAGGGGATTTATGCTTGAAAAAAAGGCAACCAAAAACATTCTGGAATATTCACTCTCAGTCAAAACGAGCACATGAAGTCCTACTTTAAATGAAAGTTTCATTATTTTCTTTTTTTTTTCTTCACCAACCAGGATTGTTTACGGTGTTGTCGAAGTTTGTCTACGATGGAAAAAAAATCTACGTAGCTTGACAGGTTCTGTTTTGTTAACTTGAGAGCTACCATGATAAGGGCCTCAACCAAAACAAGAACAGCCCTGTAACTTCTCTATGTCACCGTTACGTGCTGCAGCAGTTGTGCCAATTTGCATTCCGCATTCTTGCCGTTCTTTCGCGGGCGTGGCTGGTTGACAGGCAACTGGCAGCTATTAAAAGAACGGTCGTGTATGTTTTTCCCTAAGCCTATAACATTGACAGTTCCAGACATATCTTCGGAAGCTAGGAACAAGGAGGCCACCGATGAACGAGAAAATGCTCCTGAACCTCTAGTTTCCAACTTTTATTTCTTGTATACCTTCACACGTTCAGCTTCTTTTCCGAAAAATACAGTATAATTCAGGCTGGGTTGATATGTTTTTCAAGCGTCACCACATTCCTATCGATTCTGTCATTCTGTTACTCTATTTCCCCACAGTTATTCCCTAATGCGGTCACATCCTTTTACATGCTTTTCTTTTGCATCAGTAGTCTGACACCTCCTTAAAACATATCAAGGAATTTATCTAGGAAAATTGATGATGGTTTATCTAATTTTATTCTCGGAATTCGTACCCAAGCGTCGACAGTAGACACCCTAATCATTCATTCTTTCGCCTTCTCTGTCACGCTTCTATGACCATGTGGCGAATGCGTCTGACGATATTGAAAAGGCCAGAAATATTCACTTCTTGTTTCTGTTCATCACTGATATTGAACGCCTGCATTTACCTTCCTCACCACAAGCGAGTTGGATGTTGAAAACCCAGATATGTTTTGCATTCCCTTGCTTACGAAATTTCAAATTCGTGAATTTGCGCCCCTCTCTCCGAACGTCGCTTTACCTACTCCACTGCAAACATTCTTGTGGAAAAAGCTTTCTCATGCGATTATATTTGTTTTTGTTTTAGTGGCGGCTGTTGTCGACAAATATCATACGGAACGCACTGGAGCCAAATTTGTTCTTTTGTACCTTTTTTATTGGTATTGTTGTTCTTGTTTTGTTGTTGGATTTCCAACCACAGATCGAACTACCGCGACTGTACCAAGACAGACTTAAGAAAACAACACTATACTCCTCCCCCGATAGGTTTTCCTGGTCCGAACAGCGCTCAGGGTCGTATTTGGTTTTTAAATATAGGTTATTATTATCGCTCGGTACTTTACCGACGCAAAACTAATGAGTTTCTTTCTTTAAATACCGGTGATATACGAAATCCAGCTTCTTTGTGTAAGTGGACAACGCAACCACCTCCGCTTCTCGTAATAATAACAAAAATATTCTACTTGCCTAAATATAAAACCAAACATGCAATATAGCACAATGGTCTGCCATTATTATGCTACGTCCGGTATATTTATCTCATCACCTGTTATCCGAAACGTACTTACCGGTTGCTCTTTGTCAACTGCGACAGTACAGTAGCTTAAATGTAGCTTTGATTTTTAAGGTATGCACAAAAGAATATGATTAAGCCCTCATCATGTTCCTAGGGTATCTGACTTTGATTTACGTGGTTACTGTTGTGCTTAATAAAGGTTCATTTGGACAAGTTGGTGTGACTTGGAAAATATAAACACACACAGACACATGGCGCTCATGTGTCTGTGTGTGTTTCTTTTCAAACGTGAACAGGCCATAAGGTAAGTCTCACATAAAGGAATTGTATAGTGATGTCTTCAGGGGCTTCGTACGCGAGCTCAAGGGACCACCGTTGCATTGTAATGACTTTTTGGACATTCTGCCTTCCAAATTTTGTGGAATTTTCCGCAACATTTCCAAATTTAATGCGAATGAATGCGACCTTTTCTACTTTGCCATGGCGAAGAGACGACATGTGCTGGATAAACATATGTACCAGCTATGGTAAGGCTAGCGTGTTGACATCTTATATTACTTAAAATAAATTCCAGCCAAATAAAGTTTATATATATATATATATATATATATATATATATATATATATAATTACCATGCGCATTCTACCGGTGCTAACATATGGGGCAGAAACTTAGAGGTTAACAAAGAAGCTCGAGACCAAGTTAAGGACCGCACAAAGAGCGATGGAACGAAAAATCTTAGGACTAACGTTAAGAGACAGGAAGAGAGCGGTGTGGATCAGAGAACAAACGGGGATAGCCGATATTCTAGTTGACATTAGGCGGAAGAAATGGAGCTGGGCAGGCCATGTAATGCGTAGGGTGGATAACCGGTGGACCATTAGGGTTACAGAATGGATACCAAGAGAAGGGAAGCGCAGTCGAGGTCAGCAGAAAACCAGATGGGATGATAAGTTAGGAAATTTGCAGGCGCAAGTTGGAATACGCTAGCGCAAGACAGGGGTAATTGGAGATCGCAGGGAGAGAGAGGCCTTCGTCCTGCAGTGGACATAAAATATAGGCTGATTATGATGATGATTACCATGCAGTCTGCGCTATATATGCTCATACACCTGTAGAGTGGTGGCAGAAAACCTTCCCTATTGGCGTAAGAACATACCGTCTGCAATATAGTTGACCATGTAAAGATGGAAAAATTCAAATTAAAGGCGGAGATGTGATTGTGATCCAGGCCTGGTTGGCCGCAATGTACAGGGAAAAGAGTGGTGGAATGTAAAGTAAAACAAGAGGCTTTGGCAAAAAAGTCAAAATAATGATCAAAATATTAACTTTGCAGAGCTTCAAAGCGGCTGCTGCACTATGAATATTTTGTTGTTTATCTAAATGCGGTCATCGTATCTATTCTTGGGGTCACATTTTTTCATATAAAATTAACATCTCTTACTTTCCCACTCCCCCTCCCACCCTCAAAAAAGAAAACGTGAACTGTCGCATTGAGCCTGATCCTGATAGAGTGGTGGTACACAAATATTTCACAGCTACCTAGGACTATGGGCGGTGTGCCACAAGTTGATCCCTCGTCTCATTGTTTCTAGTTTACAGGCGACAACCTTGCGTTGCCCAATACTGAGCATTGTCCAGCACAAGAGACGTGTGCTACACCAGAAGCTGAAGTACGCTGGCATACACTAATAAAAGAAGTCGAAACTTGCGTTGTTTGTGTTTCTTTAGAAAGGCACAACAATGACCAAAGTGCTAGCTGGCAGTGCAAGCTCGTTCCGCTCAGTACAGCTTGAAAGGAAAGCTACGTGATAGTGATGACGCACTCAAGCGACACAGAGTTCTTGAAAACATGTGCTCGAGAAACTGATACTGCCAGGGCGCGTAATGTTCACAAAATCATCTTGTTTGGTATGTTAATTGGTATTTGTGTAGAACTGTGCATTCATTTGTAACATTTCAGTGAAACAAGCAGAGCGATGACCTTAACTTTTATGCGCAATAAACGGTGGTGTCAATACTATATTAAGAAGCAGGAATGGCATTGTAGTAGATTGCTCAGAGAACCAAGAGGGACACTTGCCGAACATTTCGTGGTGAACGCAAATATTTGAGCATAAAAAATCTTGAAGAAACAACACAACACTTGTTTACTTGAGAAAATTAAGTCGCGTTCATTTGTTTCCAGGATAAACGACCTTTCACCAAACAAACCCGCATTTTCGCGTCTCCCCGCTTCGTGACGCGCTTCTAAAAAGGCCTCCGCGCAGTCATGCTAGCGGTGCTTGCATTGTGTGCTGAGAAAAACGGCCTGTAGCTGGAGCGCAGTATTCAGCGGCTTGTGTCAACAGGGCCATGGCTATTGTAGTGAATACGCCGCCTTGCGAACTTCATCGTCATTCGCTTCAGAAGGCAGTGAACTCGGAAACAAAGCAGTTAGGAAACCGCGTCTAGTTTACTGGATCACTTTTGAGCATGCAGATGATAAATAACGCACGCTAGCAAAGCCTTTGCGAATTCTCAGAAACTTGGAGTTTCGTAATATTTAACGATCAGTGAAACCATGAGATCACTTTTGAGATTATGAGTGGTGCTATTAGAGCAAAATACATGCAACGCACAATAACAATGCGAAAGAAATGCACGGACACATATAATGCGCGCTTAATGACCATCGCCCTATAGACCTTTTTTTTGTGTATGCCGCGGGTGCATTGACACACGGCCGACTTGTATGCCAACTGAGCGACTAAGTGAGGGAGGTTGACTACGGTATCTAGGGCTTGTTTAATTGCCAAGATAAATTGAATATCAAGTTGCTCATTATTCGCTGCAGCTGTAGAAGAAGTGGCGTTGAAGTATGGTATGGTATGATACATTTTATTCAGGTTCTGAAGATCAACCCTTAGGATGACGCAGGCGGCTCTCACGTCAGGGCAGTAAGGTTGTAGAAAAAAAATTGCTGCAGTTACACAAAACTTGGAGTACGCTTAAGCTTCACCTTGAAGAGTGGAACGCGATAGCGTTATTAGACGCCGTTGACGCCGACACCGACACCGTATTTTCTGCGAGATCGGGCCCGATAAAAATTTAGAAAGGCTCGGTTTTCAACATTCCCCTCAATGTTGCCTAGAACCAAAGTACAGCGAAACACCATCAGAATTGGAGGACGCTTAAGCTTCGCCTTTAAGAGTGGAACGCGATAGCATTCAAAGATTCCTAGCTGCTTATCAGGCTTTTTTCTCGTATATTCAAATTACAATCCGACAGCTATCACGTCTGTAGTATGTGGTTAAGTCGTACTTTCCGATTTTTCTGACGAATTTTACTTTGAGAAATTCAATTTTGGTTCTCTAACGGCTTGCGCCCCGCGAAGGGCCCGCCCGGTCCGGGTGATTCGGGAGGATGTGGTTCGGCATGATTATTTCCGCCAGACACCGATGCTTACGCCGACACCGACGTCCGGATTTTCGGCTACACGGGGCCCTTAACGCTATCGCATTAAAAAGGACAGCAGTACACACAACATTAGTGCGAACTGCCAGCACTTTTTTTTTACAGAGCGGGACCTTACACCAGTCAAGCTTATGGCTACTCATTGAGTCATTGAATCTGCCGCAACTGTTATACAGGTAAACACAACTACTGGCAGTCTACTATTAACGTATTTACAGTTACCGCCGAATTTTCGGACACAGAGTATGCCGCAAAAATAACCGAATTGTCACTCCGACCTTAAACAACAACTTGCGACAATAAAAAAATAATAATTTCAGAAGACAAGAGAAAACGAAAACTTCTTTGCTAACTTTTGCAGGGTGTTGCGCAAGCGATTTAAAAAAAATACATCATCTCACCCTACGGGCAACCATGGTGGGATGCGAAGAATCGCGGGGCGTGCGCATCGAGTTTCCGTTTCGTTTCAGTTGGCAACACAACCCAATGAAAGTTTGAGTGAGAGAATGTATTGAGAAGAGAGGAGACGTTTGTACGGGGTTGTTGTCGTCGGGGAACGTCCCGAAGTTCGGGGTCCGCTTGCCGACGCTGACGTTTACGTTCGGCTTCCCGAGCCTTTCTCTGCTCCGAGGCGGTGGCGCTGCCGCTGCATCAATACTTCTTTTTGGGCGAGTTGGTACGTCTTGAGACTTTGGGTAACAGCGCAAACAGACGACCACAAAAAGGGAGACACGGACACACAGGCGCTGACTGACAACTGGTTTTATTGTGAAGGATAGCACACCTTATATATGCCAGAGTGAAGCAAGGGAAAGGGGAAACATAACAAGAGTAACATCGTGCCAACAACGCAAGCGCAAAAACGCCAACCAAGCGCAACAAGACGCAAACAATTATTTTTTTTTTCTAATCTGAACCCCCGATAGCCGCATCCAGAAGATAAAATTCAGCGTCAAAGAGAGCAAGGGAAGGGGTGCTGAAGCACTTGCTACCGAACTTCCTGATGTGGTAAGCTTCCAAACTGATGCGCGCTGTCTTGTCACTACTCTTTCCTAGAATCGTCGTCTCCTTTAACCGGGCCACACAATCAGTGCACTTGCTAACGTGCGCCACTATATGTGCGTATTTGTCATCTCGTTTTTTCAGTTTTAGAGCGTGTTCCCCTAAACGGTCATTGACACAGCGACCAGTTTCGCCGACGTAAAACATCCCACAAGACATGGGAATGCAATACACCACTCCAGTGGAACATTTGACGAACGGCGGTTGGTGGTTCTTCTGGCATCCACGTTTACTGGTGTTGCAGATACGTGGGCACAACTTTCCCAGCTTGTTAGGGGCAGAAAAACATATTGGCACGCCGTGCCTACTTGCCACCTTCTTCAGATTGTGGGAGAGTTTATGGATGTAGGGGACCACCTCAGGTCTATGTGCCTTCCGGTGATCCTCCGCCGTTGTACTTCCCGTTCCACGCTTGAATTTTTGAAGGAGGGTTTCAGAAACAGCAGTCAAGACCGAGACGGGAAACCCTGCAGCCAAAAGACGGCTTACCTGATTGTTAAAACTGAGCGTCATCTGATGTGGGCACGATTTCTGGAGAGCCGATTCCATACACATCACCGCTATTCCTCTCTTAATTGTCTTGGAATGTGCCGAGTCATAGGGCAGTAGCTCCTTCTTAGCCCGTGGGTAGTATCCCCAGCAAACGTGTCCATCACAGAACGTGATTTTAAGGTCTAAAAACTGTAAAATTGAAGAGTCCGGAAGTTCATGGGTGAAACGCAACCCACGTCCATGTTTGCTAAAAAAAGATAAAACTTCACCTACAGTAGAGGAGTAGGTGGAGGCAGGCTGCTTTGTTAAAAGCACTAAAAAATCGTCAACATACCTAAAAGTTTTTAAAACCAGCCCCCCATTAAACACCTTTTCTAGTGTGTCGTCCACCTTGGCCAGAAAAATGTCACAAAGAATAGGGGCTACGCAAGACCCTATGCAGATGCCATCACGCTGCAAAAAAGGCTGATCGTCAAATACAATAAAAGTAGAATTCAAGTAAAACTGCAATAAAGACAGAAAATTATCAACGGACACGCCGGCGGCGCTAGTTGCTGCCGCTGCAACTAGCGCCGACGTTGAAGTTGTTCATGCACAGAGAGAGAATGACGGAAGCACCGCGAACGCGCGCTTTATACTGCGCCGCGACACTTGCGCCGCCTACCGGCGTACCCTTAGAGAGGGAGGAGAGAGTGAGAGAAAGAGTTATATGCAATGACTTGCTGCGCCGCACCTGTGGCGGAAAGGGGGAGAGGGGAGGAGAGCGCACACCTGCGTAGGAGAGGAGAATGAGGGAGAGCTGCGCATGCGCAGTATGGATGCGGACGCCACAGAACGGACACTGCCCCGAGCATAAGATGCTCTCGCATCTAAAAAATTATTCCTGGTGGCTCTGGCGAGTATTTCGGGTTGACCTTTCGCGCAGTCGATGTACGCCGAGGATCGTCGTGGAGGGTAAATATCGTTCACGCGCCTTGATACCACGACGCAATTAACTTAGGCTGTGTGAACCTAAATTTTTGAAACTTCATTTGCTTCATGACAAGAAGTGAACATACGCCACTCCGTCCATTAGGTATGCAAATGAACATGGTAGGCGCTCGCGGAAGTTTGCAGTTGATCGTCCGCGGGTGCAAACTTTTCTTCATGCATTTGGCCATCAGTCCAGCTCGTACACGTCTGCTAAAGCGCAATAAAAGATGTTGTCTACCAATACAAACATTCTAAGAGCCGAGCCTTGCCATCCGCACATCTAAACCGTCTGGCCCATCCGCCGCCTAGACATACCAGCTCTGCTGCTAGGAACCGGCGACTAAATTTTTCGCTTGGACTAGCCTCAATACTAGCATAACTCAGGCGCTTCCGTACGGAATGGGGTGATGGTGACAGTGCCTTTGTCAGCAAGACAATTCATCGTCATCAGCCACTTCAGGACGAAGGCCTCTCCCTACGATCTGCAGTTACCTTTGTCCTGCGCTAGCTGATACCAGTGCTACCTGCAAATTTCATAATTTCAACCCCCCACCTAATTTTCTGCTGTCCTCGACTGCGCATCCCTTCTCTTGGCACCCATTCTGTGACTACGGCGTGCCTCAATCAAATCGTGATTTTGGAACATAAACCCCCAGAATTCAATTCAATTCATTCTGTAACTGCCTTCTAATAGGGGCTTGCGGAATTTTATCAGCACTCTGGCATGCGCGTGACGCTTAGTAAATTTTTTTTTCAAAATTTTCTAACTCCAAATTGGGGCATCCCGCCTTACACGAAGGGTGGGCCTCACACGATGGTAGGTTTTACACGGGCAAATGCGATATTGCACGATGCAAGGCTCGAGTGTTTTTTCATGGGAACTGCCGCAACTCCACGTTGAGCACGATGTCCGTCCGCTTCCTGTTTGTGAACTTTAAGGTCCCCGACATGTTTTCGCTTTGCCTTGGCCTTTTGTTCGCGCACTGCCGGATCTTTATTCCTGAACTATTGAGCTGCTGCGCTTTTTTCGCACGCGCAGAGATTATTCGAACGCTTTAAAGGTCTTCGCTAAATGTTCAAACACACCGTAACGCGACGCGGGCTTCAGATGGCAAGAGAAGGCGGAGAAGTTGCGTTGCACCGTGTGCAAGCAATAGTTTTAAATTTTTTTGGCAGAAGCTAGTACGTGACGCTCGCTGTGTGAATTACGACGGGAGTGTCCGTTTAATTGATGTCGCAATGAAAGCTTATTCACAGCCAGCGCATGGTTAAAACAACAGCAAGCGTTAATGAGGCTCTCTAGAAATAAAATACTGCGCCGCTCTGCACAAGCTTTCATAACTCCCTGCACAACATTACGCACAGTTTTTTTGCGCCGTTATGAGACAGTGCTATGAAGGGTCTGCGCCGGATGCACAAGATCAACCGAAACTTCGGCCAAATGTGTGCTCATTTCAGCGTCAGCTTGACGTCTTTGAATGAGCTGGACCAAACGACGAAAAGAGGACGTAGTGACGTCAACGTGCGCCTCATAACGGCGGCAATAAATACATTTAACGAAGCACTGGTGAAACCTCCCTTCGCCATGGTAAGATACTTTATGAGCAGAAGCCCACAATATACACGATAAGTGTTACGGAATCCTTTGAAAACAACTGTGCCTCCAATCCACGCCATGAAGGTGGTTGGACAGCGAAGTTGTAAACGACACCCAGAACGATTACCCATTGTGACGTCACTTGAATTCACACACGTGGCTCTACAAAGAGTGAAACCAGAGACAAGTGAAATGTACTTAACCACACCCTTTATTACTTCACCACGACATTATATTCATGATGTTCTTCTGGCGTCTTTACTTTTCGTGGTCTACCCATAGTAGCCTGGAATGAACTGAATGAGTTGCTAGTCCGTGGTCACGTCACTGTCTGATTTTTATGCTCTTGGGTTCTTTTCCACTCGGAGTAGCTTACGCAACCAGGATCTTTACCGCGAAACGCATGCGGGAGAAGGAATGTGCTTCGCATTATTCGCAGACGTCATTAGTATAAATTATACGGTTTGCACTTCACACGAGGTGTTTGAATGACGGCAACCCCTTTCGAAGCAGCTGCAAACCTAATCTTTACCGGAACGCGTCGGAGGGTGTTATCATTGTTCACACGCGCCTTATCATCCATCATTATGCTGCTTGTAATCAGTTTTTAGCCTGGCATTTTTTGCTTACGTCGACACGAAAATTTGCTTGGCTGGTAGACGTATACAGCTTCGCTGTAAAAAATCATGAGGTCAAAAGAAGATAGATTACTCGACGCCTCTTCGCCATCACTATTTGAATTGCTACCAACGGCGGCTTTCCATTGATTATCTCATTTCTTGCACTCGAACTCTCACAGGTTCGTAGGCTGCCCAAAGGGCTTCCAGTAAATAGTGATAGCCTGGCAGTCTCAGCCGTAAATAGCTACGCCTAGGTACGTTCTTTGCACTACTCATAAACGTGTAACAAGTTCAGTAATTTTTGAGTTATGTACTTTGGAGCCCTCTTTGCGCACCGTCCACGACGCTACCAGTTACATTAAGGTGTACAAATAGCCTACTATATCCCCGTAGTTCATCAAATTATTCTTCTAACACTCAAGGGGTTGCAGGACACAGGGGAAGGCTCGGCGTAACAAATCAAAGCGTCCACGTAGCTAAATAACATTCCCAGTGCCTTCTAAGACACCGGAGTGGGAGCTCGCCAAGTTGTGAAGACTGCAACCTAGGTGCTGGCCTCTCGCAATCTGGTTAATAACCTCTCGCTGGTGACGAGCAGTTTTTATCGGAAATAAACTGCTTCGGACGGTAAATGAAAACATGTTGGTAGACTGTTGGCTAACAACATCGTTAAACGAAATTTACAGATTGGCAGGTGCGTTTGCGACGTTCCTGAAGCTTCCCCGTGCAGCTTAGTTCTTACGTAGTGCAAGAAATGACTTAAGGATGACCCCTCTTTACCTAATTTGAAGGAAATCGTTGCCACAGACATACAAGTGAATGCACAAACCTTCGTCACCTTTGCGTAAACAATATTCATATTGTAAACGCAAATAATTGTATGGGTGAACGAATTCATAGCGAAAAAGCTTCAAAAGATTAATGTACTCAAAATATTGTTGACAGTTTTTCTGCCTAAATATAATACCGTCTATTAGAGTAGATAAGAGGGGTATCCGGACAATTAAAACGTTGCGCGAGATCTTTCTTCTCGTTAGTTCAGCATGCCACATTAAGAAGACACCCATTAACAATAAACTTTTGAAGATATTCTCATACCTTTAAAACAAACAAATCACTAAAAATATGTAATTGTCACATGGCATTGTTTGAGTTCATGTGATTATATTACAGTTTTATGTAAAATTTAGCGCCCGAAGTTCTCAAATATTTCGCCTGACATAATTCTGAGTAATTTCGATTCAGGAAGCTTTTAGGAAATTTTCATGGCTTCCAATTGTGATTTCCTTGGTCAACAATAATGAGAGCTATGGACACGCTAGCATAAACAATAAAAAATAGTCTTCCGGCGAGCATTTTCTAAAATATATTGTCGCAAAATCACACGGAAAGACAAGTGTGCGTCGAGGTGCATTTCTCGCCCAATCAACGCACCTCCTCGGAGGATAAATGACCCCCCTGGAGGCGCGGTCGTCCACTGTCATTTGCTCTCTGTCATGATCATCGATCGCACGGCCGTTAGATCCATTGAAGCGTGCAGCACCGAGTACAGAGTCGCGGCCATAAAAAATATGCCCCAGTTGCTCTTAATTTATGCCATGGTATCGACATTTTAGAGCTAAAACTTGGTGCGGTAGGAAGCCTTATCATTCTTCCCAGCAACTACTACACGTTCTCAAAGGCAAAGTTAGAAGAAACATCGTTAAGATACTGGATTGAAGGTTTCTTGCGGTTGAGCAGGAAGGTCGTCTCATCATTAGACAGTGTACATCTACGGTTGTGAAAGTGAGGAGTAGATAGCCAAGACTATATTGAACGCCTGCTTCTTCCTTGGGGGCACGTGAAGAAGTTCATCTTATAAACACATAAAGCCAACTCCTTTTCCCTTAAGGCTCCCTAATCCTATATATTAGCATAAATATGCCCAGGCAATCTTTATTTTCAATAATTATTTCAGGTACCTGCTGAACAAGAAGGCGACAATTACTGGAACTGTGCCGTGAACTGTTAACGTTAACATGAATTGTTAACACGCTTGTTTTCTGTATGTTTAGTCGACATGTAGGAATAACTGGGATATGTAATTAAATTTGAACGTAGCACAGCTTTTCGGTCATGAATTAAAGCTTTAAGAGACCATCGAATCAAAGTTAGGATGCCGGTAAGTTAGGATAAAGTTTCAATATGTTCTGGTCCCTGAGCACAGCTAAAATTCACATTGCTGCATACATCCTTAGCATTACATCAAATTGTCAACTTGCCAATGTACAGGGGTGAAAAATTCTCATTTTACACGAATAGAAATTATTAGCACAAAGAGGACGCCCTCGGTTAAAACTAAGTAAGATTTTGCAGTAATATTGTTCCAGCGTTGTCATATGCAAACAAAAGGAACGTTTTTTTAAGAGTTAACAGATACTCCCCTACGTCAAGGAACGTTTTTTAAGGGTTAACAAATACTCCCCTACGTCAAAGAGCTGGTTTGAGACAAACGCCCAGAGTCATCTCTAATCACATTCCATAGATTCTCACAATTTGATGTAGATTAAATAATAATCTGCAGCATCGTCATATCATTGCGTGGATGGAGGTACAGAATGTGCCATCAATGGTTTGTTTTTAGAGCGCAGTTATTAGGCGCCGCTCCTGGGTTGAGCGTCGTCGTCCCTCGGCGTAACCGCGCGAACGCTCTCATTCCACTGCTCGCGCGTTCGTCGACGTATTTCTTCACAGCTGGTTCCGATGCCGCTCATCTTGCTCATCTCACGTACTGGCCCTGTCTCTGCGAAGACGCTGACGGCACGGTCCCAATGCCGGTCGTTGCTGTGATTTTGGTCTAAATTCTTTGCCTCACTATATCGAGAAATCAGAACACCTATACAGCTGCGCTCAAAGTTCGCATTAGAAAGTGTCGAAATGAACGGATATGTTTGAGTCCTCGTTTCCAAATTATCTTCAATAAACATGGCCCATTAACACAAAACATTTTTTTTCCGCTGCATCGTTTTCTTGAGATGGCCTCGTTGTGCACCACGGATCACCATTTTATTTTGCTCAGATAAAATATTTCCAGCTCAGGGGACCTTCAAGGACTTCAAAAATAAGAGTCTCTTAAAACTAAGAGTAAAAGTTGTACACCTTGAGGGACATAGACACACATGCGCACGCAGCGGTGCAGGAACCACAACTAATTCAAAGTTGCCCTTTGAAAAAGACGCATTGCTTGCAGAAGGTGATGCGTAACATACTCAGACACACAAATATTGTTAGCTGACTCGCAATGCGAAAACATTCTAAGCCCGAGTTCTGGCTATCGAGAGGTCAATGTGCTGAATTGAATAGATTCTGCTTCACGGTTTATACGCCTGCATCTTGCTTTAAATGTGGTTGCTACAAAAGGCCTAATGAAGAATAATACATTGAGCGTCGTGGATGGATCCTACGAACCTTCCTTATACTGGATTACCTGTTGATGCTACATATCTATGCGTGACATAATTTATTACAAGTTTGCTGTGCAGTCATTAACATTCATAGTTCTGGAGTGTCGCTGCTTTTGTTGTTTCGACTTTTCGAACCATCGTACATGTAGCTTTCTCAGGTGAAAAACAGGATGTAAATAAAAAAGGAAGGGCCGATGGAAGTAGAAGTAATGGCAGCATGAGGTTCATGATTGGTTTTCCTTTATTCGTGAATTGGAAGCACAAGGTAGATTCCACTAACGCTCACCGTGAACCGGATATGTTCGTCAAAATGAACGTCGGAAGAAAAAACGGCATTTCAGCCAAATAAAAAGATTCTGAACAGACAACAAATAACATTTGTGGAAATCGTGGCAGTGAAAACAACAGGAGCGAAGTATAGTAAACCGACTCAGAGAATCGCGATACACGCCAAACATTGATGCCTAAAACACATGTAAAAAACTTTAGCAATCGAGGTGTAATCCTTCGCTGCGTTTTCTACTCAGGCACTCGAAGGTGTGCCCAGATGGTTCGAAATCCTATGTAATCTCACCGAGGAAATCCCGAATTCCTAACGCATCGTTCAGAACAGGGTAGTTTGCTGCACCATCTCTCGTATCCTCTAACTTGTGAACTCGGCAGTCGTCTTACTCCATGACTTGTTCTTTGTGACTTCCGCAGTTATCAAAGAGTCTTTAAAGTTCAAAGGCAAAGCGTTGTTTTTTTCTTGAACTAGGAAAAGTTGTACCGGAGCTGTTGTATATAAAAATGAGCTGTAAGAGGAGGTTTCAGGGATCCCGCATATTTTCCGTTGCCTTGGAAATTAACCGTTATTATCCATTAACCGTTATTATCCATACACTGCAGTCGGTCACTTAAAGAACTTTATTCAACGTAATTTTTTTCATGATCATCTGTTGCACTCAGCAGTGTGTGGCCCACTTGTGCTCATATTTGTGTACTGTATTGAAATGAACCTACTAAATGTCATCTCTTGCCGACCCCTTTCTACCTTCTTATGCAAACTCATCGTGTAAAATGTGCCTATTTAAATATTTGTGATTGTAATGTTATGCTGGCCGCTTTGTTAGCAACAACGAAAAAATGTTCAAGGTGTACAGGTAATGATGATAAAATTGTTAACTTTTTTATTTCAGACAGGTTAATAAGATGAAAATAATTACAGGTGGCGGTGAAATTATTCAATTTAAGGTAAAGTACAAGGATAGCAGGTCACTAGGCATTTAAAGTATGAGTGTTAGTGACAATATCGCAGAATAAATTATTGCACTTGCTTTAAAAGTCTAACACGAGCTCAGCACTGCTGAAACCACAACTACCTGATATAAAACGTGATATTGCACTCTGAGCCTCGTCCTGGCCGGCATGAGAGTGTGATTAAACCTGTCCTCCGAATTTATCATGCGCAACTCTGCTGCACTAGATGGTCGACGGAGGAGACCGGAGAGATCTGACTACGTTACCCTTTCCATGAGAAAACCACGTGCATCATAGACAACTGCAGGCCCAGTTGATCTTTGTATATTTCTACGTCAATTTGAAACCGTTCTATATGGTAAATACATACACGATACAGTGGGAAGTGTGCATATGCGTCCTAAATGTGGTTTCGAAAGCTCCAAGAGGGACAACCAGCTCCTATAGGTTACCTGTACTAACTAGGTACTCGTCTTAGTCGCAACCTGGTTCCACATGCATATCTTCCTAAATCTGTCGTGATAGGCAAGGTTAATTATACTGAACGGAGAGACCGATGACGTGGTGGTTCTCATTGCGCTGAGTTCCTCATTAATGCAACGCACAGTATTGATTCCCTGGCAATCGTGTACTCTGCAGTGCGCAATAGTAAAGAGAAGCTGTTGATTTGGAGTTCAGGTTGCTCCGAAAGGTAACTCTTTTGGTTCGTGACGTTGGCATGAGGTTGACATGACGTTGTGGTTGATATACTTTGGCCCACATTGGACATATGTGCTCCTAAATTCTTTCTCCCACCGTTTTTCAGAAAATTTGCATTGTTCGCCCTATGTACTGTCTCAAGGCAAAGTGGTCTCAATTTTGTTACGACACGACGAACAGCCGAAAGAGCTACGAGCCTCGTGAAAAAAATGCCTTAACGTAGCACTTTTCCCACTCTTTTACATGAATTTTCTTCTTTCTTTGCAATGAGCTGCCAAACATCCAGTAATTCCCAGCAACGCAGGCGCCTTACGAAAATTTTAGTGAGGACAGCAGACAATATGCGTGCTCGCGATGTGACAGTAAAGAGTACAAAGTGTGGCAAAATCTTGCGTACAGCCTCTTAATTGACTACATCAATTAGGCTTTTCATAATATTCATCATTACGTGAGAAATGACAAATTCTGATTTGAAAAGTTTTGAAAAACGTTTAGCTCAAATCAATGCGACAACGTCAGAGACATGAATGCATAAAATGCTGTAAAGTTACAGCCCCCCCCCCCCCCCCCTCTGCTCCCACAAAAAAAGTGTTGCTGAGTAGAAAATATTTATTCGGCTATTGTTTTTTGTCCACTAAGAGAGAGAGAGAGCAAGGAGAGGAAAGGCAGGGAAGTCAACCAGAAGAGCATCCGGTTTGCTACCCTGCACTAGGGGTAAGGGAAAGGGGAGATAGAAAGGGGAGATAGGGGAGTTTTGTCCACTAACTTGCAGCAAATGTAAATGAGACAAAGCAGGATACACACTTCCACACAGCTCGGTGTCTCAGGCTGTCCCATTTTGTCCCATCGTCTTACGCTCCAAGTTACAGATCATGAACAGTCGTAACACCACAGCGTATTCGCAAGAAGCACGATGAATGAGCATATGTTGCTTTGGCTGCAGCATTGCTTGCGGCAAATAATGCAGAACGTTGAAGCAAAAATAAACGCTGGCTTCAGAATCGTCAATAGGCTTGAATAGCGCCACCGCCATTATCGGTGAAGATCATGTCAATAAAGCGAATAGATACAATGACACAGGCCTGGTGTTGCATTTCGGGGTAGTAAATGCAAAACCGATAACCTGGTGATGTGACACGCTGTGGGGACTCAGGGTTAAATTTAACCACATGGCGTTACTAAATCTGAAGTAACCGAGCGTCCTTGCGTTTCGCCCGCACTGAAATGCCAGCTGCTAAAGCCGGTATCTAACTCACGTCCTCTTATTCAGCAGCGCGACGCCATCGGCTCTACGCTAGCGCAGCTGGTAAAACTAAATCATAAAGCAATGGCAAGGTCACCCAACATGACTCCCAAAATAAAAAAGGACGCATTCATTACTCCCCTTTATGGTAGCTAGATGTGAACGAAACAGTGCTTCTGCACTGAGCAGTCCCTAATGTGAGCGAAACGCAACTTACTGCACAGGACACAGCGGTGGGTGCATGGGCCTTGCTTTGAGACCTAAGCATTGTGTTCCTGAAGAGATTTGCTCACACTAATGCATTGTTGAGGAATACAGACGCTACTACTATTACTATATTACTATTACTAGATCCATATTCTTTTGATATCACGAAGAAGCCAGTGGTGGTTCCGTGCACAAGGAGTCCGCATGATGTGCTCAAGGCGTTTCGCCGTAGAGAACATGCACAGGAAATGTACATTTGTCTCGGTTATTTTTATTATATACATACAGAAGACAAAATATTTCAGATGCTTTTTTTGTTTTTTTTACAGACTAGGACATTCAGGGAAGAAGAAAATATCGAAATCCGTAAGTTATAGGGTGGCGTCTCTTTCGTGATTGTTTTTTGTATAAAGTCTTAAACAATCAAACTTTTTTCAAGTAGCTGCACACGGAGCAAACTACAAATGTCCTTGCAATTTGGTTACTGTACTATATACTTCCAAAACTGATGACATTGAAAACAATTCGTTGTGACTTGAAGTGCAGAAATTGAAATTGAAATTTAAGTGCAAATGAAGTGCAAATTGAAAAATCGGGGTTTTATATAGAAAAACCACAATCAGTAAATGATTAGTAGGAGACTCTGGATAATATATTCTTGGCTACATTTGCTTGCATAGAGTCCGCATACCATGCGTTACATTACCGTTATTAACGCCGTTTAGGGCCCCGTGTCGCAAAACATTCGGCGTCGGCAACCGGCTTGTGATCGCGCGTGGCGGAGAAAATCATCCAACCAAATCGACCGCGCAGGCCATCCACGTGGTGCAAGGTTTTGGTGAACAAAACTTGAATTTCTCACAGTGAAATCCATCAGAAAAATGGTAAAGTACGACTTTGCCATTCGGCGTCGGCTTCGCCGTCGGATTGTTTAGGAATCAGCGTCGGATTGCAATTTGAATGTACGAGAAAACCTAATTCTGCTACGAGGAAATCAAACACAAACCCCTTTTCCAGCATTTCTACCAGACCTGCGCGCGTCGGGGCAATAGCAAACAATTATAAAATAATAAAAAAAGGTGGTAGGCCGTTCACATTTTAATATAATACCACTTATGTTGCCCCTGGAAAAACAGTCTTTCCAGCAATACATTTTAGTTAAAAGTGCAGCCGACTTAAAGGGCATCGGTGTAAGCTTGGTCTTTGTAAGCTGACTTTCCCACGTTCAGTGTTAGCAGTGAATGAAGCCTACTTTTTTCCCATCAACCATCATAAAAATGCGTATTCTGTAGCCGGAACCGAACCAACGACCTTGGGCTAGGCACTGCCACGCCATAACCATTGGGCCAACGCAGCAGGTGAAGTGCAGGACACATGAAGACACAAATGTGCATGCTCACTCACGCTGTTTCCTGAATCTCCTGGACTCGCTTTGAAATATTCCTTACTGTCTACATTGTTCGTTTATTCTTCGAATGTGTATTATAACAAGAACAGCTGGGGTTAAATATCATAGTATCTTTTTGAAGCAGTATCTGGATGCGTGGTTCCTGTAACTGTAGTTCGCCATGTTGAAGGATAAAAAGAGGAATTCAAAGCAAAAAGAAACTATTCGTTGTGTTTCTTTAAATTGCTTTTGTACAACGGAATATTCTTTTTTTAATATCAATAACTCACATGTATCGTGTACGGTAATGCACGGAACGACGAACGTTGACCAAGAAAATGAGCTCATGCTTGTTGAGTTTATTTATGATACCCTCAGGGTCAACAGACATTACAAAGGGGAGTGGTATAAAAACAGCAAAACATCAAAATTTTAAATACAAGAAGCAGTACAATGTTTCTAATTATATAATACAAGTTATGTAGAGGCAGAATACAACGTGTTACAAAAATACTATAAATACCAAGAAGCAGTGCAATGTTTCTAATTATGCAATAGTAACTACAAGAGGCAGAATACAACATGATCTTACAACGCATTGGTTAAGAAAGTAACAAATTTTTCTTGACCTGAAATTGTTACTACCGATTTGGGAAGGCAGTTATGATCACTTGATGGGCGTGGTATGCAGGGCGGTAGGAATGGTTTAGGTTTACACAACGGAATGCCAACTTTATGAGCACGATTCAGATGGTGCGATACGTAATTGTTGCAAATCTTTTCCCAAAGCAACATCCTCCATTAACACAGGCAATGTACTAAATTAACGGCATCGATGGTACTAGCTAAGAATGCGGATACATGTAATAACATTAGTGGTGCAATAGAGATAACTACTGGTTACAATTTAACACATCGTAGTTGGAACCAAAATTTGCCCACGTCCATGCAACGAGGCTGCAGTAAAAACAGAGGGCACCATACATGATAGCTCCCTGTCATTGTACGAACGAGAGAGAGAGAGAGAGATTTATTAACAGAAATATGGAGAGGTCGGCCTGAGTAAATTGCCTAAGCCTGCTACTCTAACCCTGCAGTGAAGGTTTGGAGCAACAAGCGGGAGATGATGAGACAAGAAAGCAGGATGGTATGATGAAATTGGTGACGACGAAGAGCTGCACCAATTTTCAAACAATACAGGCGCAGCCGCTGACTTCAAAGAGATCTGAATCAAACGTGTATGCCACAAAAAGAGGGAGAGAAAAAAAGGAGAAGAATCAAGAAGTCCCAGTTATCTAGGCATTCGGGGATTACATCCTGCTTTCGAGTCATCTAAGAACCTCAGCGCGTTGAAGTCAGAACTCGGAACAAACCTTGACTGTCCCCTGTTTTCGCTATCCCAACAGGACGGCAAGAGTCGGGGGTTCATTAGCGGCGGTCTCCTCGAGCGTGCGGGACAAGACAATGCGGGAAGTGAGTGCGAATGCGGAGGAGATATATGTGCGAGAGAGGGGACAGAGTTAGAGAGAGAGCGAGAGTCCCGCGTTTGTAGAGAGAGAAGCTTAGTTCATATAGTAGGAGCTCGTGCTTATGAGCTCCACTGAAAGCAAAGCGAGGGGGTAGAATGACTGTGCATTTTGTGATGAGCCATGATAATTACAGAGTAACTAAATATTATTTTAATGTAAAGCCATTCATGCAAAGTCTCTTCATAAAAATGATTGAATCACACACTCGAATTACATGCACAAGTTATATATTGGCCAAAAGCATTTGAAGAAAGAAAAAAAAATCGAGATTGCCACCGACATGCCCCACGTCAAACGTCACGTAAAACATGGTATAGTGACTTCAGCAAAGCGGTAATGATATATATCGCTCAGAAGTGATATGGAAGTAATATAGGTTAGCAGAATGTTCAATTTAGCCTAAGCTTAATTTTCGTGCTCTATTCCTTGCTAGCACTGCACAGAAATGGCAAAAATAGGTGGCGTCCATGAGCGCGGACGCCGTGTCTGATGGGGGTAGCCGCAGCTCACTACCCACGAGTAAAAGTGCCCTTGAATATGAAAAATTATAATGTGCGTTGTTACAAAGCTTTGCGCTATTTCATCCTAGCACTATGAGCTATAGGATAATAGCTTACGATGTCGAAGCATGCTTTGGCCCTGTCACAGATCCGCAGTGATTTCCGTCGGCTGGAGCAAATGAGGCTTGTGTATCCGCAACGAAGTCAACAAGTAACGATAGTTAACGTATGTATTTTGGGTATCAGAGCCACGCAATCTTTTAATATGGAACTTCTTTCTGCCTAGTAAATTCCTGTTATATGACCAAAGTTTTAAAAAGAAATGGGGATTCTGATTCTGATGATGCTGGCATTGAAGTACAAAAAATTTCTACGTAGGTACATGGATCGGCACTCGATGTTGCCCACAACACTTGAAAGGTGGTCACAGCTTCTGCTACATTTTCTACGATATTGGCAAAAACTTCTACTTGCACGTAGGCAGTTGAAGCCCACAGTACAATTTTTGACCAAGGCAAGGATTTTTTCTGCATTCGGCCATAAGCAGCAACAAAGGAAGAAACAAAAAGAATGCGGACAGTTTCCAAGATTGATATGGCGAGTGTATAGGTGCGAAATAGAGTGGCGGTCACGTGCATGAGTTGAATATGCAAGTATGAAATAGCAGGTGAATGTTCTCGCTGAGCCGACTGCTAAACATTTGTTGATCATCATAATATATATATATATATATATATATATATATATATATATATATATAACGATTGAATTGACGAGCATTGCCTGCCTCAGAAACTTGAGGTATAGGCAGGCGTGCATAGGAAAGCAGTTGCTTGAGGATTAACTTCGCAGTGAAAACGCACACTTACGTTTCAATGTGGCACCGCAAAGAAAAAAAATATTTTATATTCGAACTAATATGTTTGTACGGAACACAAATATTTCGCCTATACCAGTACATGTAAACGCGCTTGTTCCGATGTTGCAGTGGATCCTGCTAGCTTCCGCCGCGAAATGGCGTTCTTCTTGTTAGTTTTCTAGTTCCGACCCAGCGCAATTTGTCACATTCAATAGGCATCGAAGGAAGTCAGAACTGAGACAGCACCACTCTCCTTTCATTGCAAACAAAAATCGGCACACTTCACCTGACCATTACCTTAACATTCAACTTGTTGATTGTATGAAACATCGTCAATGTCAGTTGTAGCTTGACACGGTTTTACAGTCATGACTCGCAGAAGAAAATTCTCACGCCTGCTACCCCTTTTGGGAACGTTTACTGAAAGACATGCTTGAATGCAACGCATGTTCCTTGCTACTAGAGATTTCTCTCCATATATTTCCTAAGGAGTAAAGAAGCTACGAACAGTGCAAGCGTGAAAATTTTTCTCGCCTGTATTTGTTTTCCTGATAAAAAGCAAAATACAGCCCACAGCTTCTCGCGGGACGCATCAAACTGCATGGCAAATAAAACCAAAAACTAAAGAAAGAAATGCGAACAGTACACTTTCAGCGAACCCGTGGTGAGAACTCCAGCGCCGTTTTTTTTTTTTTTTGGCTTCCCGGATCTTGCTCATCGACCACAGCCATGCATAATTCATGTGAACTTCACCTTTCTTTTTTTTTTTGCAGCTCCGTGCAAGGGCAGGCTGCACACTTTAAAGAGCCTTCCTACAAGGACTGCGGTAGAAATTGAGCTTGCGCAGAAAGAAAGAAAGGAAATACAAGAGCCGCCGTTGAGGTTACGCAGACCGCAAGGCGACCGGCTTTTGCGAAGAAGTTGAGTTGCAGTGCACTGCTATTTCTTGTGAAGTCGTTCTTCCCGAGTGCTTCTTGACCTCACACGCTGATCTAGGCATTGCCACTTGTGCATAACCACGTCTTCAAGTAGAAGCGACTCGCGTTCGCAATGCAGCAACACCAGGTTGAAAGAAGCGTGCGCTAAAAGAAGCATCCCAGGAGTGGGGCCGCGTTTGGATAGCATGCAACTTTTTGAGCAACGTGAAGGCGTCGGAAATAGTATAAAGCACTAATAAAACTCTTCGAGTTCGTCTTTTATTTTTAAAAGGTGTTAGCATTACGTGCATACTTCTCTGCGCCTAAACAATTCATGCATATGCGATATATTTCAGACAAAGGATATCTTGTCGTTAATAATTCGGGTGCGCTTGAGACGTGCTACACCCATGAGTAACTAAACACTTCGCCATGCTCAGCGCTAACGTGCAAGCAAGCCAAAGCAATGGGCAGACTAAGTAAGTAAAAAAAAGTAAGCAATACATAAAAAAACATCACACTACATCATGAAGTAACAGAAGCTGGTCATATCGGTGATCTGTTTGGTGCCTTCGCCCACAAGATGCTTATCGATTGATAAGAAGGCCTATCAGCTAGCCAATCGAGTTCTGTTTAGACGCTGCATGCGCCTTGTGCATCAGGAAATGCCTCCTACTAGAAGATTTCTGAAAAGTGAAGTACAGTTCCTTCCTTGTGGCAATATCACAATGACGAAGCATCCACTTTTGTATTCAACGCGGAAGTCATGCCAGCGTAACCGCCACGCAAGTCTCCCTTAGTGTCGAGCAAGAAAGCTCTTAGAACTCGCAGGCTCATAACTATGCGGCAGGAGGCCCGTAATACAGCGGCTGGTTTACCGCAGTTTTTGGCTTTAGTACATTAACCCTCTTTCCTGTTGCAGTATTCTTCTGGTTGTGGCAACTCATAGCTCATGCTACATTGCTGTCCTGAAGCACAGGTTGTGGGAGAGGGGTGGACAAAACTAAATGGAAGAGGGAAAAGGTGACTAAACGTCGTCCTAGCTTGTCGTAGATGTCTTACGCCTAACTATAGACTGGCGAGTCTGACACAACATTAAAAAAAGTGAAAATAGCGAAGGATCTGCTCATGTGTGGCCTGTTTTGGAGGCTGGCGAAGTGGGAAGTTGGAAACTCACCCTTTACCTAGCAATTATTTGTGTTTTGTAGTTGTTTTGACTTGGTAGACAGAGAAGATAAAAGAAGGCTCGCTGTTATTATGTACTACGAGGGCCGCTTGTAGCAGTGTCACGGTTGTGCTCATTAGCTGCATATATCTTTGAAGCAGCTGAAATAAAAGGAACAGTGATTATTAGATCACCCAACCGCTGTTTGTCACATAATAATTCGTGCTGTTAGATGCGTCATCTGTACTGGCTTCACAAAGACACTAGATGTTTACGAAGATTTATGTACAAATCACAAAACGGAAATGTTCCATAAACACAATATGTTTGATAAGCAGGTACACTGGCGTTGCCTCAGCGTCCTTTTGTCGTGGGCATCGGCGCACACCATAACAAGCTTCCTGAACAAGGATAACTCCCTGTTGATTGACAGATGTTTTGGGTTTGGTTACTTGTAATAAAAAGATGTAGAAGAATATTTTATGACGGCCATAGCCTGATTCGTCCTTGCTTGTGCAGGTGATACTGTCCGGTAGTGAGTTGGCGACAGACGTCACATAGCCTTGAATGTCACGTACGTGACGCACCAGAATCGGGCACAGGGGCTGGCGCAGATCTTCAAGCGGTGTGGCCCCCCTCGTCTAGGTACAAAACATGGAAGAGGTGATGTTGGCGTGCATGATAAGGGGGGGGGGGGGGGGGAGGAGCGGGCGCATGGACATTCCAAGTACGTGTCCCATCTTAGGATTGTACCCCTGGCCTGATCTACGGTCAGCGTGTTGAAATATTGCGGTATTATAGAGGTTGAGGTTCAGAGACTTTCTAATGGCAGATGCATGTGCTCGTGGAAAGCGGTTTGGGCGAATCCTAATGAGCATACTGAATTCGCGGGCTTCTTCTTGTAGAGCACGGCGTTGTCTGCGATATTCAACTCTACAAGCTTCAGGAGAATTGACTTCTGGCAATCGGAGATTAGTGCTCGGTATGTCATCAACACGGGCTAGCGAATGAACGTGATCATTGCATGATAGTCCTTGATGGTAAGGAATTCATTTGAAGAAAACGAAGGTTTCGGAGTGTTAGATGGGAGGACATGAGCGTAAGAGAAGTTTTCTGAATAGGAAAAGAAAAGGAACCTCTTTCATTGTTCGAGAGCACTACAGCACAGCAATTTGTAAGGTCACGAGGCTTTCGTTACAGTATTTAGGTTGATTCAATTACGCTTATGCCTGCCTTTTCTCATTTTATATTTTCAGTTCGACATTGTTTGTTTTTGTGTAGAAATGTGCTTTGCTAGACAGTGTCACGAGCAGCTTAACGTAACTTTATTTATATCAGTGAATTAAATGCGCGATAAATAAATGTACTTCAACAAAAGAATTGCTCTAAAAACTCAGTTTACTTAATCGGCATTTATTTTTACCCTCACTCAAGCGCTGCAGTGTCGGAGATTTTTTTGCAAATTGGGCTGTGAGCAACAAGTACATTTATTTCTGTATGAAATCAGCCATTTCTGTAACTTTTGTCACGGAACAGCTCATAGTGTAGTTCGAACTTTATTTATTACAAAACTGCGAGAACTTAACGTTCGTCTTTGCCTGAAGGTGACTTTGCACTTTCGGAGAGTCTTGCGGGGAGCAGACAGGGTGCAAGATGCGCGGTAAGAAAAGAAAAGGAAAATCTGGCTTCCAACGCCGCGAACGCTTTTTTGCCGCTCAATGAGGTCCATTTTTTCTGAAAAATCTTTAGCAAAGAACACCTTACGTGCTCATATATGTAGAGTGTACCCTCGTGGCGTTGGAAATACCTGCGTTTCGGGGGAAGTAGATATTTGCTTTTACCACGTCGAGGAAAACATTTCGACACACGGACATAAAAGACAAGCCGAAGTATGGCCATCGAGAGGCCTGTACTCTCCGGTGCGATGTATACGGTGGAATAATCCGCTCCCCAAAATCCTCAAAGAAATTAAAATTGCGTGGCTATGCTATCGCAACACCAGAAACCAGGGGAGCTGGGGGAAGCCTAGTAAAGTAGTGGCAAACCACACACTTAGTCCATACCACACAACTTTTGCGGAGCTTCCCCAATCTCCGCTGGTCTCTGGTGTTCGCGATAGCAGAGCAACGCATAATATTTTTGACATGCCAGTGCAGATTGAAAATGCCAAGACTTCTTCGCCTACACGAACTCTCGGCTTCCCTCGATCTAAACTCGGGATCTTCTGCGACGCTTGGTTTCAGCTACCCTAGCTCTCGCTTCAGAATCGGATCTCTGTCGACGGTTCCGTTCACGATCAGCTTCTCGACGGCGCTGCAGTCGAGCGGCTTCTTCCTCGGGGAGCCTCACGGTAGTCTTCGCCATTGCTAAGCAAACATCACGTCAATTGTTTTTCCCCGGCGAGAAAGAGGACCGCCGAAGCAAGCGCGCGGGCTTTATCGGACAGTTATGGCGTCACACCAACTGCCTCCGCCGCGCCGCTCCCTCTCTCCCGATAAGCCGCGTCCCCCTACCACCTGCTTCACTCCTCCTCTCCACCTCGCATCTGCTATGCTGCGCGAGCTCGGCACGAGCTGCCCCAGCTCTGCGAAGCTCCGGACGGCGGAATGATCATTAAAAAAAGAGGTTCTAACCGTTACGCTATAAAAAGGAACGAGCATGCTCTATTTCTATGGTAAGCTTGTCCCCAGCGGTCTTTGAGAAATGCGTCGAGAGCGCTCGCCTTACTGTTGGCCTAAGCGCCAACTCGAAGCAAAGCTCGTTGGGCAAAGAAATGAGGCGTGCGTGAACATGCTGAATCATCTGAACTTCCAAGGAAATTCAGAGCCAATGTATGGTGGCCCCGCTGCCTTCCTTCATGACTTTGTCGAGGATGAAGATATTTTAGTTTCTATACCAGTAAATAGTGTAAATGATATAAAATGTTTACGCAAAGCTCACAGCAAAGATACAGAGACCAGAAGAAAGTTTGATGTACTGGTTTTTCTTATGTCTACCTAGTTTGTAGCATTGAGGCATCCCTTGTGTCGTCACTTTTCACGCACTGATTTCTTACATACACTGCATAAACTGCTCTAGCTATTTGCCTGTCGAATATATTTTCAACGATAACATTTGCGTATAAGGAGTGCTAAGTGACTTTTAGGAGTCGTTTTCACAACAGGTTTGGTTTGTGAACGCTATTTTTCGTTGGCCGGGTGCCATTACCGATGTTCCTGACAGCACAATTGGCTGTTCCTTGTTTCCAGCAGTAGTTATCTTGAGTGCTGCTACGCGCCAAGATGTCCCTGTGCAATCTGTTTGGGATGCAAAAAAATGGGAGCACCTTTTCTCCTCACCACGAGTACAACCCCCTCCCCCTGTTCAAAATAGTAAACCTTGCTATGCGTCACCCGTCGGGCGAATGTGCCATTTCATTTTTCTCACTTCCGGCCTTCATCCTTCTCTGACCATTTGTCTTGTTCAGGTGAGTTCTATGGGTCATAATACCCCATCAGGGTGCGTGCTGAGGTTAAAGATTCGGTGCTCCCGTTCCACCAGTTCACGAAGGAAAAATAATTTTCTTTTTCACGAAGTCACACACCCCCACTGGCTCCTTTAATAGCAACTCTGATATCATCGCAGCTATATATAATCAGGATATGTGCATCGGGGCTCTGTCGTGGTGAGGTATGCAGTAATGTAATTTTCTCGGCGCTCTCTTCAATTATCCGCGAGACGGCATGCTAGTTTGTCTTACGATAACGTGGCTACAGTGCTCTTCAGTTTGCGTGGCGTAATCTACGAAGATCAAATACAAAGAGTCAGCACCGTGTTGCTGACAAGATTACTGGGCTAGGCTGCTTCTCAACTTGACTTCGAGGCACACCGTTGGTGATTACCTGAGTGTCGCAAGTTCTCGGCCTTCGAAACTCGACACGATGGTCGGGACAGTGACGGAAGACGGCGCTAATTACGACGCTCATCGCCTCCTCTCGTGATAGCCCTAGGCAGCATGATCGCAACGTAAGTGATGGCAAAATGAATTGCGTTGTATGCAATACAGACGCACGTATACAATTCCTTAGAAACTAGGTCTTTTTGCCATATATATTGGCGTCAGTGAATCTTTTCAGTCCATGACGGACAGCTCTAGCTTATAGATATTGCTTTCTAATATTACACAACAAATAAATTTTATAAGTGCCGTCGCAGAATACCACAAGTAAAACAAGAAAATAAATTCAGTTATTTATCAAAGAGCTCGGCGCTTGAAGAGTACAGTAATCATGTTGAAAAATTATTGCGTCATATTAGATTGTCTAATTTATTACCACACTGCTAGAAATGTTCTAACGAAGTGCACACTGGGGTAAAGTACGATAGGCTACCTACACTTTTTTTCCTTCATTCTTATAGAAAATGCAGGAATTGAGATCTGGGTGCTTGCAAATACAGTCTTAATGATGGCAGGACCCCCGCCGAAACGTTGAAATATTAGTTTTTCTTTTTTTTACGTGCACTCTTTCAATTTATTATACCCCGGATCTAAAGAACTACTTCTTTCACACACACACGCACATATATATGTGCAATGAGGCGAGTATTATAGCATTTTTATTCCCTCATCAAGCAGCAAAAACAACGTTGTCCTCTGGGACACGCAAAATTGTTTTCTAACTGGAATTGAAGTTTATTCATTTATTCACACTTGCAGGAGATATCTCGCATATCTCGCAACGGAGCTAGTAGTCTCCTGACTCCCAGGGCGAAACAGCACCACTGACTATAAAGGCGCAAAAATACCAAACTCGTATAAATACCAGTCTTACCTATTACTCGCACGAACACATGACAAGAAGTACATATCTACAGAGTATTAACAGTAGCACACGATGTACAAAGAAATACGTAACCCTTCGTATCAATTAAGCTAGTGCACGTAAAAACAAAAAAAAAAGAACGACGACAGTAGAACACGTGAAATAGCTAATAGGCATGGAAAATCGAAGAGTTCATTTTACACATAGCTGAGATAGAACACGGCACACATCAATAAAAACAACACTTACAATGTAAGCCTATCATTTCCACTCATTTCCAGCTTTGTGTACACGCAGGGCAGTCTTGTTATAATTATCATTCATCATATTTTATGGTACATTACTATTACTTTTACTTCAAATATTTTTTTTCTTCTGCTTTGTTTTTATAGGGACAATTGTTTCATAATATCACAATCTGACGTTCCATTCACTGTTTTCCATAGTTCGTCCGCGACCTTTTCGCTACTCCAGAGGTCCGATGCAAAGCACATCCAGCACTTCTATAAAAATAACGACGTTATATATTCCTGTACGCCGAGCACGGAAAGCTTTCATGCCATCCGCAACTCTTGAGTACACGATTGTGAAAATTCTTCCTTTTCACTGAACATATACATCAAAGGACCCGCACGCAACAAATATAGGCGGGCGCAATAAATGATGAGATTGATCCTACCTCTCGCGAAGCGGGAGGAATGCTCATCAGTGTATTTTCGTGTTTTCGATATGGTGATTGCCGTGTGCCTTGCTCGTCTCTGCCATTCATATTTACCCAGCAAGGGAGCCGCACAAAAAAAAAAAAATACCGACTTCGACGATGAACAGCAATCACCGGAAACTTTCTGGAGCGTGTCTGCGGAAACGAGAACTCTCAATCAATCTTTTATGTGTGGTTTTGGCAACGGTTAGTATAGAGGCCTGGATGTTGCCCTTGTAGGTTTGTTCAGCGTCAGGTTAACATAAATCCACGTCTGGTTACGTACGAGTTCTGAATGGAAAAGATGGATAGCGTGCCAGGATGGCCCACGTTTTGATTATAGCATTACCAACGCGACAGCCTTTTCATTGTGTTCTCAGACGGTATGTACTATGCCTGAAAGTTTGTCTATGCGCAGTAGTAAACAAATATAAGCGCACACAGAAGATGTAACGTCCACTTTCTCTTTTTTTCGTTTGTTGACATTTGACACGGAGCTATCGTCAGCGTCAAATTAAAATGTCATAGCTCTAATCCATA
This sequence comes from Dermacentor silvarum, assembly GCF_013339745.2. Classification (NCBI taxonomy): domain Eukaryota; kingdom Metazoa; phylum Arthropoda; class Arachnida; order Ixodida; family Ixodidae; genus Dermacentor; species Dermacentor silvarum. Next base: position 46,952,208 of record NC_051160.1, read on the forward strand.
ATTTGTTGGGCGACAACGGAGGACCGGGAAAATGGTAAAGTGCTTAGAATTCATACGCGTTGGGAGTTGTTCTTGGACTACATTTACAAGCAGTTTACCTTACTTGGAAATCCGACTTCGAAAATAGCAAATATGTGGAACGTAAAAGCATCTCGTTTAAAACCAGCATAGCGAAATTGCAGTTTTGATAATACTTGAATTGCTAGTTGAACTATGTTTAAAACCATGAAACAGTTTTCCAAGTTAATAAAGTTGACCGGTCAAAGACTTAAATCGATTTATGGTCTACATTACAAGCGCCTCCAATTCCATGCAGGACAAAGCGGCAGGTGGACGTTTCTGCTATTATCAGCACGAAGCATACAGGCGAGCCTCAGGTCTTGTGTTACAAGCCATTCATTATTACAGCACACGGATTTGTGCTTTCTCTAATATCTGGTATTGATTCCGCCTTAATATTATATTGAACAGGGCCCGGCCCAACTTTGACCTCTGCAACTTGCAGGTTCCTTGCTTTCTTGAACTATAAGTGACAACCTAAAAATGAGCAGGCGAACAGACCGCTTTCTTAATCGAACGAAGTTTGTAAGTCTGCGCCAGCCAATTAGACTCGCTTATTCGCGTGACGTAACAGCAGAATCATTTTTTTACAGGAGACCTGTAACGGTACTGTGTCTGGGATGGGAGAGGCGCTGATGGCTGGAGTTCTGAGGTTTTGTTGGTAGCAATATGATTGAATACTTACATCGACCTACCATATTTCCATGAAGTCCGTAAGAACTGAAAAATGAAGATGACTGTAGCTCTTTTAGACGTCCCAGCAGCCACCTCTACACAGTGGCAGCTAGAAGAACCACATAACTGACTTGATGAGCTAAAGTGCGGATTGCACACACACAAACGTATATTCGTCGGCAAACACAATCACTTGTTGCCTTTGTTTCTTGGACTGCCATGCTCAACTAGAGGAACTCTTTCATAGAAACTTGTTTGGTATGGTCAACGCAATGCTTGTGTTACACTTTCTTGTTCTGCGTAAATTTAAGAAACAACTTAGTTGCAGAGAATAACCCACGACACTCTATGAATAAACAAATCATAGAAATATTTTGAAAAAATTTGATTTTGTATTCCGCAATGCATTCGGGCAATCAAGAAAACTTGCTCCCCACCCCACCCCCTCCACCCCCCGTATCGGCGCGAGCTCCAGTTTTCCGGGCAACCTGTTTGAACATTTCCTCTGAATCTTCTCGAGCAATAACAGTTTCTGTGGTAGGCTGCATCCTTGTTCGAGGTCTATTGTCTTTTTTTCTAGCAGATCAGCGAATAAATTCACCAATCTCGGGGCGACTTAGGCGGTTGTGGGACTACATGCTGCGTGAAACAACTTTGGAAGTGTGTTAGTTTCTTTTTTTTTCTTGAGGTCAGGTGGTTGTTTGCGGTATTTTTTTTACACAAGTTGGAAAGTCGACATAAAGTGAGGCTTAACGTGCACCTTCAGCTTCTATGTAATATTATAAATCGCAAGTCAGTGTGATGCCCGACGCTTTCTTGGATTCGCCTTTCTCTACTGCACATGACGACGTTAAGGCCTGCATGTTGTGGCTAGATTTCATCGGCAATCCCAGCTTGCCCAGATATGATCCTTAGTGTGCATTTGCCCAGCTGTGGTGTTTGAAGCCTTTTCACATGTGTATTGTGTGTTTGGGAAACGGCGGCATCGCGGCAGAACGGCCACTACCCAACAATCATACGAACATGATGTACGCAACGATTTTTCCATATTTGTCACAACTCCTAATACTGCGCACCAAACGGGATGTCTTTTTGCTGTAGGAAAGTAAACATGATCGACAAAGTAAGGAAATTAACTTGATGCAACCATATTGTAAGCGTGAACCTTATGAGTAATATTACACCAAATCTTTAATTTACCTTTGTTCATTCCGGAAGTCATTTTGACATCTTTGGAGAGAAGGCTGGGCGTCGTAAACCTTATGAGTCTGTGTTTTAGTACATGACTGGACCAGAGTTCGCGAGATGCTTTCAAATTTTTAGATGCACCTGGTGCAACCTCCTAAACCATGCCCCCCCCCCCCCTACCCCCACCGAAAAAAAATGTAAACCGAAAACAATAGAAAAATGGGGCCGAAAGCTGGAGCTTTTTCTTGCATAGAATAACAGGGCGCTGCAGAGCCGTTAAACTTCGCTACAAGCCTGCAGCGATGTGACAAGGACATGTACGTCCGTCATCAATCAGTTACCTGCTGACAATGCTGTAGCAAGAACTGAGTGATCTAATTTTAAATGTGATTAGCATTCTTCGGGAAGTTCACCAATTCCATAGGTAATGTGATTTTCCACATGCCGAGTGAACCAAGTTGTCTAATATATCTGTTCACTTGGTATGCGTTACCTGCTATCTTTCCAAGCAGACATCATGGACAACTGGGCAACATGGACAACAGACAACATGGACCACAAGTGCCCGAATAGGCAACTCGCTCGTGGCTGGCCTAGTACACAGCGCCTAGTAGTCTGGTCTAGTAGACAGCGCGGGTTACTGGTTATTTGTCCGAACAGATAACTCCGGTACGGCGTATGCGGTATTGGTATGTTCCATTTTTGGCTCCCAGAATGAGTGTGCCAAGGTGACACAATGGGTATGCGGCCTTAAGTATAATAATGTGATAGCACCCGATCCGGAACAGACATCCCTGAGTCGGGCGTGACCAGTTGATGGATACCAATCCACCGAAGTCGCAACCTTGATACTAGGTCTTGTGAAGCTTGCTACGTATTTCTAGCTGAGGTGCAGAGGTTACAACAACATAGAATGTTCTGTGGTATCATTCGGCTATGATGTGGGCTGCGAGATTAGCGCTTGGTGTGTCTGTGGTGTGCCCACAAGCTTTCGTGATACACGAATGGTACGGGGATATACGGCATGACGATACAGCATTCAGCATAACATTCTTCATAACATATATAACATATCATCCCCTAAATACACACCCATCTTAAAAGAGAGTGCTAATATCTACGTCGCCCGTCAGCTTCTGAGGATTCACACTCTGCCAATTTCTTTTTTTAATATTGCACCAATTCTTAGAGTGAACAGAGAGGTTCAGAGACTGGACGTCAGTCGTAATTTGATGTAGCACAAAAGTGTCCCACTGAAGGCTTACATTATAAATCCAATAGGTTACTCATCTGTGAAAAAATACGCTTCTTTTATGACCTTTTTATTTATTAAAGATTTCTTACACTGCCGAGATCGTATTTTTCAAACTCTTCACTACAGAAAATATACTGAGTGAGAAATCCGGCAGGCAATCTCTGACGTGGCACCCCGGTTATAAAAAAGATGAGCAATAACTTTAAATGAGGTATAGTTATAGGTGCTTGTATAAAAGAATGATTTCTATTATACAGGCGGAAGCCATAATATGGATTATAATAATAGCATGTGCCACTGCTGAAATCGGAGTATTCTACTAACAGAAAGATGTCTTGACGGTGTCTTGGCGTTTCTCTAACCCGTGGGATACACCCCAGACACAACTACTAGAAGGCCCGATGACGCGAAAGCAATTTATTCTGGTTCTCCGAATTGAGCCTACTTACTGATTCTCTGTGTTCAGAACTCATAAAAGAGCCAGCGTTTAGCGCGTTTGAATGCACCTGGTTAGCACCACTGTAGTTTCCGATTCTGGATGTTGGCTCTTACCTCGTGCATAACGAAAATTAATGAATGGATTTTCTGCACTATCTAGTCAGAGTAATTTAGCTCTATTACTGCACAGCGCTACCGTTTGAATACCGTACACAGTTATATTATGCGATTCCTGGTTCCTCGCTTCTGCTTCATATGCATTCTATGGCTCGCAATTCGGCTAATGACACATTATGGGCTTGCCTCACTAAATCCTTGTAACGAGGGAAGAAACATTACAAAAAGTATATAAACTCAGAACACAGTTACGCCCTATTTGTTAATGCACAGTACGTTGAACAAGTATTAAGTAAGTAAAACATGGAATACATAAAAAATAATTAGGCAGAAAGCGTCCACTCAGAAAACATTAACAGAGGAACCAACGCCTTACGGAAGCAGATTTCGTATCACGCACTGCTAGTTACAAAGCTCAGTTCTACCGATAAGTCGTGACTTGACTGTCATTAGGGAAAGGTTAGTTGCTAAATACAGGCTTTCTACGTAAGACTTAGTGAAAAACTGCGGAGATGCCTCTCAAACCGTGAAAGCCAGAAACGCTTATGTTGGTTGAAATACACAAGCTATACCTAATTTGAATTAGAATTAAAAAAAAAACATAAGGTCAGCGGATTGAACAAACATGTTCTTTAAATAAGAACATATCAAGTGTTGCCGGCGTTTCACTTGCAAAACCGCAGGATAGCCGCCATTTATCAGTAGAGTGTCATATGCTTTTCTTTTTGTTAGTGCAGCATCGCATCCCGGCTCAACTTATTCCCTGCATTCTTATATGTGCCCCAGTGAGGATCATTGCTTTAGAGAGGAGAAAGTATAATATGATTTAACGAAAGAACACGATTCGTGCAAGGACTTAAAAAAAAAGATCCCACACTGAGAGTGGTGCTTTCAACCTTCGCCCCTACTAAAAGCTCTTTACCTTTTTGTAGGCTCTTCTGCCAGCTTAAGGAGCTTACCGACATGCAAATCGCTACATCTCATGGAGAAGTGGCCTTCTTTCTTTGCTCACTTCAGTTCAGTTTATTTCTTCATGATTTAAAACCTCATAGCAACGGCGCTTCGAAAGAGAAAAACCGCTAACAGCCTGACGAAACATTCAACCTTTTTTGTATTTTTTCTCATACGGTAAAGTGGCTCACACGTTGACGACGTCGGTGAAGAAGTAACGCGATTATATTGGCGGCTTGCCTCACGGAGACGAAATAAAATATGACGAGATCTCGCACAATACAACAATCCTTTCAAATTTTTCGTGGCATCTTCCTACGAGCTTCAGTATATTTAGAGTTAAAATAAGAAGCTTGTATACGCGAACGGATACTAACGACAGGACACTTGCCCCGCCACACGGCACCACACTACGATCATATAAACTCCGAAACGCTCCAAGCGATTAGCCCTACTTCATAGCGCCACAGCAGTGAGCACCAGAGCTAGTTGAAATCCCGCAGTATGTGGGGTACAGGCGTTTGCCTTTCCTTTATGCTCATGTTTCGTTTTTGATCCGATGTTTACTTGATAACCGGTTCTTCACTGAACCAGGTTCATACGCATCAAAGGCAATATTGCTATTCGTGTTTCAGGTTGATTCATCAGAGCGCAAAGACGTAGCGTGTTGCATGCGGTATTTGCTTGTGTGATGAGCCTACCCACCACTTTTGCCCTCGAGAAATGACCGTGTTGTGTTTTTTTTATTTCCAACGAAATGAGTAACCACGTAGTCATTCTTGGCGATGCGCGCGTCGACCGCCGACGATAAAAAGCAGACTCCGGCGCGCCGCCAGGTTGCAGTCATTTGCTACCTGTCGAAGGTTTTCTGAAAGCCGAAGAGCCACGTGATGTTCGCCGCCGTGAAAACGCGTTTGTAAGAGGAAGTCAGCTCATTAGTCGCATGACAGCTTCGCGCCCCGGCGTAATCTATTTCGCCGCGCGTAGTGAGACCTCCCCCCAAAATCAACGTGAACTTTTGAAAGTGAGATTTAGTTCAGTTCCCGAGTAAATACTGCATAAGAGCAAACAACAATAGAACTTGGCGCATACCCATAAGATTTTTTAAAGTTTCCTGGACATTTCTTTTTCAGGCAAAAGTTTTGAAATCGTATGTCAGACAACAGCTGTCAAAATTTGCATAAAAAAGTGAAGCCGTTTTCCCGCACTGATGGAATGTAAATTAACAAGTTACAGAGTTGCCAACCTTATCCCATGTTTGCGTATCTACTTGTAATCGCTAATACTTTAGCACTCGAGCAAACCACTGCAATGATGACACACCTGTCCTTTAAGCTTAATATGTTATCTGCCCTTGTAATATCCTACTTTTCCCTGACTTTCCTGTGTTGCAAATCCTGATGTAATGTATTGTTGTGAATTGCAATGATTGTGGTAACGAGGTCGTGTTCTATGACTGTATGGCAATCCCGAGTAGCAATAACCAGTTAATGCACGAGAATATAGATGCTGAACAAGTGGTAAGCTTGGAGCACGAGATTCTTTTGCGCTGAATCAATTTCGTTTATAGCTAACAAATTTGACTTGCTCAATATAAAAGGCCCACATGCATGATACAGTTGGTAACTTTGAGATTTTATTGTGGTCCTTAAATGCGATGAACGCTTTGTTTTATTTTAGTCTATTATGGATGCTATTTTTCCTGATGTGACCCAGTCATTCGCTAAAGATACAAAAGGGCACTCATGCTTAGAAGCAGTTCTTAACGCCAAATGGTATTTGCAACTAAACCACTTTTTAAAAGGCGTTGTGTTTGGCACTTGCGGCATGCCCATGTAGAAATAGGGACAGGCAGCAGCTTGCTCCATCTTAGTTTTCAATGCAGAACTTTCAGCCCCTTTGCCTGCACTATGCTCTTGAGTCTTCGAAAAATATTCTCTAATAAAGAAAGTTGTACAATCATTCACTTCAAGAACAACAATATTACCGACATTTACAGAAGGCTAGATTCCATGCGAGTTTTCGAGTGGCACCGTGTTATTTAAGAGAAACCATGGCCTAAAATTACGCTGGCTCACAATCAGCAAAGCAATGCGAAACGACACTACGCTTGCGTCAGAATATTTACAATGCTTAATTATGGGCCTATTTTCCTTCACATGACAAATACTTATGAAGGTCTATGGTTCGACATCGAAATTGTGTGATGGACGCTGATAAAATGCGTTTTTTTTTGTGAAAAAATAACATGCTCGACAAAATCTAGTTTTCCTGTTTTATTGCGTCTATGATTTCTCAATAAAGAAGGCACAAGTAAGACATTTAGAACTCCGGGTCATTACCGATGCTTTGCAACAAGACACCGAACTCATTACCGAAGAAAATCCTGCGGAATATAGTTCTACAGTAGAGCTTGCCTAGCTGCCATGCAGTTATTGTCCCTGCTGAGTATGAAAGCAGTAAATGTTCCCTTCAGAACATTGCAGTGAAACACACTCCTGGATTTGGACATAAGCTGCACATAACCATAGAAATTATAGTACTTCTAAATTACTTGCCTGTGCCCCGTCACGTTTTTCTCTCTTTTTCTCAAGAGTACATGGTCTTTCATCGTGGTCACTATCAATCGCGACAAAAAGCCAAAGTAACCTAGGCGACATTTATATCACTCGCCACTTGAACGCATACTAATCGAGAATCCTGTAGGTGCATCTGTCTAAATGCAGGCTCCCAAAAAATCACGCACACCTTTCAAGCGAAGACCTACGCGATCTTGCAGAGCATTAGCTGTCTCATTTGCACGAAAGAACACTGCCGCTGCCTGGAGTAAATACAGTCGGAGAAAAGTGGTTCACAGAAAACAGTAGATGCGAAGAAGCCCAGATCGAGATTGTGGCATAATGTATTTTGAGAGCTCGCCTCCGTTTCAGGCCAGTGGTTTTAGGGGATGTGTAGCCTCACACCAGGCAACAAAGGGCATTCCTGGAATAAGGTTTTTTATATGCCTGATTATGCCGTTTTTAGCCGCGTTTACTTTGGTTCAGAAATTAAATATTATCAAATTTGTTTAGGCTCTTCAGGTGGATGCCCCGGTGAGGGAAGCCATGTCGTTCCCGGTCAAGTGTTCAGCTTGAAAATTATAAGAAAAGAAACTCCTGCGACCGGAACGGACGACAACAATATAGTATGCAAAATAAACATCACAATTTGTTACAAGCTTCTTTTTTCGTGCATGTTATTTTTATTGCCGCAGCAATAAGCCAGCTTTTGTGTCTATAATGTCACAAGATCGATAACAAAAATTAGGTGGACAGGGAGGTTGGCGAGTTTACGTGGATTAGTGGGTATACTCCGAATTGCAGGACAAGCCAAACACTGAATTTAATTTTGAGAACAGGTAATGTCCAGTTAGTTCCCTTTATCTACGCGGTCGCCTTGTCAAGGTAACTAATAACGATTGGAAGTAAAATAGGCAGGAACATGAAAACACATCGTTTTATAATCAATGAGCATCTTAGAAGCGACAATTGGGTTCTTCCAGCTTCATTGAATTGGGCGCAATTATTCACTAGATGACGGAACATGAAGCTCATGACATTTGCAGCGGTCCAAGCACAAAACAAGTGGCAAGACTGCATGCTGTTTGACAAGCCTCTTCAAGAAAAGAAAATTTCATTGCACTGTGCGCCTCGGGCAGATGAACGCCAATCAAGACGCGCGAAACTACTAACCGATAATTGCTCCTTTCCTGTTACGAGCGCTCATGCCTGTGCTCATACTGGTGCGCCCTCGCAATTTCACTCCAAAGGAAGCGGACGACAGGTCGTTATCTTAATTGGAAAGGCTGCTCCTTGATGAGCTTTTATGAAAGAGCCCCACTTCGAACCAGATACAAAGAGGAGGGGTTCAGACAGCAGTGCATTTCTTAACTATCTTTTCTTTGTGCGTTTTATATAACCCCCGCCTGCTTTTATCGCTTATGCTTGCCGTGCCACTGCTTTGTGTTTATTTGGTGAACTCGCACATTAAAAGGGCCTTGGGTGAGTATTTGCGATAAACGTTTTGTAGAGGAATGCCCGTTGCTACTTCAACAATAACTCACGCTAAATTAAGAATTGCGCCAGAATCCATCTCACGATGAATGTAAGCCACGTAGCGACACAATTCACAACACAAAAACGTATATGCAGCCGGGCACCGCTTTCGCGATACACACTGCGCACGCTGCGCCACCTATTGGTGTCACGACGAAGACCGTGAGTGGTGCGGGTTCAATTCCATCGAGCAGCGGATAAATTTTAAACCACGTTTTATTTATTTTTTCATTGAAGAGCGGCACGTCTGCTGTAGTACATACCTCATTACCCAAGTAGGCGCCAAAGAGGTTCTTTGAAGAGAGGCGCACAACTACCGGCACGCACCCAGTGACCGATGTTGGTATCAAAGAGTTTCATTGAAAAGCAGCAAAAACCGAGCCGTAGATACTTCGTGCTCCAAGTAAGCGTCAAAAAGGTTAGTTGAATAGCGGTACATACCCAGTGCTGCATATGTAGTGTCAAATCACCAGTGACCCATCTAGACGGCATGCAGAAATTATTCCAGGGCCAAAATTTCCAGGGCTGCACATCGCATTCTGAATGGAGTGCACCAGCTGCCAGCATACATACAAATCGTGTGGACTCCAGGGCATGAGTCCTTACGCGGCAATCAGCAGGCACACGCCTACGCCCGAGCGCATGCACACCGGGAGCCGCGAGATGACCGCGCCGAGCAGTTCCAACCAGAGCCATACCATTAACCTACACTCACATCCTACAACACTATCGCCTTTCACGAAGAACACTACCCCCTCCGCATAATGTGTGACGCGAGAGGAAGCCGTAATATGGCGAAAACTCCAAACAAACACCTATCCACATTTGAGTCTTTACCACGCCATATACCCTACGCTTTATTCCTATAAAAGTCGACAGTGTGATCAATGTGCAACACATTACCACATGGTATGAGCTTGCACAAACACACCACAGCTCACACCCATAACACACCCCACCACACGGCAATGGGCGGCAGCGCTGTCCAGCTCCGACTCGACGCACCAGCTCAACCTGGTCAATCGAACGAGAAGGGAAGCTAAGGCCGCTGGACTCCTGGACTGAGGGGACCACCCACTGCAGAGCGGAGGAGCTACCTACGCTCGCGTGCTCTTTGGATTAAAATTTATTCTCTCTCTCTCTCTCTCTCTCAGCGTCAAGGAGGTTCCTTGAAGAGCGGCACACAGCTACAGAGTGCCACATACTCAGTGACGCATGTTTTTCTCGGTAGTTGGTTTTGAATCTCGTTCTCTCAGCACAGCTGCCCGATGTGCTACCCTAGACCATCAACTTCCCCTGACCTCGGGCTGGCTGAAAAATGGTTAGAGACATAGACAGACTGTCCACCCCGAAAACTGCGTGAACTAACCAAATAAAACTTCCAGAACTACCAAAATAAGCATCCCCAGCGTACAAACGTGGAGCTGCTCCTTACAGAAAAAAAAACACAAATTACTTGAGCGGCTTCAAAGAAGATTGATCGGCCGCTCTGGCAGTTTGGCCATTTTCTGCACCATCGTTCATATCTGCAGATCTACGCTTGGCACCACTTCCATCTCAGAACACGAGATTCCGCTTTGTTATTCTAGTCTTCCTTTTTTTTCTAACTTTAGTTCTTTCATTTTGAGTTCGCAGTGTCTTTCCTCTTGTTCTCTCCGTACTACCCAAATGCATCTTCCTTCATGATGTTCACCTTAACATCTTCTTCGTTCTTGTCCTGCTTGGGATATGAGCTGCTTTTGTGCGTTAGGGATGATCTGTTTTGCTAGCTGAGTAACGCAAACGGTTGCCGGCCCGCAGGCAGTGAGAATATTCCACCAATGAAGCCGATCCTTCAGTGATTGCATAAAATCTTTCGCATGCGCCTACGATGGAGGTGAACTGGCGGATGTCGCAGAGAGCGCGATGTGTAGCGTCGTGCTCAGACTTTATGAGAAAGTTGACATTGCTTTTTGCTAAAGCTTCCGACGTTCTTCAAGTATTGTTACTATTCGAAAACATGATTAAAATATAGATTAAAGCAACTGGCCTTCTGATTCTAAAATAATACAGAAATGAAAACCCCCACAAGTTCTTCCACAAGAAATATCGTGTTTGGCAGAAAGGCTACGTCACTCTGCTGGGAAGCGAACACATGGCCTTAGTTTTTTAACACATAAAATGTATCTGGTTTCCAAACGTTGATGTTCAGTTATGAAGCACTAAGCAAATTGTCTCTAGGATTTAAAAAGGGAATGAATTTTCACGCCGTCAGCTATATATTGACATGAGAGGTGTAGACACCCGCAGCATGTTTTTTTTTTCTTCCGGTTCACACTACTTCGTAATTCGCCCGTAACAAAGAAAACGGTAGATGTTTCAATTTCCGAAGCAATTCGTCCGCTCGCATTGAATGGGACGCCCACAGTGGCTTCTCTTTATTTTTTAACAGCGAAGCTGTTTAAGCCAGCCGTAAAACGTGCGCATTTCACGAAAAGCCAGCCGCACCGTAGCCATGGCAACCAGTGACGCCGCAGCTGCCTGTCACTGCATTGCCTGGCAACCACCTCGAGGAGAGTCGCGCGCTATGCTCGGGGGGAGAGAGAAAATGAGAGTGAGAGAGACAGAACCAACTTGTACCAGCACCAACGAGGCAACGCGTAGAGGTGCTGCCGACGCCAACCGCGCTTCGCTGTTTCCCCGCATTAGCGTTGAACGCTCGCGGTGTCCGTGACTGCAGCAGGAGCCGCTGGCGGCAGCTCGGCTGAACTCCCACCAGCTGTGCGCTACTGCGCATGCACCTTGACGTCATCCCAGTGTTTCGTCTGCTGCGCGCCGCCCGTACACTATGCACAGCTTTGGACACACTTCCTCTACGTGTGCTCGGACTGCAAGTGTTCCCAAGGCGTTCCCCGACGCCACGGACCACGAAGAAATGCTTATGCACTTCGTATAACTTAGCATTACTTGGCATTACTTCGTATACCTGAACATCACTTCATATAGCCATGACCAGCAAGGAACCGATGAGCTCCGCTGTGTCTATAGCCCTGCGCCACTAGTGCAAGCTGCCCTCATTTTTTTTTTAGTTTGAACATTCTATTCTTGACATTCAGTTCACAAAAAAAATAACATGTGTTTCTTCCTTGCCGCAAGATACAACTACAGGTCGAGGTCACTTGTTTCCTTTGACAGTATAAAAAGTAAGCACCAAATAAGCACAGCCTTCCGTGCTCGTCTTGTGGGGAGCTGGGGAAGCACGAAAACAATGTTGCTCCTTAATCCGTTTACCTGCATTCATGTAGGCATAAGTGAATTAGGCCTTCCTTCCTGCGAAATTCACCGAAGCTGTTACGCAAACTGTTTTGAAGGGTGGATAGGGCCTGGCCACGTGGCCTTAGTTCTTTGTACCGGGGTGGCCTAGGGGGACGAGAAGAGGAAAGAGGTACAGAAATGTAAAGAGCAAAACAGGAGCCTCGACAGAGTGGTGTCTTGGTTCGTCCCTGAGGGCAGGCCCGAGGGCGATCGCTTTAGCTTTCCGGTCCATCTGATCGAGAGCGCTCACATTGTTCTCACTTCGCAGGACTTTTCCGGTACAGTGCCCACTTGAGTCCTCGAATGGGCTTGTTTCTGACTTGCTTCGAAAGGGAACGCGTTGTCTTCCGTTCCTCGAAGCACGAGTATCTTTCCAGGAAAGCGTGTTCTATTGCGTTGTTTTATATACTTCTGATATCACCATGTTGGTTTTGTCCTCCCCGTTTTAGCTGACGCCCCGTGAAATCGATCTCGAAAGTTCTTGACAGCCTGGAGCTGATTCTGGAGTAAAAAAAGGCCAGCAACCACAAGCTGCACGAGAAACGTTCCTGTATAATCTTACTTTGGTTTTACTATTCTTTTGTTTGCGTGCAATGGCCTCAAGGTGTTCCTGTATAACTTGGGCAAATATTATTCAAGAAGTACATAATTTGCGGGACTTGGTTGGTCTTGAAGTTATATTGAGAGCGCGTGAGTGAGCGAAGACAGGAAAAGAACCTCGACAGGACTACCCCTGACTGCCAGCAAAAGCTTATTGAAAAAAGCACCAGTCATTTACAGTCAACCGAAAAAAGAACTGCCCACAGCAAAGAACCATCCCGATCGGCGCGCAGGTGCCACTACAGGTACAAATAGCCCTGCAGAAAAAAACGTTGTTGGATTTGGAAAGATAAGTGTGTGAGCGCAGCGTCACATAGCCTAACAAATTAAGAGATTTCTTTTGCTGAATAAATACTTGTACCTGTTTTGGCACCTGCGTGGCTGCCTGTCGATCCGGATTGTTTTTTTTTTGTTATTCTTCTTGTGTGTTTTTTTACAGACTGCTGGTGCTCCTTTGAATTAGGTTTAGTTGGCACCCGCCGTGGTTGCTAAGTGGCTATGGTGTTGGGCTGCTGAGCACGAGGTCGCGGGATCGAATCCCAGCCACGGCGGCCGCATTTATATGGGGGTGAAATGCGAAAACACCCGTGTACTTAGATTTAGGTGCACGTTAAAGAACCCCAGGTGTTCCAAATTTCCGGAGTCCCCCACTACGGCGTGCCTCGTAATAAGATCGTGGTTTTAGCACGTAAAACCCCACAATTTCATTTTTAGGTTTAGTTGGCCATCAGTGCTAGTCTGCTGTGGTTGTGTTCTTGTGCTCGTTCGATTGTGATAGTTTAGCATACATTTATACCTAAGCACGACACGAAGCCACACCTGAATTTGTAGTAATATGGCGCAGAAGGTAAACTTAAAGCCAGCCTCAGTTGAAGAGTAAGGATGTTGTTATCGCTCTCTCTGCGGCCCTGATTATTTCTCGTGAAATCATCGATCGCTGACTGTCTACCAGTCTCGGGAAAATTCTCGATCTTAGGATCAGGCATTGCACCTCCTATACCAGTCTCGCTCATTTGTACAGTAAGGTATGGAAATAAGGGCACCTAAGTTCCAGTTATTGTTTTGATCCACTTCTGATCTGTAATACCTATACAATCCCGAGAGCTATCTGATGTATGTGCCTCATTATTCGAAATGTGCTATTAAAGAAATATTGGTGGCGGCATGACCCACAACTATGTACACACATGTGACAAAGGTGTAGCTTTCAACTTGACATTGCGCTGTCGCAAGCGTTCCTTCAAACCACATCCCGATTGTGTAATATATTGTTTACATGAATAGGGCATACGATGAACAACACAGTTCACACGAATCAAAAATACATTTCGGTGCTAATTGCACGATATTAATAGCTCACCCTGGTTGGGCCCTTGCTACAGTCCATTGTTATCCATACATATGAAACGGGTCATAAAAGAATAAATATAATATTGTGGCGACCTTTGTGTTCGTATTCAGGGAAAAGATTAAGTAGAAACTATTGTATTATAGCGAAGACAAGCCTATGTCGTATGGTAACGCTCATATTTAACATTTCAGTAAAAGGTACCCTATATTGAGTCAGGTGCTTGCAAAAAAAGTATTCTCAAATTACATTTCTTCAACACTCTTTACCCGAACCATGCGAAGTCCTTGGTTACTTGGTTGCCAAGAGAAACATAAGTGATCAGGCCTTTCGTTACAGACGTCAGACACAACTAAATGTTGTTCCTATTGTACTCCAATATGGTTCATAGCCACTGTGGGGAATAGGCCAAGAGACGGGTGGATCAGGCTGACTGAATAGGACAAGTTTCACTCACACGTTTGCGAGAAGTGTAAAAATGTATAGTGACATGTGCTACACAATGACCGACGTAGTCTGATTGGAAATATAGTAATACTAACTGTGATAATAGAAGCACATTATTCTGGGCAATCGCTCGGAATAAATAATACATTTTTGGAGGGTGGCGCAAACATTTTTGTGACTGTACCCAAGAGTCAAACAAAGCTCCAAATGAAACCATGAAGTATAACAGAAATTGTGAGATGGAAATTTTGCAGAAGGAATTTCGAAGTACCTTTTCTCACTATAGTAAAGCAGCATCATTAAAAAAAGAAGCGGTCCATTGTTTCCTCCACATTACAGAAAATGGAAAGGAGGGAATGCCTCAAGCCACACCTGGGTAGGTTAAATTTCAGAGACAGAATTCTACAGCGTAGGTTAGCGAGGGATACCTCAAGCCTGCGTGTATTGAACAATTCACTGCGCCAGGCAATGAAACAAACCTTTACTACACAGTTCCTTTTTTTTTCATGAAACAGAAGAAGAGATTCCGACAGGGACCCATATGTACTAGCGCAGTAAACTTAAATATATACCAAAAAGACTATAGGGATCCACGGCTACTACTGCAACCAAGCAAGACGCTAACTCGTAAAAGGCCCAGGTGTTCCTAACCTACCATCCCAGCGTTTCCTTATCCGTGAGGTAGGAACATACAACGAAAAGTGTGCCGTCCAGCCTGAATGCCTTTGGGCGAGGAGCACTTACCGGCAGATCTCGGACACAATGGCTGCACCCAAAAAGAACAGCAAGAGGCGGATACGAGGAACAGATGCACTCTGATTAGAAGAAATAGGATTGTTTCGGGTATCGAAAGGCACAAACATCGGTGAATTCCCAGTAAAGTAAACAAAAATATAGTGTGGCACGTAGAAAGGCAAGACAGGAACACAAACTTACGAGAACATAAGTTATGCGTTTTGGTAATCAGCTTTCGTTGTCTGTTACTCTGCGTGTGTGTTCGCACTATGCACGTAAAACAGAAAAGTTAGGAACTAGCGAAGTAGAAAATAACAAAGTAAGTTGTTTTGTTTCCTTTTGCGTCATACGCCCCACTGTAGGCCTTTACATGTGGACTGAGATGCTTAAAATGGTGGTATAAAATATACACGAAGGAAGATAAGCTATGATACATGATTCGAACAGGCTGTAGTCTGTCAATATGGTGGTCTGAAGATTTTTTTGGCTGTGTGTAGAAACAACATCCGCTGAAAAGGTTTCCCGCAACGCCATAGCTGACCATATATACAAGGGTGTCCCAGCTATCATGCACCAATATTTAAAATATGGAAATGCTACGTTGTTTGCCGTCGCTCGGAGACACCCAGATTATTTTATTAAAAGCGAAGCTGTTTAATCCAGCCGTAATGTGCGGTTCGTGTTTCGTATCAAGAAACTGCAGCGCCGTAGCCATGGCAACCCGGAGGGCGGCACGGCGCATGAGCACGTGGTCTCCTCCTCGCCAGCTCCCTCCCTTCCCGACCCTCGCCTCTATTCTCTCAGCGGCGCGCTGAGCAGCGAGAAAAAAAAAGGCGAAAGCTTGCACTTGGCCACGCAAAGCTCAAGACACAGTGAAGCTGGCCGATTGATATCGAGCGGCTAGCATCCAACGCATTCGGCGTCGGCAAGCAACAGCGTTCTTGGCACTGTGCCAACCTTGGTTAGCCTGCCTGCTTTTGTGACATGCGATGAACGCTGTCGTTCGTAAGCACCAACGCGTCCAGCGCTAGTCGCACGAAATGTCGCGAAAGAGAAGGTACCTGCGAAAATAATTGCTCGAGAATACCTTCCTTACAGGCGTAGTTAAGTTAATACGAAGTTAGGACCTAGCAGCAACCAAGTTAATACCTAACAGTAGCGGCCAGTAAGGCTTGAGGATCGACAGTTTCCCTGTGCCTAAGCTTTGCACGACCGAGTGTTGCGCCTACTTAGATAATTAGACCTAATTAATAATCAACTTCTCTAATATTATAACTAGATGAATAGCGTCAATGAGAAAATTGTAGAGCAACATGAAAACTTTCCGATACAGCTTTCACCTGTTCAATATGTGCTACATAAAAGTGTTTTCCGAGCGTGAAAGAAGCATGCGAATACACGCAAATTTAGCCGCTCGAGGCACTTTGCGTGTATTCGCAGGCTGCTTTCACGTTAGGAAGAACACTTTTTTGTGTGTGGCTATGCGGTACATCACGGGGACGACGATGACAGAAATACGCCTGGAATATCCATATAATTGCTATCGCAATAAAACAAAGCCTCTGTTCAGTGCCTTTTTCGTAATTTCTAGTTGTATTATTGGTCAAAATATGCCCTTTTACTATTGTCGCATCTCCGCTTCATTAGAAAAACGCATATTGTAGGGACGAATGAGCCGTGTGTGGTTAGACCATACGTACGAGCCGCAGCACTCACCGGGTAGCGTGGAAAGCGGAACACATACGGCTGCATGCCAGATTCTTCGCCATGACTGTTAGCCATGTAGCTTATGCAATCAGTGCTTCGGGTACGCTATAAATGTGAAGTGCGTAATAGGTACAGAGCCATGGTTGCGCAATTTTCCAATTAGCCAATATTTGAGCCACACACTTCAAAATTCCGTACTCCTCATCCCTAATATTCTTTCATTTTTACTAAATAGATATAAATTGATATTCTGTTCTAAAACTCCCAGGACACCGTGAAAACCCGCATAAAAAGTTGTCGAGCGCTTGTAGCCGCACTAACGGATACGGGGTAAAAGCACAGTCGTATAAAAGACTGCTTGTTCGATTGAACACTGCAAAAAGGAAATATTTACTCGCGAGAGGAAGAAATTTTTCTTAGCCGCCGTAGAATGCTGTGGCTCGCACGTAACTCATTGGTGTGCTCCGTTACTTGACATGCGCTTATCGTTGCACAACATCAGCCATAATAGAAAACGCTTTTCGCAGCTGAATATAGTGTTAGCTGCGCCTGGCTGTCACGCTGCCACTTCAATCTGCCGTCCGAGCGAACGCTAGGCTGTTTACAAGAAGTGCGCTGCAAGCGGTGGACCTTCAGCTGTCGACACGTGAGTTGAATGTGCTAGTAGGATTTGGTGCGCCGCCACCTATAGCGAAACCGACATTGAACCTGGCTTTCTATAAGAGCTGCCCTAAACTTCTATAGCGAAAACAGAAGTTTAATCCGGGTTAACAATAAGTTTTGCTGTACCCGAACGCTGTTGTGTACATTGGCAGCGAAAAGTGCCTTAAAAACAAAGGCGTTAAATACACAAAGCAAAGGAACAAAAAACATCACGGACAGAGTCCTAAACAGCATTTGTGCCAGAAATTGTGGAGCCATCAGTTCTATTAGCTCTCCGAAGGGAGAAATAGGCGTTATGGTAGCGGCTTCGCATAGTGATACCATAGATGACATGAACATATGGAAATTTTGCGGCGCGAGAATATTTTATAAAGCATAAGTGACTTTGTTTAAAATTATGTTTAAAGATAAAGTAATGAAAGTTACGTAAGTCATTTGACATAAGCCCGCATTACCGTTTGCAATTGAACCTCCCGACAAATAAGGATATTGAACAAAAGAAACACCAGTTTTTGTTACGTAATTTGCAAGAAAATACTTTTCTTTTTTTTTGCAGTAAAGCAAAAGAATGAGCAGTCGCTCTTCGAAAGACATAGCAAAAAAAGCACCATAATCATGCTTAGGAAATTCCCGAACGTCGTTGAAATGTAGTTTTTTTTTTTTTTTCACAAGTTGACTAAAACGTTTATATGTTTTTCCATACAAATGGGACATTGGAGTCTCTATCTAAAGCTATACAGCGGACTTCAAACTGAAAGGAAACTGTATCAGGAGAAAAGAGCAATTTCCTCTGGGCATCCGCGATGCTCTGACGAAAACAAAAGCGCCCGCTCGTTTTCATTTGTCTTCCAATTCCAGTCTTCCCTTAGGGCTATTTCGAGTGGCAATTGTTGCAGTTTCCATGAATTCGATTTTGGTCTTGCTGGCTGCCTGATAGCGTGACTTCTTGAAACGTCAAAACAACGGGATCGTTCAGAACTGCTCCCGGTGCACTTCACGGCGGACAAGTGATTCAAGACAAAGAGGAAAGAAAAAATGCTCACTTTGATGTTTTCTTGTCTTCTGATTTTCACGTCTTTGTCGGGCCTGCATTGCACAAGACAAGCGTTCCTAAGCGCATTCGTTTTATTTGTAACCTTTATTTCAATCAGTGCGCAAATTATTATTATTATTTGGTTTGTACACCTATAACCCAAGGACTCGAAGGAAATAGGGAGTAAACTGACAACTGCCAACGAGAGGGGCACAACGTCAGCCTACTCTTTTAGGAGGAGGGAATAGAGGAAATGAAAACATGAGGAAAGAAAAGGGGCAATGAATAAATGACGGAGACACAGACAGAACAAAACAAAATACAAATAATGTCTATAATCGCGAGGCCAGTCCGTAAACGGAGCAAGGATAAAGTCATTCATATCAACGAGATAATAAAAAAAGCGTAATATGTTTCAGTGTGCAAGCAATTGACGGGTGTAGTTTCTTGTATTATATATTAATGCATTGTTATTTTTAGAGTGCAGCTCTGAAGCGCCCGTTCCTCCAGCGATCGTCGGCGTCCGCGGCGTAACCGAGCGAACGAGCACAGTAAAAGGTGAAAGCGAACGCGGAGCGCAGCGGGGGATGAAAGACGCGAGGAGGAAAGCGGAGAGGCGGGTGCAGCGGAACCAGGAGGCGGAAAGCGAAGGAGGGTAGGGCGAAAGCGAGAAAAGAAAAGCGTAGTGCGGCGGCAACGATGGCTACGAGATGGCGCCAGAGTAGCGCGAGCCGCAGGGGAGGCCTGTCGGCGGTCACTGTTGTGAATCGCGCCCGCGCGTCACCCACGCGCTGGCCATCGTGATCTGCGGATTAGCGAGCCAGTCGCACCACACTTCGCTCCGTTTGCAACGTGCCGGACGAGGCAGATTAACCGCGCCAGCTGATATATCGCGAAATGAAAGAACGTATAGAGCTGCCCTCAAATTTCGCATTAGGTAGTATCGTAATCGTCGGTGATTTTTAATTTTTTTTTATTGGCCAAGCATTTACTTGCTCGTAAGATGGCTAGCTCTCTAAACCCATGTCACGTGAGATCCTTCTTCTTCATGGGGTTTTACGTGCCAAAACCAGTTCTGATTATGAGGCATGCCGTAGTGAGGGTTCCGGATTAATTTTTGACCACCTGGGGTTCTTTAACGTGCACTACAACGCAAGCACACGGGCGTTTTTGCATTTCGCCTCCATCGAAATGCGACCGCCGCGGCCGGGATTCGATCCCGCGATCTCGTGCTCAGCAGCGCAACGCCTTAGCTGACTGAGCCGCCGCGGCGGGTGACGTGACATCCTACACATATCCTTAAGGGACTGCCTGCACATTATGTACATTGGCTTTATTAGTCACTAACTCGCTAGGGATTACGTGAAACGTTCATTCCGGATAAAGTAGGGTGCCTAGGAATTATCATGGATGTGGCTTAAAGCATAGTCTTGCAATAATCTTTCAGGAACAGGAACACAAACTTGGTAAAAACCGATGTCTTGCGACAAACGAAACGAAAAACAAAGCTTCTTTCGGTATTCGGAGTTGACATCAAAATTCAGTATGTAGTATCAACATGCCAGGTGATGTTAAACCATGATCAATGCGCTGAGGTTGCAGAAAAGCGGTTTATACGAGAAATTACAGATGGAGACGGTTGCTTCATCAACGTAGATGAAAGTGGTGCTTTCAGCGTTTGATTGGCAAGAAATAAATAACTTTTCTTTATGTGCGCAATAGATGAGGTGGTAATATAAGAAACAACCTGAAAAGCGATCATGTCCTCAGGACGTCTTCGGGTCCGAACAAGACATTTATTTAATGTAAGCAAGGGGGAGTATCAATGAAGAGCTGTCAATTGCGATATCCAGTAATGTGGAAAGTAGGGTGAGTTGATGAATAATCATAATGCCGCGTTGATGAAGCAGCGCACTGACCAGGACAAGGCGGATAGAAACAAGACTGTGTCTCCCCGTCATGTCCTGGTCAGTGCGCTGCTTCAACACAGTTTGACAATTGCGATATGGGTGTTAGGCGGACTTGAAGGTACAATCGCACAATACGACAAACCGCGCAAAATGGGACTGAGACTGCAGTCAAAAGGAACAAAAGGAGCTCTGGGGTCGAGCTGATGAGGAGAGGGGATGACACTCTCACGAAGCAACTACTACGATTAGTGGCTAAACTGGCAGTGAGCAAGTGTCTCACTACGTTCGTGTGGATGGTTATTTCACGCGTAATATTGAGTGGAGCACGACAATGCAGAGAATCTGGTCACAGTGAATGCGCGTGCTTAGAGCAGCAGAAAGGCGGTGACGCGCCAAGCAGATATAGGGCTGAAGGCGGGTGGGTGGGTGGGGGGGGGGGGGGGGGGGAGGGCAGCTTACGCACTGGCGCCGGAGTGAGCAACAGCGCGGTGTCACGTGTTTCAACAACGACGCGTAGGAGTGACACAGGCGCGAGGCTAATTACAGCGGAGGCCGGGGACACGTCTCGAAAATAATGTAAAACGCATCACGTGTGGCTGAAGCTTCACACACGATATAACCCTGTTCAGTTCAAGCCATAGACCCTTGACGGACTGACACGGCCTTCTAAAACATTGAAAAAAGGCCAACAACATTGCACCTCGCCGAGTGTATGGGCCCAAAATCACTCGCGGCTATCAGCAGCAGCAAAGGCACAACAGTCGCCGTGCGCGGATAGCATGCGGAACGAGCAGCAAGTGAACCTCAACAATCCCAGCACGTGAGCCTGTTCAGGCCTGTCGCTGCTCAGCCTAGTGATTATTGAAACGGAGACGCACAGCACACATGAGTGAATCGCATTCTTCGACATTCTTTACTGGCATGGCATAATAACATTCCTGCTTCAACTTTTTTTATTTATGTATTTATTTATTGAAAATGTTGGCAACAAGCACGATGTGTCAATGGCGTCTCTAAGCTTAAACTTGATAAGTATACCGAAGGTTGAAGTCCGGTGACGTGAAACAGTTCTGCTATTTATAAATTCGTAGACAAACACGAGACAGTGAATTGCAAATCATATTTAAAGTGAACCTGCATTTAAATTGCGAGGAAATAATATTATAACCCTCACATTTTGATGTGCGGACTGTAGAAAACCGTCGTCTAGCGTTCACAGATACTTCACAGTCATTTGAAACAATAGAATAAGTTAAAAATATTTAGTTTTCGCAGTTTTGCAATGCCACACGAAAAAGATAATGCATGATCAAAGCTAATTATAAATACGTATGCACATTACATTTTACATGTTGTATGTTGCAAGTGTATGTTGTAGGTACCGAATATTCAAGAGCCAAGGAGCAGCCAACGCTGCATTTTATGTGCACCAACATCTGCTTATATCATGTAAATTTAATGATCAGACTTCGAGGATATTTTCGAAAGATTCAACCAACAGCACAAAGTTTTCTGCTAGACAAGGTAGGGAGAGGTGCTAAAGATGGCAATTTTGAAAGGTCCGTTTTCACTTATTTTACCAAAGCTTTCGATTCCATCATCCACGACATCCTTTTCCTTAAACTCCAGTCAATTGGTATGGCAGGTCCTTCTTTGCAGCTAATAAAAATCTCTCTATTAGACTGAGATACCACAGTTTGTATTTCAGGTAACCTCTCCAGTACCTGAGTTATTAAATAGGCCTTCCTCCAGCGTCCATTCTTCGCTCGCAACCATTTTTAATTATGTTAACGATCTTCCTAACTGTCTTTCTTCTTTTGCGCAATGCTACTTTACACTTATGAGAACTATCTTCCCTTCGAATCATAATATTGATACTAATGTTATTAGACTAAACCAGGATTTATATAATCGTGTTTTTAGGTGTTGAAGTACGAATTCATAATTAATAACTGTAAGACAAAATTTATTATCTTCATCTCACATTCCAAAATTCCCCATATCTCTTGAATTTGCACAAATTCTCACTGCATTTTCCCCGTAGATCGGTGCTCCTTTTTAGGGATCGAACTTGACAATCGCATGAAATTTATGGTTCAGGTTGCATCACTAAAACTGAGAATTTATATATGGTATACGAATTCTTGCTGAAACCGCTCTTTATTTTAATCAACCAGCATTACTTACGCTTTAGTTTGCTTCAGTACAGACTCACATCAGGTACTGCAAGAAAACATCGGGTTCAACACATCATTCAAAATTAGTGCCTTTGCAACTCATCCAGCGTCAGGGTATTCGAATCTTCACTCGTTGTAGATACTATGCACATGGCTCTCCTATTTTTATAAAGCTTAAGCATTTTCCTCCAAATACCAAAATTTCCATGAACGTTAGACATACAGCCTACCGTCTCATTCATGATCCTAACGTTTTAGTTATTGTTGGTACCCAATGAATCATTCGTTCAAGTGCATCTGGACTTTGCAGTCACTACCTCCTTCATACAAGGGTACGTGCGGATTAAGTTAAACAAGAAGCTACTTTTCCCGCCATAAAATTTTTCAATCATTTACCAGTTCACAATAAAATTGCCGGATGCGTAAAAGAATTTCCAATTATTGCTACAAACGCAAATCGCCTAATTTCACATTTAAAATTTACCCTGGTCGATTCTCCATGTTTATGTTTTGATGAAGATTTCTCTGTTGTAATATAATTTTCCAACGATGACTTTGTACATTCAGTACTTCGTTTCGCTGCTGTTCTATTTATGTATTACGAGTCATTATAAGAAGAGGTCGCCTAACAATGTTTCATTCTGGAACCTCTCTTTCTGCAGACTTGTTACCATACACATTACTATATTTGCATTCAATAAACTAAATATAAAAGATAAAAGCACTGGAAATTCATTTTTACCTATTACCACAAAGCTTACAAATACAAACAACGCGTGTGTGCATTCAAATAGTGCATCATCAAATATAAGTTTACGAAATTGATGTATATACAAAACAAACACCAAACTAATGTTTAGCCATGCTTTTTTTTTCTTAAGTTCTCGTGCAAACGTTGTTTTTCGATGCCATTCGCAGGGTAGGGTAGGTATATGGGAAGGGGCGTAAGCGTTGACTCCGCTTGTAAAACGAAAACAATCACTTATAAACAAAATAGAGTAACACTATAAATGGCGGTTGAAACTAAAGTAGGTACAATAAGCGATTTAATGCATTTTAAGTCTATTTATATATTTGCCCTGTCTTACTTCAATGTATTGTAGCCTCTTCCTCCATTGCTGCGCAGACTTCCCACTGAATCTCTCTTTTGCGTCCCCAGGGCCGACTCATCTTTGATGCGGTTGGAAACAAGGAACGGCTTTGTCGGCCATGACAGAAAACGAACAACAAACTGTACGTATCCAAGAACAGTCGAGTGCAAGAACACACGAACGAGTTGAGTGCAAAGTTCTGCTCTTTTCTTGCTTTGTCGCCAATGATATCACCATGTTTTCTTGAGGGCCTACCGTTGCACTATGTACACGCTCCAGGGGAGCTTAGGCCATTTCCATGGCACCAGAAAATAACAGTTCCGGCGGTACGTAAGGGCACTTTATGGTCGCGTGTTTGGCTTTTGGAGCCCGTTTTAGCACGAACGTGGAGAGTCCCCTCTGCCTTTTTGTTTAGGTATCAGATAGAGGAAAACGACTGCAACGAACGTGCAATGCTTCGGCAAAGCGGCTGTAGTCATGTGGACCTGTATGACGTACTATAATGCGCAAGGGCTCCTAGCACACATTTTCGTGGCACATCTAGCGCACGTAAACAATGAATTTCACCAGGTCTTGTTTGCTCATTGTCATGAGTGTCGGTTGTTTCTCACCAACTCTAGATGACCTGGAATAGTTCATTGTCGAGCTAGTTGGTTTTCCATAACTGAACAAGTAACACAGCGCGATATAAAATACAGACACAAGAAAGGAAGAAACAAAGACAAGTGCTGCTCACAACTGTTTAATACAAAGGAAGGATTGTGCATACATATATTTCCTCTTGTCGCGCATGCGCAGACCAGACAAAAAATAAAGGCACGTGTACATTAAAGACGGTTGCACAAGAAGTCAAATTCAGCATCAAGTAAAGGCATAGACGGCTCACTTACACACCGATCTCTGTTATGCTTGATAAAGAAGGCTTCCAGTGCAAGACGATTTTATGAGACTAACATTTTGGGCAGGAGTGGCAATGCCTCTTGTCTTGCACTGGAGGCCTTCTTTATCAAGCAGAACAGAGATCGGTGTGTAAGTGAGCCGTCTGTATCTTTACTTGATGCCGAGTTTGACTTCTTGTGCAACCATCTTTAATGTACACGTGCCTTTCTTTGTTGTCTAGTCTGCGCATGCGCGACAAGAGGATATATATATATATGTATGTACAATCCTTCCGTTGTATTAAACAGTGGTGAGTAGCGCTTGTCTTTGTTTCTCCCTTTCTTGTGTCTGTCTTTATATCGCGCTGTGTTACTTGTTCAGCTAGATGACCTAGATCACTATAACCATCTAGTTAGGTAAATCACAGCAACATTTATTTGCTTGACTTTGCAGTCTATTCATAGAGCAAATCAGAAAGCAGAACTAATTGGCAAAAGTCACAGTTACAAATTTCTATCCGTTTTTCATTTGTTGCACTGTTAAGATATCACATCCCTCAATAGCGGTGCCTGGTATATGAACAACTGCTTTTTGGGGGAAATCTGTAGCCTTTGTTAAGGCGTCTCCTAACCTCATGCCCCCCTCCCCCTCCCCCCCTCCCCCAGCTTCCAGGCATTACGTTCAATCCAAAGACGCTCATATGGTCGCGATGGTGCGAGAAGCACTCCTTTTAGAAAGTTTACGCGGTTCGTGACTTCGTGAAAAAACATCAACTACTGTAAGCAATGTTGCCAACTAGAAATACAAAACCCATTAGTCTAGGCGAAAAAATATCCTATAACCTGCCAATGAGAGCGCCCAGTATCCGCGAAAAACCCGCTAAATAATGATAAATAACACAACCACGTTGAAAATAGGTATTGTTGCGCCTACGCAAAGCACAGTTAAAAATAAATCTCACTGGAGTAGAAATTGTTTTCATCCCTAACAGAATAAAAGATATGAAATATAATTATTCATCAACGCTTTTTTGTGTGACGGTAAGTGAGGAAAGGCATTCCGAAAGCAAACTTAAAATAAAAATATGGTCCTGCGCACTACAATCACTGGCCACAAAACTGGTTGAGGTGCCGGTAGGCATCATCAGCCCTATGCAGGATAGGGCACAGAAATATAAATACATCAAAAGGTAATGATAAAACAAGGGACTTCCCGTCAGAAAGATAGAAAATAGAAAAGTTAGTACGTCGGATTATTTCTATGGAATCAGCGAAATGCAATCAATTGCACATCAACTTGAACATATTGAAGCACCGTACTCAAGAAGAATAAAAAGTAAATTTCACGTTAAGGTACAGAAGCAGTGAGAGAGAGAGAGAGAAAAAGGTAAAGGAAAGACAGGGAGGTTAACCAGAGGTTATCTCCGGTTGGCTACCCTGTACCGGGGGAGGGGTAAAGGGATGCGAAAGGAGAGAGAGAGAGAAAAATAAGTGAAAATAAAGAATAAACAAAAAGGAAACAAGAAAATCACACACGCACACAAAACAGAACTGTTTCTGTGGGCACTGTCATGAAGTCCGCGAAGGCGTTCTCGTGTTGCATAGTCTGAACGTTCCGTCCTAAGTAACACAATGCAGAGTCACAATTTGTCACTGAGTCCGGTGTCTTTCAAGTAACGCAGCAGTGCCTTCAAGGCGGCTCGCGCTGTTGTTTGTGTAGGCGAGTTTCCAAGGATGTTCCTTTCTGTTATTGGGCGTTTGTCCAGTGGATCTATTGTCGCTGAGAGAGCTGCTCTCTGCGGGTTGAAACGAGGGCACTCACAAAGAAGGTGTGCGATTGTTTCGTTGCACCCGCAGGATTCACAAAGTGGGCTATTGGCCATTCCGATACGATAGGAGTACGCATTTGAAAATGCTACTTCAAGCCATAGACGGATTAGAAGTGTGCAGTCCCGTCGTGGAAGGTCGAATGGAATACGAAGCTGTAAATTAGGGTCCAGGGCATGAAGGCGTGCACTTGTGAAATCGGAGGAATTCCATTGCATCAATGTTAGCTCACGCGCACGCACGGAAAGTTTTTTCGCTGCGTCGGCTCTCGAAAGAGGAATGGCAACGCAGTTGACACCGTCATGAGCAGATCGGGCCGCTGCGTCCGCTCGATCATTGCCATGTATGCCACAGTGACTAGGCAACCACTGATATATTATATTGTGCCCTTCATCAATTATGCGATGGTGTACTTGTCTTACCTCTGCGACGAGCTGCTCATGTGATCCATGGCGCAGTACTGAGAGTAAACTCTGTAGGGCTGCCTTGGAGTCACAGAAGATTGACCATGGATGGGGTGGTTCCTCCAGAATGAAATGAAGAGCCGCACGGAGGGCTACCAGTTCAGCAGCTGTTGTTGATGAGACATGTGACGTCTTTAGCTGCATCTTGACGGATCTTGCTGGAATCACCACTGCGGCAGCTGAACTTGTAGGTGTGACTGAGCCATCGACATAAACATGTACGCGGGCACTGTGAACCTCATGTAAAAGTCCTAACGTGGCCTGTTTCAGGGCAGATGACGGCATGTGAGCTTTCTTTGTGATTCCTGGGATGGTGAGGCGTATGTCAGGTTTGTGCAGGCACCATAACGGTGAGGATGGTCTTGCTGCAGGCATGTAGTTCGATGGCAACGAGGTATGATTGGCTGCAATTATACGACTGAAAGTTGTGTGTGGCCTTTCTGTGGGTAAAGATGCAAGATGGTGGGAAGGTAGTCGGGCAACGTGCCGAATATGCGCCCTGAGGGCGTCGGTGGCTAAGTACGTTGATATTGGGTGGTCTCGCGCAATGACAATCGTTGCCGCCGTAGACGCACACTTCGGAAGACCGAGACACGTCCTTAGGGCTTGAGCTTGTAGTCCCTGGAGTACACGCAGGTTTGTTTTGCAGGTGTTGCCTAGCACCGGGAGGCTGTATCTTGCGAAACCGAGGAATAAGGCACAATAAAGCTGCAGCATTGACCGCACCGATGTGCCCCATGATTTTCCACCGAGGAATTTAAGGAGGTGTGTTATGGTCGTTAACCTCTTCTTTAGGTATGAAACGTGCGGGCTCCATGAAAGGTCGCGGTCGATAATTACGCCTAAAAAGCGGTGTTTCCGTGCGTTTGCAATTGTTTGCCCATTGACACTTACAGAGTAAGGCCTCATTGCCTTCCGAGTGAATGTAACAAGGCAGCATTTCTCTGAAGACAGCTCCAAGTTCTGTTTTCGTAAGTACAGTGATGTTAACGTAGCTGCCTTTTGTAGCCTTGCTCGTACCTGCAGTCGTGTGACAGCAGACGCCCAGATGCAGATATCGTCAGCATAGATTGATATTCCAACGGTGTTGGGCAAGCATCTGACTAGGCCAACGAGCACTAAGTTGAAGAGTGTCGGGCTCAACACCCCACCTTGTGGTACTCCACGGAATGTTTGGTAGTGAGTCGTGGCGCCATCCTCGGTCATCACGAAGAAATGTCTGTCGGTCAGATAGCTGCATAGCCACTGAAAAGTGCGGCCACCAATTCCGGCTTCAATCAGAGCCTCTATAATGGCATAATGTGCTACGTTATCGTAGGCGCCTTTTATGTCAAGGAACAATGCCGCAGTAAGTCGTTTCAGACGTTTTTGATGTTGAACAAATGTGACCAAATCGATGACATTATCTATGGATGAGCGTCCACGCCGGAAGCCAGCCATAGCATCTGGGTATACATTGCGCCAGAAGGCGCAACTCGTGCTGCTAAACCATTACAACGACTCTTGGCGCAATGGTGTGGTTCCACGTGAATGGAAATGCAGCCGCTTGGTACCACTTCTCAAACCAGGTAAATCACCGTTAGATTTGTCATCGTACCGCCCCATCGCTCTGGCCAGCTGCATCGGAAAAGTAATGGAAAGAATGGTTTTGACGCGCCTGGAATGGTACCTGGAGAAATACAGAAGCAGTGACTCAACACTTCGTCAGCGTCCTCAGTAAATTCGTTCGCTCGCGTGGTTGGATGTAGAGTCAGTGCCATCACTGACCTCATTGACCACCATCGTACCGATCTTGCGAACAACGTGTTCGGGAAGTGTGTTACTGAAGCAGCATTTATTATTTCGAACCCCAGCTCGCACAACGAAGATTGGGGAAACGCGAAGTAAAAATGGAAGCATACTGAATGTGGATGAAAAGCACATGAGTAAGCTGCATGTTTCAGCCACGGGAAGCACCAATTATTGTTAAAAAAACGTTTTTGTACCCGTCCCCCCCCCTCACCCCCCACCCCCCAAGAAAAAACACAATTTCAAAAAAAAAACGCTATAAAATACGGTCATGCGCCAGAGAACAAATTTTCCCACTGGGCAGCGCCACATAACACAAAATTTAGCGGGAAAGGTGTCAAATTTTCAACACTAGCGGTACGCAGTATGCCACGGACCCTTAAATGCATTGTAACAATGTTTAGCTACATCTATTGTGGTGAAACTAGCAGTCAAATGAATATTAATGAAATGGGACTCTTGGGGTACATATTGAAGCGCTGCTCCATATACAGTGGTCGTATTACTTCGTGCTTTGCAAAACTAGCTTCGGCCTACCTTCGCAAAATAGACCCCAAAATAAACTCAACCATATTCCGAAATAAAACATAACGTATAGGTAGCACCATGCACTAATGGATTTAGCATCACCATTTCGAAAATGAAATTCTTTACAACCATGAATAAATAGTTGAAATAGAAAGCATGTGGAAATCTTGATAGAAACGAATGAAATTGCACTTTCCAAAAATTTGGAACACACTGAGTAAAATATTGAAAGGCGGCCACATAGTAGTAGAAGTTAAGGAACCCAGTTTTCGAGGCTTTGATCTTCGTATGCAAGCAAACAAAAAGGAAAAAAGCGAGAAAGGTAGAGAGAGAGTGTGTAACCAAGTTTTTGTTTATAAAAAAACAGGAGCAGCTAATCACTTTGAAATGTTTGGGGCTGTCCCTAATGATGTAGCAGGCTGAAATGAAATCCTTTAAGCCTTTCGTCGTAAAGGCTAATCGTATTGATCATAGAGAAAAAGTATGAAACTGCGAGAATTTGAGGCATGTGACTGCATTTCGCAAGATTGCATTTCAAAAGACAAAAGCTTGTGCTGTCCGGCAATCTTCTGTCTTCATTTCAATGGCTGCCGACCAAATGAGCTTTTAATAGCTTTCTCATTTAAAAGCATACTCAACAAGAGACCGCGTCATTAAGCTACTGCCGTTATTTTGGAAGATAAACTCCAAAGCGGAAAAATACCAGATTTCTTTATGCTTGAATTTTTCGGAGTTCATATCTGTGCTGCAGATGAAGCCACCGCTTTGTAGACATCGAAGAGTGATCGAAGGACATCAACCTGTTTCTTCAACTTTTGTGTACGTAGGCATTGCTCTAACAATTTTAGTAAAGACTTTTTACAATGACAACCGTAAATTGACTGGCCATAGCTGCAATACAGTGTTCAGCCATGAAGAAGAAGCGAGCGACGCTGATAAGGGCTCAGTATAGACATTACTCAATCGTCTCTCGATCGTATTCAAAGATCTAAATAACAGCAACCCGTAGTAAGTGAGTGTATGAAAGTTACATTTGTTAACATGGAGTTTAGCATAAATATATTCAGCACCAAGACATTTGTTTCTACAGTCACCCGAGTTTTATTTCCAGAAGCATTTTTATTACTATTTCAGAATAGAAACCTTGGCGGCATCTCTTCTTATTAAATCTATAGTGACCGAGGCTAGGTACGCTACAACGATGTGCGAGTCAGCAAGCGACAGGCCTGAGAACAATTCGGATCGATGGCAGTAGCCGAAGAAGCTCTTTTTTTTATTCTTACCTCGCAGCTCGCAGCACGAGACACGAGACGCACGCGCTGGAGCGCACCACATATAAAAATTTAGAGAACTTCCACTAGGTTAAGATGGACGGCCAGCGAAACTACGTGATGATAATTATATTGAGTTATATATAGTTAATTGCGATTTTGATTGAATAAAAGTGATAGACATAACTTTGTTGTTAATGTCTTTTATTTTCACTTTACTTTGTCACAATGGTAACCAATACTTTGTGGTCACTGTGATATATTACAATTGGTTGCCGATGCTTCCGCGCCCACTCCCCCTTCTGTTCGCAAAGGCGATCCTCACGGGCACGCTGTTCTTCATCGGTAACAGAGCGGCTATCCGACGTTACGGATCCTTCGTATGACACGCGTTCGGCTATAACGGCTTCCCATCACCTTCGATCGTGCCCACTCACGCTGTTGCTCACGCCGGCGCTCTTTCCGTGCACGTTCTTATTCTTAAGTACGGACTACGCGCGTCCGGGCCGTAGCAAGACCAGGGTACAACTGCTGATAACGTTGCTAGAGCGATGTCGACGTCACAAGAAAACGAGGCACATACATTGCCGGGTACATAATGACGTATTATTATTCCGCGATACACTCCAGAGCCAAGGACAAGAGCGTGGAACGAAAAATTTTAAGCCTAACGTTAAGAGACCGACATTCTAGCTAACATTACATGGACGAAATGGAGCGGGGCAGGTCATGTAATATGTAGGGGAGATAACCGGTGGACCATTAGAGTAACAGAATGGGTGCCAAGAGAAGGGAAGCGTAGCCGAGGACGGCAGAAGACTAGGGTGGGGTGATGAAGTTAAGAAATTTGCTAGCACAAGTTGACATCAGCTAGCACAAAACAGGGATAGTTGGAGATCACCTTCGTCCTGCAGTGGTCATAAGTATAGGCTGATGATAAAGATCTGTCAATGGTCGTTTCCTCTTCTTGGGATGCGCGTTATCATGAAAAGAGCAATTGTTTTTCTGGCGCCTTTGAAACCATTGCATCAGTTATGTCAGTTTTTAACAGCGGAGCTGTTTAAGCCAGCCGTAATGTGCGCCGCCTGCCACTGTGTTGCCTATAGCAACCACCTCACGGAGCGTCGCGCGCTTTGCTCGGGGGAGACAAAGAGAAAATGAGAGCGAGAGAGAGAGAGAGAGAGAGAAAACCAAATGTAGCAGCACCAACAAGGCAACGCGCATATGTGCTGCCGACGCCATCCGCGCTTCTCCGTGTCCCCGCATTAGCGCCGAACGGTTGCGGTGTCCGTGACTGCAGCAGGCGCCTCTGGCGGCGGCTCGGCCTAGCTCCCACCACCTGCGCGCTACTGCGTATGCGCCCTGACGTCATTCCGGCGTGTCGTCTGCTGCGCGCCGCCCGTACACTGCGCATAGCTTTCGTCCCATTTCCCCTACGTGTGTCTCGGACTGGAAGTGCTTCGCGAGGCGTTCCCCGATGCCACGGACCACGAGGAAATGCTTATACACTTCGTGTAGCTTAGCATCACTTGGCACAACTTCGTATAACTTTGCACCAGTTCGTATAGGCAGGACCAGCTGGCTACCGATGAGCTCCGCCGTGTCTTTATCCTTGCGCCACTAGTGCAACCTCTCCCGATGTTTCTCTTGCAATTCCAATTTTGAAACACTGCAATATTTTTCACAAGTGTATTTCATTTACAACGCCCATCATCTTTATATACGACCGATATCTGACAGATGTCTGGATAAGGTCGAAGCGTCCAAGTCTTCCACGGGACGGTAACGGATATGCGATGGATGTTTCGATAACTACCAAACACTGAAGTACAATACAGAAAGCTCTGTGGATGAACGAAGGACTTCGCATTTTAGATTGTTAATAACCGCCGATAAGTTTTATTCATGTTATATCATTGAATATTACTAGCGTATCCGATAGCAAACAGTGCAAGGTAGTATGCCTTATTTAATCTCATTGAAAAAAGTAAATGTTATTATAGCATGATATGCTGCGCATTTGTTATCCACAACGACATACGGCGCGGTGACCAGCTCAGTCGCTCAGCTTGTACGTCGTGCTAGTATATATAGTTACCTCATTGCACAGCAAACTAATGCGCAATGTAACAACCAGCCACTTGGAATTTAAAGCAACACCGGGAGAATATTTCTTCTATCAGCATCACAAATAAGCCGCCCAGTGTTTAAGTGCAGCTTTCAGCGGCACTGAAGACCAGCGCGTAATTATTTTAGGCTCGTCAAGTATTTCTTAATACATAGTTTGCATGGATGTCTTGGCGAATTGTTGTTTATATAATAAAATCAAGAACAGTGCTCACCTTCTGTACCGCACGCCCCAACAGCTGTGTCGATACATCAACGCGGTGTGAAGGTTAAATTGATTTTAGGATGACTAGGGTGCCGTTCCAAAAAAAAATCGCCACACCTTCGAATATGAAGCTTCTCTATCAGCGTTAGCTTTAGACTGAGCCTCTGTATCCTGTTCACTACTTACAATGAAAGTAGCTTGGCTGATCTGGGCCAGCATATAATTCTTCCGCTGCTTTTATTATGTCATCGAAATTACTGATGATATTACCTTGCTTATCTTTCAGTGCATACATCTTGCCTTGTCCTATGCCAAGTTTTCTTCTGACTGATTTCATGCTGCCTCCATATTTTACTGCTTCCTGAATCTTTTCCACGTTTTAATTTCGAATATCCCTTAATTTCTTCTTTGTTGGTCAGTTATGACAGTTCAGTGAATTCTATCTCATCTCTTGAGTTTGACACTCATGTTCTGTCGTTTATTTATTAGGTCCTCTGTTGCTTGAGAGAGCTTACCTACTGGTTGGACTGGTGCCTTACCTCCCACTTCAATTGCTGCTTCTGAGATCAGCCCAGTTACGGTTTCATTCATTACCTCTACGTTATCTTCATCTTCCTGTTCAAAACCTGCATATTTGTCTGCAGAGGCACCTCTTGCTAATTGTGGTATTTGTAACAGGCTACCGGGCGGCGCTGTCATTCGCGTGTACATCAATGGTCTGGTAATTCAATGTTCCTCAGGCACATTACATTCAAATGTGATGATATTCAAGCACACATGCGTTCGGCTCAGTTTTCCTCAGGGAGTCCTTCAATCACTACTGAACACACGCCCGTGTGACCAGTAAATCTATATGGTGCCCAACTCAATGTGTCAGCAACCTGATACTGATGCTCAGCAATTATACACAATCCTTCTATTCCACTATCACACTGGAATACATTTCCCCTTATATGACGCTAATGCAGTTCACTCAAACTCATTGTAGCTATCTCTTGAGATATATGGACACCAAGGTCTAGGGTTGCGGATTGTATTCCACCACCTGCCTGCATGACTGTAGCAGAAATGTCTCGATGCGAAGGAGTTATGAGTTCTGACCCAAAAGAATAACTGATTTGTAATATTTTTACAGAGACCCAGCGTTCAAGAGAACCGCTGCTTTGTTCGTGTTTGTACCCACTCAAGAGAGGGATGAGTGCTAGGGAAAGGTAACGAGGTTAACTTGGCTGAGCCCGCTTAGAAATCTTCGTAAACTGTAGAAGGGGGAGTGAAATATGAGAAGGAAGGGGGGAAAAAGTTGACACTATGCACACACGTGCACATGCGTTTATCGTTAAGTCAATCACAGGTGGTCACAGAAGCTATTGCACCTCAAGTAGCGCTTTATTCACTAAGAGTTGCCATTTAATAATACGGTGGAGCAAGGCTCGAATGGTGGCTTTTTGAAATTTGATAATGAGTACCACAGGATCGGGATCTTGTAGCGATATCTCCGGCTCAATTCTCTGGAATTCTTATCCTCCAACAATCATAGCCCGCTGATCCAATTGATAAGTCGTGCTCAGTATCGCTCTGACCACTGACAGAATTCGAAAAGCGCCAGAAGGAATAGCATCAGAAAAGGCATCACCACGAGATCATGGCCCTGAAGTGCAAAAGGAAAACGTAATGAAATTCGTGTGTAATCCATGCTGTTTCACTCTATCACATTAATTTCGAAGTTAGTGCCTGTCCGTACCCATCCTCATCGTACGCGTCTTACATTCGAGCTCCACTGCAATACATTAGAATAAAAATACTCATGACGGTATTTTTTAGTAAAGCTAACGCCGCGGTAAGGGGTTAAGCCTGAGTTTGAAGCCAGAGCCAAGGCGAATTTTCCTTCAACTGACTGACCCTTTCTCAGAAACTCATACGGGTATTCTCTGTAGCTTTGTCTTACAGTATTGTAGATGCGAATCTTATCTCTTTTGTATTACTTCTTAGACGTCGTGCACGAAAGAAATAAATTTCCGCGAAAGGTCAGAACATTGTGCATTTGTGTACACAATCCAACAAGACACGTATATAGTAAAAACGCCATTTCTAGTTCAATACTTTTAGTACAGTGATATCACTATTCTTTGTTTATTTTTTCTATCTAGTTCCCTGTGCTAGCTTTGTTCTTTTATAGCTCTGGTCCTGTAAGAAAGCTTATCTCAGTAGATGACGTGAGTTCATTTCTCTGACAAGCCCGCCTGTATCCTGTGTCCTCCGGCTATTTTTCTTTTGCCACGTGTCATCCTATTGATTAGGTGCACTCCCTTTGCCACTCTTTTCCGAGGTTCCGAAGGGTATCAAAATAAAATCAGTTTTTTTTTCGCTGTCGTTTGCTGTAGAGGAGCAGACCCATGACCAGGTTCTCGTTTCAGAGAACAAATCTAATGACCCCTGTTGTTCTTTGAAAGCTATTGTGCTCAAAGCACAGGAGCAACGATACCACACTGAACCAAAATACACCTCGAGTCAGTTTAAGTTCACCCTTAGATCTTCTCGTCTCCTTGACGTCTTTATTTTCTTAGTGATAAAAGAGAAGGCACTGCGCTTTAACGAGATTGCCGAAAGGAAATATTTTCTATCAACTATCATGGCAGCCGTAAATCTCAGCAATTTTGAAGCCGAATAAAAGCATGTATAAGGTGATGCGCCAAATTAAGCTGTAGTAATAAGATTTTGGGTATTTCGCTGGATCGGTGGTCTGTGCTAATGACGCACAGTGTCTCACACTAAACATAAGCGAATATCACGTGCAGCGTTGATGTTCCGTCGCGCGTATTACGTTTCTTTTTTAGTAATTTTATTTCGAAGCGTGCGTTACGAAATCATCGGCACTTTGCGGTAGGTATGTAAACTCCTGTCTCGACTCGATTTAATAAAAAGGAAAAAACAATTTGCAGACCCCACACACTGTGCGAGTCGACGTTCAAGAACCATTTGGCAGGTAGTTGGTTATATATCACTGTTTGGTGTTCTGCAAAGCTTTACTATGTTGACTGCGGTGTGTGGGCGTCTGTGTGGGCGCGCGTGTCTGGGCGCGCGTGTCTGGGCGCGCGTGTCTGGGCGCGCGTGTCTGGGCGCGCGTGTCTGGGCGCGCGTGTCTGGGCGCGTGTCTGGCGAAGGCCCGACTTGTGGTGTCTGGGCCCGTGTCTGGGCCCGTGTCTGGGCCCGTGTCTGGGCCCGTGTCTGGGCCCGTGTCTGGGCCCGTGTCTGGGCCCGTGTCTGGGCCCGTGTCTGGGCCCGTGTCTGGGCCCGTGTCTGGGCCCGTGTCTGGGCCCGTGTCTGGGCCCGTGTCTGGTCCGTGTCTGGGCCCGTGTCTGGGCCCGTGTCTGGGCCGTGTCTGGGCCCGTGTCTGGCCCGTGTCTGGGCCCGTGTGGTGCGCGTGTGTGTGTGCGCGTGTGTGTGTGCGCGTGTGTGTGTGCGCGTGTGTGTGTGCGCGTGTGTGTGTGCGCGTGTGTGTGTGCGCGTGTGTGTGTGCGCGTGTGTGTGTGCGCGTGTGTGTGTGCGCGTGTGTGTGTGCGCGTGTGCGTGTGTGCGCGTGTGTGTGTGTGCGCGTGTGTGTGCGCGTGTGTGTGCGCGTGTGTGTGCGCGCACGACAATGACGGTAATGAGGATTCCGTGATTTATACAAACGCTCGAATTGATGGGAACGAGCGGCATGGAGGTGCGTGATCAGTAAGAAATGCAGAAACTAAATGCTCACTCTAGGTAGCACGTGGTATCACTTAGAGGACACGAACGATTGACTTGACGACACTACCTGAAACCAGTGTCCTTTTATTGCCATTCGTGCGAGTGGCGTGGTGCAGCTGCTTCACTTGGCCGAGCCGTGATGCTGCTGCTATAGTGAAATTCGATGCAGCTTTGGCGTATTCTGATACTATATGCGTACCAGGAAAGAGCAGGCGTGGGTGTCTCATTAATTGGCCTGGTAGCGATGAGAATGGATGTGAAAGTATAGTACGACCATCAGGAGGAACAAGGAGGCAGCGTGGGTGTCCGGCGCCGTAAATTCGCTCTCGTGGGAAACTTGCTTTTCAATGATTGTTTGAACAGATTCAGCCACAACCCGGTGTTCTGCTACCGATATTCAGCGATCTTGTTGCGTGCCACATGACGCGAGCGCTGGTAGCCTGCGAGAATCAGAGGCGAGAGTCCGATTACGAAGCTATGGCCCAAGTTAGTAGACAACTTAGTCCACTGGGTCGGCATTATAGTTCAAGATTGTAATATGGTCATGCCGTGCCTGCATGCATGCATGTATGTCATGGATTTATGCCATTATTTTCATGCATGCCTTTACATCCATACGAACCATGTTTCAGCTTGACAAACAGGCATGCCAAGATATGAATTTATGGCATTCACGCCCGTCATATCTATGGTATGCATAGCATCTCATTTATGTCACACATGCATATCAGGAGACGCATATTCAGAATATCCAATCGATGCATTGCATGTTATGTAACTCAATTCATGATTGTTACCTTACGGACGACATTCATGCGATGACATGCATCTCATTTAATCTATGTCATGGCATGACTGTCGTTCGTGTCAGGTTATCTTTGTAACAAGTTAGGCATCACGAGATCGAAGACATGAGTGAAATGACATGACATGCATCACATGAATGACACGACATCCATGTCATGGCGAGTGTCGTGAATGGCAGTAGTGATGGCGCCGTGAACTTCTTTAACGGGATATGTATCAGGATATGTCGGGCGACATACACATGCATTCCATGACAATATTGACATGGCATGACATGCCTATGTATGTCTTCTCTTTATTGTCATGTCTTAATGTACATGACATGCCATTAAATTCATGGTATTCATGTCATGGCACGCACACCATTCATATGAGGACATTTACGTCATGTCCTTCTTGTGAGGTAATGCACGCATGTCATGTCATTCATATTCAGATACAGATCAAGGTAAAGGAAGGACCACAACACAATCATGGCACTTATATTATGACGTCTCCATTGGCACGACGCTTATTCGCCCCGAGTACTCAGCAGCGAACCAGCAAAGACACACACACGATCATGATGATCACACTGAACATTTATATGTTCATATGCATGCTATATATTACAAACATGTGACTGTCATCTATGTCATGACATGGTACCTATCACGTAATCACAAGAATCATTACTGGAAATATATTGAGCTAAAGGAACTACCACAACAACATCATGTCATTCGTGTCATTTAAGTCTTGACATACATGCAATGACAAATAAGCCATGTCATTAAGGTAACGACATGTCATTCATGATATGTATGTATGAATGTTATGCCCCTGTGCCTATTTTGATATATACCCACGATGGCATAAGGACGTAGGAGGATAAATAGATAGATAGAGATATATAGATAGACCGACACGAATCAGCCTAAGTTAGCAAAAATGCTTAGCATTTATATTTTAATGAAATGATGTCTTGACACGTCATTTCTGTCATGTATGCGTTCATGTCATATCATTCTTTATTGGGCTTTGCG
This sequence comes from Dermacentor silvarum, assembly GCF_013339745.2. Taxonomy (NCBI): domain Eukaryota; kingdom Metazoa; phylum Arthropoda; class Arachnida; order Ixodida; family Ixodidae; genus Dermacentor; species Dermacentor silvarum. Next base: position 46,990,643 of record NC_051160.1, read on the forward strand.
TATCAAAACCAGATCTAATTATAAAGCACGACGTAGCGGAAGGCTCCGGAATAATTTTGACCACCTGGGGCCCTTTAACGTTCACTACAACGCAAGCACACGGGCGTTTGCATTTCGCTTCCATCAAAATGCGGCCGCCGCGGCCTGGATTCGATCCCGCGACCTCGTGTTCAGCAGCGCAAAGCCTTAGCCACTGAGCCACCGCGGCGGGTGGGCATGTCATGATATCCATGCCTCTCTCTCTCTTTCTCTCTCTCTCTCTCTCTCTCTATATATATATATATATATATATATATATATATATCACTAAGCTGAATTGAAGAAACGACCACGTTCGCTTGTATTTTTCTTTATTATGTCATCAATTTATGTCGTCTCCCTGCAGCGTGATGGCCTGCGGTTACGTATTTCGCTGCAAAACGGCCTTATAACGCGCGATGTTACTTTTTTGGTGGTACTACTAGCACAAGTCGTTTCTGTGTTACTGTTTCTCGTGCTATTTGCGCAGCAAAATTTAATATCCAACTAAAAGCCACCAACTGAACTCGCTCTTGGATCCTGATTTGCACTGTGGGTATCCGTCGTCAAAAAACGACTTACTTGGTGCTTCTCAGCAAACTTTCCACCTGTGCTTGTCTAGATGTGCTTGTTTTCTTTCTCACGTGAGCATTGCTACACAGTACCCTCCATTATCCGTTAGCTTTCACACAGAGATTTAGTGAGCGGTCGACGCCACGCGCATAATTTTGCTTGGATGTACGATGACTTTCGAATCTTCTAATTTGTGACTACAGCTACTGTTTACAGAGTGTTCTAGTCAGAAGCAATTCTTCTAGCGTTATCCTAGCTCTCGCGTGCATAGTGCAGGCATTATTATATTTCCCGTTGGGAAACGTCCTTACAGCCATGTACCTGTGTTTTCTTCATTTTCACCCCGACTTCCGCGTTACCGCACTCGGGGCACTAAGTGGACACTACTCGACCAAATAATTAGAGTAACTTGCAGGATATATATTGCAAAAACCAGCACTAATCTCATTTGCGTGGTTCGCAGCGATGTGCATCAATGTGCGTGGTTAGCATGCATGCTGACAGGGCACATTGCTGCACTCGGCAAGCCGCGGTTCTTCGCTTTGTGTGGACAACTTGAAGAACGGTGCATTAGCCCATTTATCACAACAGTGCAGGCATTTCGAACAATCCGGGCAATTTATTAATTTGAGTATATACCTGGTAGTCAGCATGTGCGCGCTCTTCAGCGTTACAAAAGGTTTCGGAGTAAAAAAAAATAATTCGTGCGGCCGCAACATTCATTTTAGGACGGATTACCAGCGAAGCAGTTTAGGCTGCATACATGGGCTGAGTAAAATATGATTTTTTTTCATTATTTGAATATAATGTATTCATTCTCACATCACCCAGTTCTCGGTCGGTAGTTCAATGTCATTCCTCATAGTGCTTCTGCGATGGATCGACTCATAATATTGCCAAAGTCGGCTGGCTCTGGCCTGCGTATGATAAGGAAGGACGGGATTCGAGTGAAATGAATTCGGATTATGGCGACCTGTATCGCATAATTTAATAAACAAAATATTGTTATTCCTACTATTGTTTATAATAGTCTGCTGTTTATTTTCAAGCTCCCTCAAAGTATCCTCACCTGCCTGAACGCGTCGGTTGTATGTTTCGTATTCTGCGCAACATCGCCAAAGAACATAGACCTTTCCATGTCCCTACCTGTCATCCCGAACATTTAACCGTCCACAAAGTACAGAGTCTTTATAACGCTTACTTTTCTTATCTTGACATTTTTCATAACTCGCTGTCATTGTCCATTTCCGAGATTTGCGTTGTTTTTCAAAATTTTACTTATTGTTCGGCTGCCCTTCTTTTTCTTTTGTATTCACCTTGCACCTTGTATGTACATTCTTCATTCAAGATCGTTATTTTTATTTATTTTTTACAATTATTCACCTGCCATTTTTTTATTTGTTGTCCTTATGTATGCGGGCGCCAGCACTTGGACATCATGGAGTTCCTGGGCACTGTATAGTAAATATTGATTGATTGATATTGTTGAATAAAGCGCCACTCGGCACTTGGCCCTGCATCGCTATTTTTCAGACAATGGCAGCTGTTTGAGACGGTATTGCTTACGGACGAAAAATGATACGTTCAGGCACTCAAAAGCTAATTTTAAGCAATTCAGACAACCAAATCTATCGCCGCATCTCCGTGCTCCTCCATCATACTGTCACTCTCCCGTATATATGCCAGAGTCTATACATGGAGCACCTCGCAGCGAGCGATGGATCATACGTGGCAGCGAGTTCCTCACTACATGCTTCAGCTTGAATAGTCGCCTTGTATCCCGAAGATACCAAATTCAGTGGCCTTGTGTTTTTATTTGGTAGCTTACACTTAAGTTAACCTTTACAAAATAGAGCCACGTGAAAGCGTCTGTTCAACCAACGGCGTGGTATCCAACATTTGTCAATTGAGAGCTATGTGCGCGAAATTGTTCTGCGGTGGCTGTTCATCAGCATGTTTTGTTTTTATATCACCGCCATACAACAAAATTACGATGTTCTAAAGAACTTAGTTCGCTTGACATTAGAAAGAAAATTTTTATCAAAAGTTGCATTTACTTATTCCTGTAACCAAATTTCTCGCAGAGAGGCCAATTTCCCGGTATGTTCCTGAGCTCTTTGAGGGGTACTGGACATCACTTGCAGGCTGTAGCCTAAAACATTTATCACACAAAGCTCAAAATAATTAGGAGTGGCATGGAATGCACACAACTGCCTAATAATTTGCCACACATGAATATATTATACGCCCAATTGACGACCACCGCCATTTTAGATATGCCGCAGGAAGTTCGTATTGGTTATTAAACGCATATATCTGTATTTCTTTTGATAAGTGATTAAGAACGCAATACAAGTGCAGGAATGTGTAGAGTCTGAGTCTTCTAAATCAAACTGCTCCATTTTTCTGATTACTGAACAGTGTTATCATTTATAGGTTCAGGTGACAAAGAGGAATATGTTGGTCCTTGATATGGAAGGCTCAACTTGTCCTTTCTTGTGCACACGAGCAAGTATTGTTCGTATGTACCGGGTGTGTCTATTAGCACGTCATGTTTATTCTAAAGATTCCTTGTCTAGATAACCTAAGTAACACTGAGAATCACCGTACGGCGTATAAAGTTTAAACGCTTCATCATGCAGTTGTCACAACAGAGCAGTGCGGATGAAGATAGCGCGTTTACAACACAATAATTCCGGCAGAACCCATCTCAGTATTAATACCGACACTGAAGCGAACAGCATTGAAGTAATGTAGCACCACACCGTATTGCCACCACTGAAACGCGTGACGTAAGAGGTTTCTAAACAGCTTGGTTTCTCTCTCGGACATCCCTCTGGACATGGTGCGCGGTCTAGTGGCGCCGCCGCAAAACTTACGCGTCGTGCGTGTGTGAATATATATGCAGACAAGATTGCTTGGTTTTGATTGCGCAGAGCCCCACATAAGTCTGAACAGATTTTTTTTGTCATTGTATTGCAGAACATACCCTGTTTGCCCTACCCACCGCCCCGAGGTGGCAATATATCCAGTTACTCATATTGGTGTCAAATGGGCACATTGAATAGTGCCAAATACTCAGTGTGCCTTACAGAGTAAGACAAGTTGATCGGATCGTTGGCTTTTACCTGGTTCCCTCAACACGGCAGCCCATTAGACCATGGATTAGAATGTGATCGAAGCTTGAGAGAAAACAGTTATAGAAAAAGATAGGTAGACAGACCTACATGCAGTATTCTAAGTATGCTAATCGCTTTAAGAATCAATAATTTTCCCGGAACGCCGATGCATTGAAATCGGTAGCAATCTTTGCCAGTAGGCTCGAGCTTCTCGTACTGTGCGCTAATAGGAGGGACAAAATTTCCCTCGAGAGCGCACACGAGGCAACTGCCGCTGCGCAGCTGCGACCGCCCCCTGGGAGCTACGTGGCATCCCCAAATACTTTCGCGATAGAGACCACCGCCAGCAGCGCTTGAGAACATTTGCTAGCCGCTTGTCCGCACCATATAAAACTTATACGTGGTTTTAGCAGATATTGAAATACTCTGGTCTTGATCAGACGCTTGCTATCTGTTCTGCTAAGCCCAGCTTATGCACACTGGTGCATAATAGCAGGATCCTTAAAATTTAGAAGGACCCTGGTGTATGTGTGCGCCTAACACCCTTGCCGCCACAGCGGAAGTCGTAAGGACGCCTTGGCTCCTCTATGGAACCGTCTACTTAGGTTCGATGTGCGTCAATAGCAAGTCTCCGGGCTCAGGTCCATACTCGCACTTGATGTCGATACTCGGACATCAAGGTGGTGACGATTGTACACCTCGGGCATTCGTATAATCGCTGTAGCAAAAAAATATTACATTGCAAAATATTGGATGACCAGCATATTTCCACCGACATGCACGCTGTAACCCTTTTTTCAGAAGAATGAATTGAACATAGTATCAGATCAATGGCTTCATAGACATAGAGTCAGTGTGGTTTGCTTTCCTAAGACACGTCGCGGCAGACGCTTTCGAGGCAAATCATGCCAAATAAGTATTTGCGGCGGCATGTCATGTTTAAAGCTGTCACCCACTTCCTTGTGGGCGTGTCCTCCTGACGTGATAGCGGGGCTCCTTTTGGCATACTAAGCATACTAGGTACCAATTTTGCCTCAATAGAGTGCTCAAACTTTATGAAAAATATTTAAAATTTAGCAAAACCTTCAAGTTATTTAAAAGCAGGAGTGCAATAAATGTTATTGCCTCCAAGTCTGTCATATAAACAACGGCACCCGAGGCATTATTACGAAGTTATTAGAATATTTGTGTTATTTATTCATCTCAAGATTACGTTTTAGCGGAAAAGTGTGTCAGCTTAGCCTTTTTTTCATCGACACAGACAGCTCGCTACGTTCATTGTGGTTTTATAAAAACAAACTCACTCTTACATCGAATGAAATGTCCTGTATATAAAACAACGACAAACAGTGTTATCAAGAAATCGGCTTTATCAATACCTGTAATGATCCATGGGCAGCTTTTGCAACTTTGCAGCTCGAATCAGGGCGCTGAACAATCACGAAGGGGTATTGACAAAAAACATATTCCTCCCAGCGCCAGATGGTCAGCGACCGGCAGCGATCAATAAGTCATTACGAGTGGAACCATTATTGCAATCTTCTGTGCTAGTTGAACGCAACTTGCGAGCGATAGGGTGGAGCTATAACTATGTTATTGTGATACTTGGTTCTCCTTTTTTCTTAGTCAGCACATTCTGACAGCTCGTAATGGTTAGACGCGGGGGTTTTTGTTAATATCGTCTCATCCATGTTAATTTTTTAGCTTAGCTTCCTTTTTTTGTATATTCCACTTGAAAACAGGAGCGAATTGAGAACATGTTGCGTGTGACAGATCCCTCGTGTGCACAGCGAACAACGAGATATAGATCTTCTTTACTGGGAAAATACTACCTATTCCAAAATCTTCTCAAACACTAGCTGAACATTTGATTTCGACATTTTCTATGATGTATCAAATATAAATGCAACCGCGCAATCAATTGCTATCTTATTATTATCAGATTGCACCATATGTGAGCTCCCGTATTGAAATGCTTGATTTAGTGCAGCACGATTACCTAGAGCCTATCTTCAACACCATTCGCTACACAAGTGGCACCTTAATCAGCTAGCTTGCACTAAAACGTGTGTCTGCAAGAATGAATGCTTTGCTTTTGAAAATCAACTCGCCATCCTTGTAACCTACATATTATATTTTCTCAACATGCTACCAGAATTACTATCGAAAGAAGCAATGCACTGTGATAATCAACACACGGAGCTCATAAGCGACATTTAGTGTAGGCGGCCACCGTTCAGGAGGCCACAAACATTATAGCGTATTAACATAGATTGCGTCCTATAAGACAATGAGGCAGACTGAAGACATCGACGTCTTGAATGTGTCACACACACTCAAGATCTGCTTGGGTCAAGTGAAGGTTGTGGCATATTTGGTAGCCGTATTTACAAGAACACGACAATGGCACAGCGCGTTGCATTTTCCGCAAGTCACATACGTAGAAACGGTGCTAAAATGCTAGGCAGACAATGCAGTGCATCAATTGCTCTGCAGTATGCGAAAGGAAGCTGGGACATTGAGAGGACGTTCACTCAACTAAGTTATGTTGAAGAGAAGGGTGGCAGATTAGAATATATATGCTTTTGGTTTACTGCAAAGCTACGCGGCTAAGCAGATGCACAATAAGTAAACGGCAATTATACAGGATATGTGTTACATAAAAAAACACATAAATAGGGAAGTTACACATTAGTAAGAGCCTTCTGCGCTTGAGAGATTCCCAATACTAGGGTAAGCTTAATGCAATACACAGCCAGTTTAGAGATAATTCACATAATAAATAAATGTACACATTCATTTCATAATCACGGGTAATTATGTTATATTTCGTGCAGCTAAAATGACCCATTATTACACCACGTGAATTCAGATTCTATGGTTTGTTGGTTGTTAATGTATTGTATAATAAAATATGGTTTGTCTTTGTAGAGGCTGAGTACTTAATTATCTGTCAAAGCAATAAGGGTATGATAATCAGTCCTAACGCGTCCTTCAATTTAAGGAAGATATCCTTCAACTTAAGGAATAATTCAAGGAAGGCATGGCATGCCGTATGGCATGTCATGCTTTATTACATGCGTTACATGCGGGTTACATTGCCACACCTTCCTATCACCAAAGTTGCTCAAAGCAGGTCTTACATTCTTGACAAAATTATTCCTCAGAATTTTGAGAATGGCAGCCCCCAAGCAATTGTCATGAAACAAAAATCGACCGCGCATGCCTTTCATCTGAAGTTTTCTCAGACTTAAATGTTAGAAGTGCTAAAATATAACAGATCTCAAACCTGAAAATTATTTAATTTTATTGGCGCGGATCTGCAGTCTCTGGGATCGGCCCAGGAGAGAGGTTTGAAACATCCGATACGGAAAAGTGGCGGTAAAGTTGCTAAGAAAGATGGTGGGCTTAATTAATAAACATAAATGAAGTTGTTCAATGGCAGCATTCAAACAAAGCACCTATAGCATAACGCCTCATTTTTACTTAGTCAGGTTACGTTTATTTCAATTCATGCTAGCACTACAGCAACGAGTCTTAGACTTAGTGAAAATTCTAACATGTTTCTATCGTATTCATTGCTTCACCCTTATGACGAAACTGTGATAATGCCTGTTATATAACAAAGCCAACGGTGCCGCAGCGCAAATGTGGCAGCACTGCTGAAAGTAGGGCCGAAAATTCTTTCTCGGTATTTATTTTTACAAATATAATAGAAAAGAACTGTTTCGCTTGCTGTAGCACGTAATTTTAAACGATACGCAACATTCACCAGTCAGCTACGTACTGATCTTTTTTGTATCCATAATTTGCCCTTTCGACTATTCGCACAGGTGAGACTGGTGAGTCTTCGTCACCAGCTGTCGCACATGCCAACTATGCTCAGTGATTGATGGCCAACTTCCCCAGGCAAACAACTGTCGAAGCACACAAATCAAGCTTGTTCCGCATTTAGGCCAAACCCAGGTGAACCCATTCGCAAGTCTCAACAATCGGTACACAAGCTAATAAAAGCAGCAACTTAGTTGGCGCCCGCTCTACCGATGCCGGCCTTTATTCGAAAAACACGACCTTTGAATACTGAATCGTATCGAATGTTTTCAAATTGTAAACACAGTAACGTGTAAAATGTGTGTGAAATTACTTTTCTGATACTTACAATGCGGTTAATTGCTGGCTATGAGGTAAGTTCGGAACATGAAAAACAACTGAAAGGTGATCGCATTTTGTGCGCCCTGCTATTGACAGTAATGAAACAAGAGAACAGCACGATATTACATGCAGTTGGTGGCGTTCTTCCTTCGATGTATCAGCCAACTGTACTAGTCTAGCACAACACGTACATTGTCTTAAAGAAGTTCAAACAAGGTTATATGGGCCAATTATAAAATTATTTTGCATGAATCTAGGCCACAGCATAGAGATAACAAATACTTTTGCTACATAAGACGAGACATGCTTAATAAACGATTGAAACTGCTCCGCAGATGGGATCTCTTCCATGAATTCAGTCGGTAACTCGTGGGTCTCAGCAACAACCACTGTTCTTCTGCAACAAAATTATTCAAACGCTCTCCAATTGCACCACTATAGTTAGGCAACTGTTATATTATTCGAACACTAGGGAATACTTAACAGCTTGGAGTAGTAAGTTCTCGATTGCAATATGAATTGAATAACAAATAATATTAAATTCGAGTTCAAAATTTCTATTACTCTCAAACCCGTGCTCAAAACACATCAAACACTGCGGAGATGTCACCTACACGTTGTTCACTACTTCGCCGTATGTACTTCTATGTTTTATCCGATATTGATTCGGGCGGCTAACTATAAAATCAATTTCTTTTACCGTTCAAACACTCAATCTGTGTATATTGGCAGCTCAGCCACATTTATATTCTCGATTTGAATACCCATTGAATAGTAGATAATATTAAATTTGTATGCGCATTGTCCAAAATTCGCGTACCTTTGCTTAAAATACATTAAACACAGTCTAGGTGACACCTACACACTGTTCACTACTTATATCTGTGCGTATTTCGGTGTCTTATGTGATGCTGCTTCGGGCTGCTAAATATAACACCGATGTCTTAACGTTTAAATACTCAATGTTTTTATTGGCATCACAGCCACATTTATGTTTTAAAGGAGTTATTGATATCAAAATTATTGACGCCAAAAGTTTTTTCACAAACTGCAAATATGTCGCGTCAAGAAACATTTTGTAAATAAAGCAGGACGCCATAGCATTATTCATTGCCCATTTATTCTACAAAAAACAAAACATCGTGCTAAGCGAAAATAAAGCACTTGTAAACAAAGTAGTGCACAAGAACACATAACAATATCTTTATAGATAAGCTCCGGAAAACGCTGAGAGAATAGAAGGATTTCTCGTGGGGCCCTGGGACGAAACGCACGAGAGGAAAATAAGAAATGCAAGGTATACCTTTCTTTCTGTTCCCATGAAAAAAAAGGGGGAAAGAAACCTGCAAGCACAGATTCCCGGTAGTGAGCGGTGCCACTGTTTATTGTGCGATAGCAAGGCTGCACATCATCTCACACTGCGAAGGCTCATTCTTTTCAGCCATATTCTTCCCATGCTGTCTTCTTTCATTTGTATTTTCGAGGCGACTTCTCAGTATCTTTTTCATAAAGCTCCAACCGCTTAAATCTTGGGTACCTCACATGCCTCCGAATGCAATGCGGAAGAGGATACACCACAACACCGTAATGCTTCTGATTGTCCCTCTCCTCCGACGAACATTTTTTTATGAGGGCTTTTCCGTTTGTTGCGTCGCCTTAATTTTTTTTGAGCACACGCGTTGGACGAACAATTCCCTGCTCCGTGTATCTGATATTAACCTTAATTGGTACTGACAATTTTGTAGCGTTGCGGCACTTGTTTCAACTTCAGCTTATCATTTTTAAGTTGAGAGGAAGTGGTGCTGAAGAAACGCGAAAACTATGGAACTTAACCAGAACTAACAATAATATTCGCTACCCTGCATTGAGGAATGGGAAATGGTAGACAGAAATTAACAAAGTGGGACAGAGACAGAAAGCACAGACACAGGAACGCAGCCAGTCTCGATCACCACTGATTATCACAGAACAGGATCAAGTCCAGTACAATTAAGGCTAAAGTTGTTTGTGCAGGCCTGTCGTCCTTAAATTCTGTAGCAGTAATTTAACGACGAAAATAATTTGTGCAGTAATTTAGGTAATTTAATTTTCAGGATTAGATACGTTGTCCAAGGTAACATGAGCCACGTTTATATAAACTATGTATTTTATTGCGCGATTCAAACTATTTTTACAGATTAGTTCAAAAGCCCCCACATCTTTTTTTTTTGTTGTTGATGATGACACTCCATTACGTAGTTACAAGTAATTGTCGCGCTAGTGAATTGATGTCCTAATGGACAAGCTTTTCTCGAACTTGCAGACATTTATACGAAACATCAAACAGGGATGTTTTCAACAAGAGACAATTAGCGTCCTTAGTTTTTCTAGCTGAAAAAGAAGCCCAGAGAATTATAAAGCAACACCACGTGACCACTCTTCCATTCCCACCAGCAATAAGCGCCCTCAAACAAGATCACTGCGCGGGATATGTATTGCGAAAGGTATTGTGTCAATCTATTAAAGCGCACGCACTCTTTGCAAACGCGCGCAGTGCTACGGTGCTCTTTCAGCACATACAAGTGTAAGCGCTCTATCGGTAGAGGTGCAGCAAATAATTAAAGCTGTATCCATCCAACCTATTTCCGTATGCATGCGTGCGTGTGCGCGTGTGCGCGTGTGCGCGCGTGCGCGCGTGCGCGCGTGCGTGCGTGCGTCTGTGCGCGCGATATCTACTACAGTTTGTGTTGTTGGGTGTGTAACCACACGGTAAACCAGGAACCATGTGTTTTTCTTTAGCGGGAACAATAAAGGTTTTCTTCTCAGCTTGCACTTATACTATTACAGGTGCGGATTCATATTCCCGCTTGCCACTTACAAGTAAACACGTGCAAACTGGTCTCATGGATGCCACTACTCCTTGTTCGTAGCCACTTCCAAGAACAAAAGAACAATATTTACTCTTCGATAGGCAGAAGAAACAAAATGTAACGCTCAGGGTATCTCGATATTTTTTTTACCGTACATTTTCTAAAATGCTGCACTTCAGGATTTCTTCTGTTCCCTAAGTCAGAGAAATAAAACCTACATGTGATAAAAAGAAGTGTTCTATTTTCAGCCGGCTTCATAAGCTCCAGGCGGTTTTTTAAACTGCAGGAATGTGCAGAACACAACGCAGATCCCGGTCGAAAGTATATGACAGGAAGAAAAGTGTTCCATTCATCCAACTCCTGTAAACGGAAGCACGTCCTATCTTTAGCGGAACAAAGTGCGAACGATTCCTGCGCTGGCGTAAACAAGCAGACTCGCCCGAGTAAGAAAAAAAAATTGTTCGTGGACGCGGAGACACTGAAGTGTAGATCCGGCTGGCTGGATGTTTACCGAACAAGTTTTTCACCTTCGGAACTTAAGATGGGAGAAACTGGAAAACTTGAGTTGATGGTGGAGGGGGCCTGCGTTCGTGTTATATTGAGTATGATAAGAAGAAGATCGTAGCCCGCGGGTTTGTTTAAAAGGAAGCCCAAGTTTGAGGAAACAGTGGCGAGAAATACAAAGCTTCTGTCCTTGGCTGAAATTACACCGAATGGTCGCACTGTTTGTGTTGTAGGGTACGTGACTTGACCGCTATTTTAACCTCGTGTTGACATCGAGGCACGACATGCTTCTCAGCGCAGCTAATTCAGAAAGAAGAGCTAGCGCGTTTGAACTGCAGCGTTAAAAAAAAGAAAGAACGAACGAAAGAAAGAAACGCGTATTATACGACGGCTCTACAGTCCTAGTCGTATTTGTTTGCGGAGCTGGCGCTCTCCGATGACTTGCCACGACAATAAGGCATGGATGAGCGAATTTTGGTGCGCGTAATAACATGGAGTGAACTCGCCGGGACATTCCCAGCACATGTGTACTGTGCTAGCATGAAGACCACAGATGAATATGAGGTAGCGTAGAGATACAAAAAAGTGAGCATGTGTGAATTAGTCCCCGATTAGTCCCAGGTATCTCCGAATCCTTGATTTGGCATGGCCTGTAGTAAAGGAGTTGGAATCATTGGACGCTTCTCCGCCTGTTGCTGTCCTACCTGACCTCATCCTACGCATGCGTGGATAATCTTGCATCTGTTGGTCCATTTGCATCCGTTGCTCCAGCCGCGCTGTCCACTACTACAGGTTTCTACTACTACTACAGGTTTCTGTTACTGCTACGATCTTTTAATATTTCAGTCTGAGAATAACATAAAACGCATGCGCTGTCGGTGTTTTGTTTCGACACATTTGTTTGTGGACTGTCATTCCCAAAATTCCGAGGAATAACATTGTCAAGCATGTAAGACAAGGCATGAGCAATTTTTAGTGATAGAAAGGTGTGGCAATATGACCCGCATATAGCGCATGTCAAATAGCAAGGTGCGGCATATACATATATCCAAACAAATAGGGAATTTTCGCCCCCGGTACGCCCGCGCCGACAACACATTTTTTGCGACACGGGGCACTTAACGCTGTCGCGTTAAAACAGTATAGTGCTCACAATCTGAAAGTGATGTAATTTCAGTGGCGCCACTTCTTACGGTCAGCGCAGCGGCACCTGTCAGATGCCACTGCAGGCCTTACACGGCGTGATGGAGTCTTTAAGGGTGCCAGAAATTTAGACGCACTCAGGTATGTCGCACCAACCTATAATCGCAGCTGCAATTTATGACAACACAGGAGTTGAAGCGCAATCGTAAAGCTTGCTATCGCTGTTTGTGCTTCGCCCTTCGGCCAAAACTGCCAATTTTATAATTACGTCTTTACCATATGTGAGCCCCAAAACTACTTAATTACGCGCATTGATTCTTCGACTCGGTCACCCCACCCGTTCAGTGTCCGAGAACACCGACCCAAACTAACCCTTCAACTTATGGCGGGTTTATCTTTGCATAGCGCCGTTCAGGCTTAATCGCGAAAGACGATGATGTTGACTCGCTTGGAAGAGTTTAACCTCTTGGGTCCATCTTCTTCGGTCCATTGATTCTTTATGAAGTGTTTACTCAAAGGCACCGAATCACCGAATACTGCACTCTCCTTTAGCGATAGAGTTAACCCGGTATAGCCACTGCCAACCCAGGTCCTATGTTTGCCCGACTCAGTTTAGTTTCCTAAGTCGGACATGTAAGAGCGTTCAGGGACACGACAAAAGTTAAGCAGGCACAGAGATCTTGGAGATGCACTTCGCCTGATATATCTTAACTTGCACGATCTCTGCGAGTGCTTTAGGCGAATCCTCATTGAAATCCTTTTCACGTGCCAGTAATTTACTAATCAAGTTAGGCATGCAGATGTTTCTCAATCTTCCGTGTTCGATTAAACAAACATTTGTATGCGATGGGTTTCACTATAGTGGCTGAACTTTCTCTGATCCAATAAAACATGTAGTTTCGCAACCGAAGTAGACAATGGGCCAAAGTTGTTCACTATACGACAGTATTCTTTATCGATTCACTATAGTCACGCTGGTACATTAATGTCACGCGACGACTTCTACGTCGGTGCAGGCCCTGCCCTACTCGTCAGCGATATTTACTGAAACAATATCATAATGTTGCATACTATCCTTTGAACTAAAGACCTAGTTATTTACAACGAGAACACAACAGACAATGAAGCCAGATAAAACATTGGGAAAAATAACCGTTAGTTTTATTTAAATTCTGAATTATTGATAAAATAAATTAGGAAACGAAAAATTGTGGAAGAAGACAACGACGACGACGAATGCCGGAGCAGTGGCACGAGCACGAGCGCCACCCGAGGGGCGCCAACGAGCCAGCTGCGGAACAAGACGACGGTCGAGGCAATGCTGATGACGATACCGCGTACACGTGCACCGACCCCGACACAAGTGACCCTATGAAGCTTCGCTTAAAGAAGAATCAAGGGTTGAATTAAGCGCGCGGTTTTACAAAACACCAACCACTGTGAAGTCAATTCCGAGCTGAAATCACAAGCAGCGGTGGAGACAGGGCCAGGGTGGGAACCAGCACATTTTAGATCTGTGCTCGTAATAGCCAATTTTGGTGAGAGAGCAGACAAAGAAACCCAGAAAAAAAGAATGTGAAAGTAAAGATCCAAAGATCACTTATTCTGCAAGGTAGAAAATTCCTTGGTAACAGTACCCAACACTCCTATTATTGAATTCGCATCTTCCTATATCTTGAAATGAAGGCAATTTGTGCTGCCGCATATACTGTCATTATTTATTCGTTAGTCGGCAGTCGACAGGACCTCATGATGCCAGAGAAGATGATGCTACCACTTCTCAGTCATGCTACTTTAACGCGTGTAGATTTGCCACCACGCTCACACAACTTGCTGTCAATCGCGTATTATAAAATGTCCGGATATGATAAACATCCGTTTGCACTAAACACATGCTACGTTTTCTTTCTTTTTTTTGCTAAAGTTACGTCATTTACGAGTCTTGAAACTCGTATAACAATAGGATCGAGCAGCCTTTCCGGAATGGAGCAGATTGTCTATATTTTTCGTAACTTTCAATCAGAGAACGCATAAACACGTCTAGTTTCTCGTCAGATTTTTTTTTCACTTCGTGTGCATTAGCTTCATTTGCTGCAACTCACTCAAGGATGAAACTCAATAAACTCATTATAGTGAACACCTGGTACTTTTCTGCGTTATGTGCAATTCTCGTTAGGTCATGGAGCAGGCTTCTTTATGGCGAGGGGATGACCAACATTAGAACAGCAGGGCTGGGACGATGCAGACGTCTTTATTGCAGTGTGGTCATTGTTACTGCTTGGTGTTGCTTTTGATGCAAACGCTTGACGCACCGATGGCAGTTAGGTCAAGCGCTGAGGTCGCTGCCATGGCTAAGGTGAAATATTCCTGATATTTTGTGAGTATCCTTTCTTCAGCACGCTAGCAGTCACACTAGTATTAGTGGATACTTTTCTAAATATTTTTAAGCAACAGAGCCATGCGATTGATCTCAATGGAAGACTTGAAGCGCGCCACCGGAGGAGCTCATCACCTTTTCCAGAAGTGCAAAATTTTCTGCTGTTAATCTTTACAGACTGTTAGCGTTTCACCGGCGGGCGAGCATGAAGCAACCGAGATCGCGGCTTGATAACAGCACTCGTTCGGTGCTAGTCCACCTTCGAGGAACCATTAGTTATGTTAATCATGGGCATCTACAAAGGGTGTGGCAGTTGAGCTCTTCAGCTGTTCAGTTTTGATTTGCTGTGTGAAAGTGCGCGGTATTCGTTATGCTGCAAAAATTGCCAGCTTTAACTTCTAGCGTGTCTAAAAATGACCTGAGCTCCCCGGAGGGCACGCTTCAAGTCATGTATTTGCCGAGTTGCATGGGTCCCTTACTTAAATAGGTTATTAGTGCAATTGGAACAATTGCTTGTTTATTAACTTCAGTGAGTCATTTTCAAAGTGTGACACTATGGAAGAAGCATTCTAGGGGAAATCATTCAGTTATCTTACCTTTTTCTGTAAAAAAAAATTCACTGACATTCACTGAATGGGGTTAAGAAAAATATTCTTCAATGCAAGTTGTGACCCTTACTTTATTATAATTTCGATAGGAAATGTTTTGCGCTGATAAGTTCCACAAGCTCTCTCTCTCTCCATATTGAAAAACAACAAAATCAATCGAGCAGTATGTACACATTGAGATAGCAGAGCTTCTCACTTCGAAAGCAATCTCGTTTATTTATGAAGAACCATGCGCAACGTCATCAAAGAGCAAGAAAATAATTAAGCAAAAGTATTCTACTACGCTCAACGCGCCAGCTGATGCACAAACATGACACGTGACGTGCTCGATAAAATAAGTTCCTTTCCAACGTCACTTTTTACAACATTCTCTATATTACGCCGAAAAATACGTTTTTCGCAGAATCCACAGGCTCACCATTGGGAACTTTGACAGTTTATGGCTGCTCTGTTCCGTTTGAGTAGCTTGCTCAGCGTTTTAAGAGTAACCGTGCTTTCGATGTTATCAAATGACCGCAGTCTTTTTTTTTACGTGTATTCTTGTCCGCCCGCTCACGGACGAGTTGTTTTGAGGCAATATTCAAAAAGTTGTGGACGAAAACTAAGCAAGTGTTACACGTTTGTAAAACGTGGAGGCGAAATCCTGCCAGCTGTGGAAGACGACGACGACGAACGCGCGAGCAGGGTCACGAGGGCGTCTCTGTGAGGTGTGCAATCATGCACGCACTAGGCACAACCCTAGTAAGCCAGAACCATGGAGCAGCCGTGGCTTCCGTACACCATTTTCACTCCAACTGTTATCACTTAACCGGCTTTAACATGTTCTAAAAGCAATAAAATGATATCATGGACGACTCTATCAAAAGCCTTATTGCACTGCAAAATTATTAATTAATAGAGAATTAAGCGCCAGTATAAAAGTGAAGTCTTCAGTAAAACAGGGATGCTGCTTGTCGCCTCTTCTGTTTGCCTTGTATTTAGAGCCGCTTTTGTTTGAAAATAATTAGAAGGCAATCTATTCGTGGATTTATCTATTCAGGAATTGAGACTAGAGTTCTGGCTTATGCGGATGATGTGGCAATTTTAGATACAGAGAGTGTGGAGAAAACTATGAAAGCGGTTTGTTTTTGTGCCGCAACTGGAAGTGCTGTCAGCGGGATTAAGTGCCTAGGCTTATGGCACGGCAGCTGGCCACAGAAACCCGGCTATTTTTGCAACATAAATTGGAGCGTTATCCCGGCAAAATACCTTGGGGTGCCATTCCAACATTATCGTGACAGTGCAGAGTATTGGAGCGAAGAAATAAAAAGAGTTAAAGACCAGACAGAAAAATGGGGTGGGCATAATTTCTCGATGTTTTCAAGAGCTAGTGTGTGCAATTTGTTTTTACTTACAAAAGTGTATTATGTACTACAAGTATTATGCATGGCAAGAGTTGAAGTCATTCGTTGAAGAAGGGGGGACTCGGGCTAACACATTTGTTTTTGAAACAGATCGTAAGTAGGTTCTTTTTCTTACGGGATCAAAGTGATATATTTCTGCGTACTGTTATTCAAGTGAGATTAAGTTCTTTCTTGCCTGAGTGGGTTGTTTCGTCAAGAAATGAACGAACACCAATGCCAATTGGATTTCTGAAGGAAGTTGTTATGTCATTTTCATTACTGAAAGCTCATTTTTCGAATGAATTTTTGTCTTCTGTGACGCCAAAGAAACTCTATCCGGATCTTGTGGATGTTTTCTTACCGCTTCCTGTATATCGCACGATATACATCTTAGGACCTGAACGGAAGGTTTTGAAACGTGAGAAATATGCCTGTTATACCTTCAGCGAAAACATTCTTTTTCAAATTGCATTCTGGCACTCTCCCTGTGAAGCCATGGCTACAAAGTAAAGGCTTATTTGTTCCGTGGTCTGTTAACTGCATCCTATGTAACGTATCGGAAATATCGAGCACATCTTACTGGATTTCCATGACGCCATTTTCTTGAGGGACGTTCTCAAACGAACTCCGAAAAAAGAACTGCCGATAAGCCCTTTCGGTATTCATTTCTTGCCATGCGCAGACGCAGAGAGAGTGCCGGCTGACATGATAATGCTTTTGTGTATGAACAGTGTGTGGAAAACGCGCATGGATGTCAGGAATGCCCGCGTAGATGCAAGGTCGGCAAGGCAACGCCTAATTGAAAGTCTCACGTACACCCGCGATGCCCTAAAGCACATGATTAAACCGCGAGGGTGGATTCAGGAGCTTGACGTTTTGGTGTCTGTGGTGGCCTGTTTGAAGGCCTTTCAAAGTAGCACAGTCTAGCCAAATTATGTATTAATATTGTGTAGCGCCAAGTGACCTGCTTTGTATTTGTACGGGTGTATGTATTGTTGCGAAGAAGGTAATGAAGAAAAAAAAAAGCAGCCGTGGCTTCAGGGAAACGTGCTCGTCTCGCGCCGCGGAGACCCGGGTTCGATTCCCTCCTAGACCGAAATGCACCAAATTGTTTTTTTTTAACAAAGCCACTAAAAAACTCTACTGAGGTACGTCACACCACGCCGCAACGTCACGGCGTGACATCATCGGCGCACGTGCAGTGACCTTGGTTGGCAAAACACAGCCGCCGCCAGCATTGTGCGTGGTGCAGTCGCGCAGTGCTTGGCGTAGGTGGTCGCCACGTGGACGCGTGTTTTACAGGGAAGCCGTGTACCTCTCGTTGGTCGCAAAATTTCGTGGCGTCAACTCAAAACTCTAGGTTAATTGAAGGCAAACGGCGTATCTTTGTTTGCAAGAAGGCATACAGCATACTATATATATATATATATATATATATATACATATATATACCCACATAACCCTAACAGACAATGAAGCCAAGTAAAGCATCGGGCAAATTAAGTGTAGTTGAAATAGGAATGTAGAAAATAACCAAGAAAAGGCAAACTGAAAGTGGACGAAAAAATTACTTGTCGCCGGCGGGAGCCGAACCTACCCACATAACCCTAACAGACAATGAAGCCAAGTAAAGCATCGGGCAAATTAAGTGTAGTTGAAATAGGAATGTAGAAAATAACCAAGAAAAGGCAAACTGAAAGTGGACGAAAAAATTACTTGTCGCCGGCGGGAGCCGAACCCGTAACCTCCGCATTACGCGTGCGTTGCATTACAAATTGTGCTACGGTGACGGCCATCAATTCGTCCACTAACTTGGCTATTTATGTTTATTAGATCTAGCCCTAGGAGTGTTAGCCAGCTCTACTCAGAAGCACGGTAGGCGGATGTGGAACATCCTTTTTAGCCCGATGGCGTCACGTTACATGTTATCTTGGGAGAGCAGGCACGTGGCTAATAAACCCTCGCATGCTACCTAATGACATCAAGGCTGCCAGATTCCAGACCCTCGCAAATGATTGAACGAAAGAAGGGGAACCAAGGGGCTCGATTTCATTAATCATAGCCACATAAAGTCCACATGCAATGAAGCAAAGTAAAGCATCGCGGAAATTAAGCGTAGGTAAAATTGGAATGTAGAAAATAATCAAGGAAAGGGAAAATGAAAGTGGAATGAAAGTCGCTTATTCATTTGCGAGGGTCTCGAATCTGGCAGCCTTGATGTTATTAGGTAGCATGCGAGGGTTTATTATACATATTGCTACGAGCACGGGGAAAACGTTTTTCTTTTTAGGCTTGCAACAGCAGGCTACGAACAGCAGGCATGGCCGCTGCACAGTCATCGTTCCCCTCCTCCCTTCTGTTCTTGCTCCCCGCGTCCCTTTTACGCACTTGGACGCCACAATTTATATATATATATATATATATATATATATATATATATATATATATATATATATATATATATATAGAAGGGAGACCCGTCTAGCAACTTATTCAGTTCATTCTAAGACTGCCATGGCTAGACGACGGAAATTAATTACCTCAGAAGAACAGCGTGAATACAATGCTCCACCATGTGAAGTGTTAGATACAGCTTCGCTGGACATTCACGTTCGCAGGGCGGGAAGGCGGCCAATTGTTTCACTCTTTTCTGTTTTCTTTTTTTTTTTTACGCGAACCTGCACAATTCTCTCTCCAGCCAGATTATCATTATTGTGTGACGGAGAACATCGGCGTGTGGTACACTGCGTAATGAAAATTTGGGGACGCTGGCCATTTTTTTACTTGCGAACGTGAAGCACGTGGTGGCCTGTGATGGGTTGTGCGATGAAGAATATCAACTTTTTTTTTTCATGGAAGTGGGCCACATTTGTCGCGGTAACGTGCGCGGCGAAAAACAGCGTTGATATCGGCTCAAGGTTGTATATAGAAACGAACATTGTATGTGTGTGTGAGTGCGTGTGTGCGCTGTAATGCGCCATTCAAAATACACCTCGCTTGCGAGACTGAACGAATGTTACGTATAATAAGATCATTCGTAGTTATGAGGCGCCGATAGAACTTCAGCACCCGTAATTCAAAGACGCGCTGATTAGTGAGCGCGTGTATCTCGGTGCCATCTGCGCTGTGTATAGAATAAAAAAAAGTAAAAAGAGAGCGGACATGAAAAAAAAAAACTTCGTTTCAGCATAATCTATCAACTGAAAGGCATGACTTTAAATTATCCCTTAGCATGTTCTGACACTGCCGAAGGTGAGTGTATTAATTACACCACGGGGAATGCCCAAATGGCAAACCACTGAAATTATCGCGTTTTAGCGTAGGTCGCACGCGTCTCAACTAAAGCTGAACTTTTCTTTCTTTTTATTGTTATACATTGTTATACTCACCTTTACACGGGCGTTTTTGCCTTTCGCCTCCATCGAAATGCGGCTGCCGTGGCGGAAATTCGATCCCGCGCTCTCGTGCTCAGCAGCGCATTGCCTTAGCTGACTGAGCGTTGTAGTGCACGTTAAAGAACCCCAGGTGGTCAAAATTAATCCGGAGCCCTCCACTACGGCATGCCTCATAATCAGAACTGGCTTTGGCACGTAAAACCCCAGAAAGAAAAAAAGAAATATACTCACCTTTACGGCGCGGACTTCATGCTGTAATGATACACATAAACATGCGAAAGTTGGGTCTTATAAACGTGAGAGCAGCAAATGGAGGCAGCAGACACAGCGAAGCAGACGCGTGATGGAATGTGTACGCTTTTGCTTTGTACATTCACATGACCCTGACTAATAATTAAAATTATTTTGTTTAACACCCCCTAAGCTGCACAGCGGCTTATGAGCACGGAGTGCTTATGAGGGACACTGCAAGGAAAGGCTCCGGATTAGTTTTAACCACCTGGGGTAACTTACCGTGCTCCTAAAGCAGGGTAACATGCGGTTCTGCATTCCTCCCTCATTTGAATTTAGGCGCCGCCCCTTGCTACGCTGATTTGCTGCGTCGGAATAACAGTCTATATAATCAAAGATGGAGGAGATACCATGTTTAAAAAGCTTGCGGCCATTTATACGCAATGCCTCACGACTTGAAGTCTACCAGAATGCTGGAAGAACGCCAACATTGATGTTGGCTCATCCATGAGAAGGGAGACGGTAAAGAATGAAAGAATTATACACCCATTAGCTTGCTCTCAGTATTATATCAAATATTCACCAAGGTAATTTCCAATAGAATCAGGGAAACACTTGACTTCAGCCAACCAAGAGAACAGGCTGGCTTTAGGAAGGGAAATTCTACGATGGATCAAATCCATGTCATCAGTCATGTAATAGAGAAATCTGCGGAGAACAATCAACCTCTCTATATGGCTTTCGTAGATTATGAAAAAATGCATTTGATTCAGTAGAGATACCAGCAGTCATAGAGAAATTGCGTAATCAAGGAGTTCAGGAGGCATACGTGAACATCTTGGCAAATATCTACAAGGATTACACAGCAACCTTGGTTCTCTTCAAGAAAAGCAGAAAGATACCTATCAAGAAAGTGGTCAGGCAAGGAGACACACTCTCTCCAATGCTATTCACTGCATGCTTAGAAGTATTAAAGCTCTTAGACTGGGAACACTTAGGAGTGAAGATAAACGGTGAATATCTCGGCAACCTTCGGTTTGCAGATGATATTGTCATCTTCACCAACAATGGGGACGAATTACAGCAAATGGTTGAGGACCTTAATCATGAAAATGTAAGAGTGGGGTGGAAGATTATTATGCCGAAGACAACCATAATGTTCGATAGCCTGGCAAGACAACAAGAATTCAGGATCGCCAGTCAGCCTCTAGAGTGTGTAAAGGAGTACGGTTATCTAGTTCAATTACTCACAGGGGACCCTGATCATGAGAAAGAAGTTTACAGAAGAATGAAATTGGGTTGAAGTGCATACGGCAGGAATAGCAAAATCGGGACTGGCAGCTTACCACTATCGTTGAAAAGAAAATGTGCAATCATTGCATTCTACCGGTGCTAACATATGGGTCAGAAACTTGGTGGTTAACAAAAAAGCTCGAGAACAAGTTAACGACCGCACAAGGAGCGATGGAACGAAAACTGTTAGGCCTAACGTTAAGAGACAGGAAAGAGCGGCGTGTATCACAGAGCAAACGGGGATAGCCGATATTCTAGCTGATATTAAGCGGAAAATTGGAGCTTTGCAGGCCATGTAATGCGTAGGATGGATAACCGGTGGACCATTACAGTTACGGAATGGATACCAAGAGAAGGGAAGCGCAGTCGAGGACGGCAGAAAACTAGGTGGGGTGATGAAATTAGGAAACTTGCAGGCGCAAGTTGGAATCAGCTAGCGCAAGACAGGGTTAATTGGAGATCACAGGGAGACGCCTTCGTCTTGCAGTGGACATAAATATGGGCTGATGATGACTTTCTACGGCTCCACTGAGCTGCCGTGATTTGTATGGCTGAGTGTTGGAGACGAAATTCATCTTGTAAATTGTATTAAGGCGACACTGTAAGTGGGGCGCAAGGGAGTACCTTCACGACAATGCAATACAAATATTTCTCCTAAGACCAGTGATTCAAGCAAATTATATTTTAGGAGCCGTGAAAATATGCACCATGTGAGATAAAAGCTTCGTTTACCAAGAGTAATAATTTTTTGTGGCTGTTTGATCTACGGAAGAGGCACACTCTTACAAAATCACTACGAGATGACTTAAGGAACCATTAACACGACAACAATGCTACGTTATTGTGCTCGTAAAACGGGAACTATTATACCTTCTAACAACAGTTCGTAGATACTGTCGCTTCAAAAAATAAGCAATATGCCGGAATTACGATCGCGGCTGTTGATACACAAGCAACGCTCTTATGCAGAGAGAAAAGGTGGCGTGAACTTTTTTGCCAACCAGCGCCAGCTTTGAAGGTACGGCAGATGGCAGGCGCCCCCGCAATGACATCACGCTGTTTGTAAACAGAGAGAGGTCCATTTGCTTTGTTTGCAGGAACCTCCCTGAGCAATGTGACGTCAATCCGAGCATTTTCAGACGTATTTTTGCGTTTTGCGGCGTCGGCCATTTTTTGTTACGGCGCAGTTTCGCCAAGGTCACTGCCAACACAGGCACCTAAGCCTTTCGCGTTAAAAATGCCAGAGTGTAACTAAATAGCGTGTTCGTCGACACTTTATCTTGCGCATAGGGAGCGTCATTTGATTGTCTATACACTATGCAAAACAGCTGTTGCGTGCACCGACAAGTTGTTAACCCTTTCCTGATTTTTTTTAGTTTTATTGATATGATATAAGGAGATGTTGACGCACAAATAATGCGCCGGCTACGCCTTAGCTCTTGAATGGGTCTAACCTACAGCATACAGAGTTCACCATACAACAATACATGTTAAATAACCTTCTCATACGTTTTCACAGCAACACGACAACGTAAAAAAATTACTCCATCTCCCGCTAAAGGGAACGATGTGTGGATGCGAAGCAGCAGGGAGATGGTTAGCTTGAGCGGGAGATGGTTTCGCGGCAACGGCCCGAGCGCTCATCGCGGCGCTGCACAGGAGAGAGAATGAGGCGCGCGCGCTCCGTCATTTTCATACCGCGGAACTACCGTGGCGCCCCCAGCTGAGTATGCAGCTGTCGCACCACCTGTCGTGCGCGCCGCTCCGGATTCTTAGAGGAGAGAAAGGGGGAGCGTAGGAGAGGTGAGAGAGGGGGAGGGGATGCGCTGCGCTGTGGGGGTGTGGCACGCGGCTGCCGCTCCGTAATGTAGAGGACTCCTAGAGGAGAGAAAGGGGGGGGCGTAGGAGAGGATGAGGGGACGCGCATGCGCTGTGGGGGTGTGGGACACCGCGGGAGGGACGGACGAAGCCCCCGCCATAAGCTGCTTCGCATCTAAAAAAGAATCTTAGATTAGAGACTATTGGATGGTGCCATTATTGTTTGTATTTTTGAGACTTTCTTCTGCAGTGCCGTGGAGTTATTGAACTTCTTCCTTGTGTGTAGCCTTTCCTGATAAACGCTTGTAGTGGAGCTATGTGGGACTATCGAAGAGAATGATCTCTAAGTCATTGCAACGTCCAATAGGCTGGCTTTGGTGACGGAACGCGCTGCCGTCGCTTGAAGTGCACACGGTTGATTTAGCGCTCCTTCGCAGCGGCTTTGTGCGTCGCTAACGGGTAGACATCCTCCAAGCTTAGTTTCATGAGATGATAAGGAAGATAAGTTACCCATGGCGTAGCTGGTTGCCGTTCTGTGGCGTATTTATACAATTTTTCATTAAGTTGGAAAGAATATATCTTATATTGCGTTCTTAGGTTGTGAACGCAAACAGATCTACAATGTTTCGTGGTACGTTTTCTAGTTACGGCATAGAAAATATATGCAGCTAAAAAATAATTTTTACTGCATTTAAACGGGCCTATCAATGAACATGTTTCATTTCAAACAGAAAAAAAAGATGTCAAAAAGCCTATGCTTCTCTACGCGGTGTAGCAGTTGCCGAGAAGCCGAAGTAAAACTAAAAGAAAGCATTAGTAAATGAGGTGTAGAAAACGGGCCATTTCTTTTAAGGCGTGCAGCAAGGAAAACCGAGTGGAAGTGATATGTTGCCAGAAAAAAAATAAACGTACAACGTTCAGCAACTTGAAAGCACTCGACAACAAAGAAAAAAGAAAGTCGAAGTAAAAGAAGAAACAGTGAAATACAGCTTTCACGAAGGCAAATGAAATATAAACCTCGTGGTTGCCAGGCCTGCCGAGAATAGTTTCCACCTCATCGAGGATAAAGCTTCGGTAATTCTCAAGCCGCGAAGCTACCATTTCTCACGCCATGTCACAACCAAACCTATTTTATGGTAGCCACCTTTAAAACCCAATATATTAGTCTCGAGGAACACATTAGCAACCACAATTCACCTTTTTTTTCGGCTGTGAAGTTACCTCGTGCTTAGCAGCCACGACCTCGCGCTTAGCAGCCCAACACCATAGCCACTAAGCACTAAGCAGCTACGGCGGGCATAAACTACGTTATCTTTATCCACAGATTGAACACATGTAGCGTACAAGAATCTAGCGATCAATGTTCTAACAGAATGTATTGAGTCTAGCCGGTAGTTTGATGAGTTTGGCCAACCGTCGTTTTAAGTGCGAAGCACTATAGGGGCCCGGGTTGTCGGCGTCTAATGTGATGTCATGTCGTCGTGATCACACGCAGAAACAAGACCTGCCGAAAGATCGCGTCTCGTTCACTTGGTATATACCAAAATCGGCATGGCAGGGTACGAATGTATGACTAACATGACTGATAAGTCATGAGATCAATAACATCACATGCTCGTCAGTTACGTCACGATTAACGATAGTAAAATCACGAGTGGCGCATACCCACATTGGATATGTGGGTATGAGCCAGGCATATGTGTCAATTAGCAGGAACTCGTGAAAGTCGCTTCCGAAACGCCAGTCTGGTACCAGCGCAGCGCAAGAGAGTGTGCCGCCACCCAACAAGTGCTCGATTCCTCCTCAATTGTGCAAGAATAGAGCAAGAATAACATAAGGGAAACACCGGCGCATCACTGCTTTGCACTTCCCCGAATTTCACGTTAGTGGAGCTGCATTAGCGCTCTATTTGAACTACACAAGCGCAGAACTTGAGCAGGATTGGAGCTACATTAGGCGCAGGATTTGAGCAGGGTTTGAACTACACAAGCGCAGGATTTTCTCTCTTCTGCTTCTTTTTTGAGTATTGTTTTTTTTATATACGCACCACCAACTATAGGTCTGCTCCTATGTGAAAAGTCAGTTGAAGTAATACACAGTCTAGGACCTAAGGTATCAGGAATTGAGTCATCAGGCACACTGTAATTTTCTTCACCACAGTAGTTTTATACATTGAGCACTTAGGATCACAGTTTTCGATGTCATATGTGAAAAAAATTGAGGCCGGACTAAACCCGATTTAAGTCTGCACAAACACTCGAAGCACTGCTGGAAAAGAAAACTTATTCACAGTCATTTTAGTACCGTGGATGTCTGCAGATTAGAGTGGGCCAATACCTGTGAAAACAAAGAAGCTTCAACCGCGTTGATATCCATGCATGCTAGAGCACTGCGCGGGCTCGGGCTTACCCAAAAGCCCAGGCCTGGCCCGGTCCGTTCACGGGTTCGGGCCGGGCTCGGGCACGGCATATGCTTTTTGACCCGGGCCCGGGAGGGCTCCCCCCCCTTTCTCCCAGTGGGAAGACGGCGCACTTCCCCCCTATTCCCCCCCTTGCTCACGCTATATTCAGCCGCCATCGTCGGCTCACCATCGTACGTTTTCACTCACGCACACAGCGTACGGCGCGAGAGGACGATGTCACGAGACTAACCCGGTACGTCCGTATTGCAAACTAAACCTGAAGGGACTGCTATAGGAGGTTAGCCCAATGCGCTTCCGCCCACCTTCTTGCTTCGCTCAACGTCACTTAGACTTTCCTCTAGGTGGCGTTGTTTTGTCGCACGCTCAACGCCCTCCTTCGTCATTTCGCCCCAGCGCACGATTCTCTTCACCTCCAGGCGCCTTCCTCCTCCGCTTCATTTGCGGCTTCGAACATACATTCGCCGATTGCGCTAGCTGGCCAGTTACGCTTGCTGCGTAAAACATGGTTTCTCCGCACCACTCCCACTGAGCGGCCGCATATGAAGCGTGGCTGGCAGATCCGGGTAACCAGCTCCTCAGGCTACAGGCGTTCAGTACACGGATAGACACGGGAAGGGGCGAAGGCGAAGCGTAATTCACAGCTATTTAGAGAGCATGAAGGGCCGTCGGCGCTACATGCTTCTCGAGGACAGTCGGAGATGACACACGGTGACCCGCCCGTACATCGGCTTACGCATGCAGTCCATCTTACAGTGCCATGCTTCGGGTCTGAACCATGCTGAAGGTTCCGCCTCTGGAAAGGATCGCTCTGGAAAGCAGCTGAACCATGCTGAATGTTCAGCTGCTTTCCAGAGCGATCGGAGGCCGTTATGGGAAATACGACACCCCTTATTCTGTCGCAAACAAGCATAGCGGATAAACAAGTCACCATGCAAGAGACGCACTCACCGTTACTTCCGCGGGAAACGCCGCACTCCCAACGGAAGTTGCAGTAGCCGCGTAGCCTCAACCCTACCGCATCTTGGTCGCGCTGTCAGTTTGAATGGGAGCATCTGAGAGTGCTCAACGCCAGAGCGGGGTGCGCTGAAAGAAGCAGTCAACGATATTTCGGCGCTAGATTTTAACCAGCCAAGGGTAAAGCACACAACCCGAGTGCTCTAGAGCATTTCATTTCAACCAGTCAATGGTTAAAGGCGCCCCGAGAGTGCTCTAGAGTGCTTCAATGCGCAGTGAAGAATGTGTAAGAAGTTACTGGCACTTTCAAAGAACATCCGTTCCTGGCGAACGTCACAGAGCACATTCCCGCGAGATAAGCAGCCCTGATAGATCGCTTGGCGATTATCTCGTAATATAAGGCTTGGAGGACTCTGCGCTTCCATCTCAAGATGTCATTGAGCTTCTTCTTTCCAAACAATTGTCAGAGACGAAGCGCAGTTGATAGTTCTACACTATTGTAGTATAAGTATAGAGATGATAAGGGAATGTCTTTGCTCAGCCATGATCTCTCAAAATTTCTGTTGTTGACAGAAACGGTTTCGAGAACTGAACTGTACTTTCGCTAAGCTGCCAACCTGCTGAAAATATTCTTGCGCGGTTATGGTAAAGCCGTCGGTCAGTTTGCATCTAACCTTAAACATCAACAAAACCCAACGCAAAAACTTTCTCTGCACGTATTTAGTAAAATTCCACCTCTCGAACTAAGGTACCGAGCTGCCTGTCCATGGCAAGCTATCGCAGCTTTCAGATGTTTAATAGCGTTGACGTTAGGAAGGTTCTCTGGCTTTAGATACTAGTTATTAAAGCCGAGAAAGGTGGCCTGCGTTCCGTTGCTATTATTGTGCGAAATATTTGCGTGGACGAGACGCCAATAACTTCTGGCCCATTCAGCACTGTGAGGGTACCATTAATGGTTAATGGTACCATCTTCAGAGGGTACCATTAACAAGTGTAATCAATAAAAGAATCGCTTTATTTCAGCGGCCTTTTGATGTATAACTTCCTTTCTATGCTTTTTATTTCACCCTCGATAGGAAAGCCGCTAAAGGTCACATTCAACAAATGTTTTGCGCTGATGCAGTATTTCCTGCTATACCGAGGCACTTACTGGTTCTAAAAGATTACATTATGCTAAGTTCTGGTAATGAATTGCCGTGCTGCCGTAGAGAGTGACACCGCCGCAATCGAAAAGTGCTATCCAGCCACAATAAACAAACAAAAAAAAACGACGTTCCTCAAACGCTCCCTCACCAGATCGCATGGAGGATTAGATGTTGACAACTCCTACATGGAAATAGTCACACTATGCTTACAGGTAAAGGTTAACTACAGTGATATTTTACAAGAAAAACAGTACACTCAAGAAAGCAACATCCAAGACTTATTACTACACTACAACGCCCCAAATACACGAAAGCGCCTTCAACAATCTGTTACGTAACACTGAATTACTAGGGCTAAGGCTTTCTAGCGCAAAAAAAAAAGTGAAAACGTTGGGGGGAGTAGATGCTTTTTCTTGTCGGCCTAGAAAACAACGCTCATTTTCATCTCGGCCAAAGTAAAGTAATATTATTTCAAAGAACACATCACCAGTTTAAACAGATTTAGCCTGGCACGTTAGTGACCCCTTAAACTATCATCTACAATAATTTTAAACTTGGGCACAGAACGCCGGTATAAACCAACGTGGTGTACAAAGAACAGTTTACGAGAACACCAACAAAATGTACACGGAAAACTCCCGCTTTGCGCATCATTGCCAGGGTGTTAACAGGTGCTCAGCCATGAAAACCTCAGCTTTTCATTTCGCTTATTTCGTTTCCGCTGTTCGGGCCTCGAATACAAATTTCCATTCGCATATCCCTCATATTTTCGCGAACCTGGCTCGCGGAGTCTTGCTTCTTTCAGCAACGATTTGCACGGCTTTCGTGGCATTTTAGTTATCCGAAAGCATGGAAGAATCATTCACTCCAGTTTCAAAAAAGAAAAAAAAAAAGCAGCTCGGAATGGAATACGCTGATAGGAAGGCTTTTAGGATCAAAGCGGCAAATGGAATTTAGGGAAGAATGAAAGAAAGTAATAACGAAAAAAAAAACTGAAATGATGCACGCATGAATGGAGTGGGGAACAGAGCCGTCTGGTATTCGGGCTGTAAGAACAGTGGAAATGAAGTTAAAAGCGCGCTAGCGTCAATGCTGAGTGCGAGGGGTATAAAACAGGGTGGGCGGGAGAAAGACAGGAACCATTGGAAAATGGTTTTATGCAAGGACACGCAAAAACAAAAGGAATTTGGTTACGCATTGTGAACGAAAGAAGAACAAGGAGAAGAAGAAACAAGAACACAACTATAATGCTCTCAGGCGAAAAATGCGCGGCGGTTTCTTCTCCTTTTTCTTTCTCGAAAGTATTTCCAGCGCAGATGGCCTTATATTAAGATATAGCGGGCAGTTGAGCCGCTAAGCTGAATACATTCCGCTCTTTTTCATACTTTGCTTCGCGATTGTGTACTTGACGTCTTTCTTTTGTTTTTCCTTGAGACTGCGCTCGTCTGGATGCTCTGAATTACAATACTATCTTTCTTTTTTCTTGTTAATTGCGTTTTTAAGGGCCCATCTATGACTCCAAATTAAGGATCACAGCTAGTGATGTGCTTATTGTATTAGCGCCTTAAAAAAAAAAACTGAAGTAGCAAACTAGAGGGGGATTCTAAAGGAGGAGGGGAATGGATCTAAATTAGAATTTTGGTTTCTTATATCGAGCGATGCGCCTTTTCACACCACCGTTCCCTGCTTGTGCATATAGTGCCTGTATGTATATTCTAGGCATCGCCGCCATCGTTCAGTTTCCTTAATCTTCTTGTCTTATGATTTTCAGTAGTATTAGTACTTTGCACAATCAAGTCTCACTTTATTTTTTTCTTACTACAATACTTGTGCCTTTTCTTTGCGCTGCAGGTTTAGCCTTGAAAGCTTTCTCCTGCTCCTTGTCCGCATCATCCCACTATATTCATACTCACGCACACACTTCCATGCTATTCACTCGTGGCTAACATTCACTATTTTGTCGTCGCGTTCTCCGATCGTCCCTGTTTGCATGGGTCGCGCTAGCGGTAACCTAATTAACGATATGGTCTTGTGCTCTCTATTGTGTCGCTTTGATGCCGCATTTCGTACGAAGGTTCAAAGCCGCCACGTGATTCGCCACATCAACATGGGCGACAGCAGTGGTGGTTGATGCTATTGACTAATGCCCAGAAACCTTTTTTTGCTGATCTCTCAATTAGATTTTTTACCGTCTTCGTACTCTTCTTTATGGCGGTAGCAATTATATGGACATTCCAGGCGCATTTCTGCCGTCGCACAAAGATTGATTCTTCCTGTGCTTTGTGTCAACGTCACGCTCCTGGAAAGAGTCGCCTGTTGTTGACAGCAAAAGGCAATATGTCCCAGTCAATTAAGGAAAACAGGCGACTCCAAAAAAAGTCGTTGCATATTATAGAAAATGAAACGACTTCTCCCCTGACTGTGCACCCCCCTCCTCTTTTTTTTTGGTGGTCTTCTTTAAAACTTAATTTACAGGAGAACATAAGGATGCCCCTTTTGTTCCAGTATTTTAGAGCCTATAAGACAGACGCTCCATCTACGGCTACAGTAAGCGGAAGAGAACACCTAAACTTTTTAATTGGCCACATCAATGAAGTTATTTATCTGAAGGCCGCAATTGTGAAGAATTGATATGTATTTCCTAAATGTTGCTCTTAGCCCCTGATTTTTCTTTTATACGCAGGAGACATGACATAGCCCAAAGCAACGATTTCTTTTATATCTGCATTATGATCATTGAGTCAGAGGAGAAGTTCTATAGTTGAACTGCGTTCCTTTAGAAAGCGAAATGATCGCAAGACAGAAAGTGGAGCTAACTTTCTAGAGCGACAGCGGCTTGGGGCTCGAAAGTTGATTTACCTTTTCCGTTCGTGCCACCTGAATGTGTCGTCCGTCCCGTTCATGCGTCCCGTCCGTCCCTTCCGTTACGCGGACGGCCACGGTGCTTATCACCAACGATACACAACGATTCTTTTTTTACTCATCATCAGGCCACCTCGTCATCCCTAGCTTCCGCATTGATACATCGCAAAAAGAAATGAATCTTCTGCGCAACTTCCTCCTCTGTAATTTTGACTTGTCACTGAGATTTGAGCCATTTCCAGTGAAGGAGTGTGTGTTCGCAAGTCGAGCACGTTAACCACTGAGCAATCGCGCAACAAGAGTTCTAGGCAATGGTTCAAAAGATTTGCGCTGCACACAGACTGTGGAGCAATGACGTCTCTGCGTCTTTTTCAAAAACGAGAACTTGCTGTATACATAAGGGACAATGATTAAAGTTTGTGAGATATCCTATAGAAATCGCTGTTGACAAGATGGCAGTGGGTTTGCGTGTAATAGTTCGTTTTCATACTCGTGAAAACAGCATCGGCAACTCAAAAGTGGTGTACATAGCTATGATAATAAAAAGGCGCAGTTTTGTCCGAAAAGCGAAGCATCAATTGCGATACAAATTGGTTAACAGCTATACGAAGTAATCACAGTGAGATTACAGGGTGAGGCCTTCGTCCCGCAGTGGACATAAATATAGGCTGCTGCTGTTGATAATGATGATGATGATACGAAGTAAGGATATAGTAGTTTCATCGGCCGAGTAAACTCGTAAACATAGGCATAGTAAGTTATCAAGCATGGTGTCACGGGCGCACAAGCAAACATGAACGCATCTTACTCGATGACCGCGGAAAGTCGTTGTCAAAACGATGTAGTGAGTAAGCGTGCAGCAGCAGCGAGCGAATGGACGTCGTGCCGCCGCTCGCATCAACGCGAACTAAGCCGCGAAAACACAGCGCAGGGCACACTTTGCCCCTGCCGCAGATGAATTTCAAGATAGACCGCGCGCAGCGTAGAACGCCCCCCCCCCCCCCCCCCTTTCCTACTCTCCACCCGGAGCCTAGTGGCCCGGCAGGCGCAAACAGTCGCCGGGCAACTTGCGAACTCCATGACTACAATTTGTAAATTGCAAAATGGGCCATAAGGTGATTATTTAAAAACCTTCTTAGTCAGTTTTCGTTAATTCGTTGATAATTCATTTCAATGTTTTGTGGAAGTAGCGTCCGCCTCTTCGAGTAGACCAGTTCATGAACTGGAATTGTACTATCCGCCACAGGCCACCTTTAAAAAATTTTTCGAAGTGTTCGTTGAAACACCCGGCATATTTCGCTGCTGTGGAAACAACACAACCAAAAACGAAATCATCGCAGACGGGATATGAGAAGAACTAGTACCGTCATCGTTAACCAGCGATCATGTGCGCGCCAATCGTAGAGGCCCTCGCAAGCGAGTGATTTCTCCTTGAAGCCCCTCATGAAGCTACTGGACGATTCGTCACATACAAGCTGGACTTCCCGAGTGCACACTCAATAGACCAAAAACGGGAATTCCCGAGAACGCGAGCTCCCCCTCCCCCCTCCAAAAAAAAGAAAAGAAAAAGCTATTCATTAAAGAGAGATATAAGTTTAATGATGCCGAAATGCAGAGAGGTGAAAAGAAAAAAGCTATTCATTAAAGAGAGATATAAGTTTAATGATGCGAAATGCAGAGAGGTCGGCCTGAGGTAAATTCCTCTAGCCAGCTACTCTGCGTTGGGGGAAGGGGAAGAGGGAAAAAAAGAGGGAAGAAAAAGGCGCATGATGGGTGACGATGATGAGAGAAGGAGGATATGAAACATATGGCAAGCACTTTGGCATGCTATTCATTAAGTGTTCTGATTATTGAGTATAGGCCGCACGTTGCAATTGATAAACTCAATTCTTAGTGGTAATGCCGTCACAGCTGTTTAGGAAAAATACTCAAGGCAGCACCACTTCCGAAATGTTCTCAAATATGCAGCGTTATTGTAGCTTACGTTTGCCCAAAGCGCTCCTCTAGTAGTTGGAGACAATCTAAACTACAACTCCGATGCATTTTCATCGGATTTTGGGGACGGATCGTTCGAAATTGAAACTAGTCTAGATTTCGCCTAAGCATACAAGATTTCTCTCCCAGGTGACCGTATTGTTGGAGTTGCTACTTCTTCCTAATATAAATAATAATGAAGTTGCGGTTTCTGTGCAGGTAATGCGTTCTTTGCATAAAGCACCTAAGCAGGCCAAATACGCTGCAGCTCATCACACAATTTTTTATATCTTAACAAAACAGCCCGTCGAGTAGTCTTTATTTTGCTTGTGCATATTGTGATAAAGTACTCTGCACGCCTGAGCTTGACAAAGTACATGTGTTCTAATTCCATTATAACTTAACGCCTTAGGCCTAAAATGTTTGACACGTATATCACTGTATATATATATATATATATATATATTACTTGTACTTAATAATCGAATAAAGAAATAATAAATTTATGAAAATGGGTGAAAAAACAACTGTCCGCAGGTGGGGAACGAACCCACGTCTTCGCATTACGCGTGCGATGCTCTCACCATTGAGCTATCGCGGAACCGTTTTCCCATCCACTTTCTGGGGCATTTATGTTTTACAACTAGAACTAACCCTGAGAGTGTTAGCCAGCGCCACCACTCACAAACCATAGGGCGGATGTGGAACATCCTTTCTGCAGCATGCGTCACGAGCACGTGATCTTTTTTGGTTGATGGCAACTGGTCAATAAACCCACATATGCTACCTGAAGGCATCATTGTTGCCGGATTCGAGCCCTCGTTATGTAGTGAACGAGAAGAAAGGCAACCGAGGGGCCCAATTTTTAATAAGCATATCATAATGAGCCAACAAACAATAACACTAAGGACAACATAGGGGAAAATTACTTGTACTATATATATATATATATATATATATACACACACACACACACACACACACACACAAATATATATATATATATTATTTTTCTAGATGCCTTCACCATAGTTTCTCACGATATTACCTAGTGGGAAAACTGGCGCTGCTGCGCAATGGTATCCATGGGAATGCCGGTATATTGCGACTTCGGATTGACATCGTTCTCGGAGAGCCAAGAAAGCTTTGAAGCCGCGCCTGGCTAGCACTGTTCCCTCTGCCAGAATGATTCATTTCCTGCTTAAACAGCACGTAAAAACTGCTTTAGCTTTATTATTACACAAAAACATGTTTTGTTTAATTTTAAGGACTTACGATTGGATGCACAATTATATGAAACGTAAAAAGTATCAGCTTGCCGCTAAAGTTGGAGGGCAGACGACAAGATTATCGCTCGCTTTGGAACAACTTGTCTGTTCTTGCTTTTCTTCGCTTTATGCTGAATTGTAGGTGACTAAACTTTATTGAAAGATGTAATATGAGTGAATGAAAGCCGGGTATGTAGATTTTATTTTAAGAACGCAGTACTTGTGCAGCCATATCCACGTTTTAGACGAAGCCTCGTTCAACACCAGCCAACACACGCCTCGCAGACACATATCCCGTCATTCCCATGAGGGCACGGCGCCCTTTGAGAAACTCACATAGACGGTGGCGCCAGATTACCCTCTAGGTGTTATAGTGAGAAACTCTATGGCTTTTAACAAAGGTCATACTGGTGCCGTGACAGTATAGCCCCACCGGGCAAACATGAACAGTGTGTCCAGGAACGTTTTTGTTTTCTGTCTGGATCACTGAAAATTAAAAATACAATTTCTTCCAGCCTTCCGATACTAGGCATACTCATGGGTGTTGGACACTTGTTACCTTCTTGTATCCTGCCAGCTATATTAGGTTATAAATGAAAGAGACAACTTCTTTTCTTCTACGTCATTACGCACTAAGCCTTTTCTTACTCGTAGGGCACGCAACACTTCTGTGATAATTTTACCCCTCTTTTACTGCGGCAAAATAGTAAACTAGGACGTAAGCTGCATGATTCCCAGCCAAGCCACCACTGCACAGCGAAAGTTAGTTAATGAAGGGCCCTTAATGAAGGGCCCAAACGAGCGTCTGGAGCCGACACAAACGCCCAAAGAAAATTATCGCAGCACTGCCCCCATCTAGTCGGTTCGATATTGGCTTTCTTCTTTTCTATTGTTCTCTTGCTGATGGTGCGAAAAGCTTAAAGCAGCCAATCTTGCGCCGAGCAGCGTTGCTCCAACATTGCTACGTAAACTTTCTAGTATACCTGGGCCGGCAGCCTTGTTGTCGACATCAACGTTTCAGCCTCGAACTCGGCGAGCGTTCTGAAAGGAAGGTGATCGCGCCGGCTTGCGCGTGATTTGTGGCTCGTAAGATGTTCCTAGTATCTTTAGCAGCTAAACTGAACTGTATAGGCGCTACACGTTTCGTTGCGAAAGACTACGTCGGATGAAGCAAACGAAAAATGAATGCGTGAAAAAAAATACTTGGTTAACGAGAAGCTGCTACATCTTTTACGCTTTTACGGTGTGCTTCAATACCGGCTTCTCGGCCAGGGATCGTGTTCATATACTAAAGCTAACGTGAAGGTAAGTATTGTATGGCCTTCGCGGCGTGACAACTCGGTGCACTATTGAGGCACGCCGAAGCACGACTGGGTAGGTGGTATGTTATATTGTTATGCGCTATGTGCACGATGACACTGCGTAAAGTTTTCATGCCTCTAGGCGTTATCTATAGAAAAAAAGAATATAAGGTATTCCACAAAAAGAGTCCTAAAGATTTTTTAGAGTACACGTGAACAAGTCTAAAGCAAGTTTTCATTTTAATGGAGGTGAAGAAAGTAGCTCGCCCGCTTTCTGCGATTGGAGAGGGATCAGAATTATTGCGTTACATCGTTTACACGTACTCAGCATAAAACAATAGAAGACAAGTAAATCAAGTTCGCATGCGGAAAATATAAATCAAATAGTGGAAGTTAAGAGCATCGCACGTTTCAGGACAGTACAGCAGGGAGTAAAACTAGAAATTCTATCAAGCCGGCGTCCGGAAATAAAATGTTGCACGGTAAGCACAGAGCACACGCACAATAAGAAGTTCCACTTGTGTAGCAGAGTGCATTGAACTTGACCTTTCCGCTGTGCCTCAGTTTAGAGAGAAAAAGAATAAATCATGAGGAATTTTTTTTGTTTGTTTTTTTGCAGCTCGTCTCTACAGATTCTAAAGAAATGTTAGATACAGGAGCAGTAAGATTGCCTGTCGTGTCTCTTACGCAAGGCTACGTGCAAATCCATTTTCCAGGTAAGGAACCTGGGTCCCGTTTATTCACCTTTGTCGAACGCAGCTTCGAACTTTTATTCTCCTCCTTCGTTACTCTATTGAGCAACGTTCGCGGTCATTGCGGGACGAGCTGCGTTCGCTGCGAGATTTTTTTTTTCTTTCATATTTTACCCTTATTGCCGGTTGGGCAACTTTAATATCCAGTGAGGTCGATATGGCACTACCAGAATCTCCGGAAAGTTTTGCTGGATTGACCAAAGTTCTTTTTTTTACGCTTTTTACTGGGCGACCGCTTTGGACGTACTAAAGTTTGGTTATTTGAACGTCTCTAATGGAATCCGCTTTTTTTTTTTTTCAGGACGGTAACTGATACAGAAAGTGGCCTATAGTTCAGTCTATCAATCCTGAAAGTTTGTATATCGTCCAATGACCTTTCGCTCTTTTCATAGTGGCTTGGCTTTTTATCTAGGAGTACTTTTTCGATCCCGCGCTTACAGACCGCATTTCGATTTGTGCACAATGAAAAAAAAAAACGCTCGTGTATCTTTAATTACATGCTCGTTTTATTGGATGCACCATTTTCGCCCGTACGACCTGAACATTTATATTTGATTTCACTTAGGTTTAGCTTTGTTCTATCAGAACTAAAGGTATCTTTTGAGATTATACTGTCAGTCAGTCTCCGTTGGTTACTTTCGAGTGGACAAAGTATATGCGTCGAACTTCAAGTTTTCTACGGGTTAGAAGACGTATCGATGTAGAATTCACAGTACTTTCATAAAAAATTACTGCTGATGGATGCAACCACAGTGTTGCGGTTAAAATCGGAGCATTACTATTGACTACAACAGATTGAAAGTTTGCACAGTGCGCTCTTCGAACGACATCGTCGTATCCAAAATATGTGAGAAATTTCTACGAGAAACAAGGATAGGCTAGCAAACATAACGTGTTACCAGACCTCGCGTCGTTTTTTTTTCTCTTGCGATACTCACGCTGACTTTAAGAGGTTGCTGGGTCGCTTCGAAGATTCCGCGCGTTGTTACAGCATTAACTTGAGGACAGACAGCGCAATAACTACGCAACACAAACTAGAGGCACATGCAGTCGCCCAAACCTAACCACCGGGCAGGTGCCAGAAGGTGCAGTCCCGATATGACCATGCTTGCCTGTGGCATTCACAGTGTTGGAACCTGCACGCGTGCAGCTGCCTTGCCAACGATGGCCTGCAGCCCCCGAACAATAGTAGCGCATCCCGAGGTAAATGCTTCATTAGCGTAGGGAAGGTCTCTCTTCATGATCGGTAGATGGCGATGATGGGCTAAGTAATTAGTATAGCTTAAGTTACAATGTCGGCAGCAGGATATGACCCCATTAGGTAGCCTCCCTCCTCATACTCACCAAAATATCAATGAAAAAAAATCCGAGGACATCTAAGCACTTCTTATGAGTTATGAATGCGAATTCGTTATTGTCCATTTGAACGCCGCAGAGCGGTCGTTCAAGTTATGAACTTCTCGCTAGCAAGCGAGCGCTATGAACTTCTCGCGAGCAAGCGAGCGCGTTGAGAGCCTTGGCCAATCCCTCCTAGATAGAAAAAAAATGTGGTTGATCCCTCTTATATAGGAATCGGTATAGAACACGAAAGTGAAACGTGCCTTCACAGAAGTAGTGTAATGTTTATTGCACATTGATATATAATGTCTATTGGTGTTTTGTGGCTAAAGCGCCCTTAGGCGTTGATGCACCCACGCTGACGCCTGGTGGCACGTCTCCTCCATCACGACTACCAACGTCGATGACCATGAGCAACCGTCGTGCATATGGAAGCTGCACTACGCTGCACACGCTAGCACAACGCGAAAGACGAAGCACGTAACTGACACACTAATACAACGCGCAAGACAAAGCACGTAACTGAATCGTCACCGAGTCAAATCAGCGCGTACAGCGCGTCGTAATTGCAGCCTCCGCGATCAACTCAGAAACATTTTCAGAGCTAATTGCGGAGGCCACGCTCCGCTGTGCTGAGTACGGTGAACGCCACCTAGGTGGCGTTGGTAGTGCTTCTTGATGCCAGCGTCCCTTCGAATGCTGGCATCGAGGCGTCGTAGGGCTGAGACCACCGAAGCGTTCACTGTCGGTGCGCGTTAGTGTCATAATGCAGTACTTCTCTTTTCTGCTCGTAGGCGGCGGCACCGCCCCGAGCAAGAGCGCGGGTACACGGAAGAGTGTTAGATATATAAGGCGCGTCTGTGTAGCTCTCTGCAAATGCGTTTGTGGCGCAATGGGTTAAACGCTCGGCGATCTATCGTCGCGGACCGAGAGGTCGTGGGTTCGATTTCCAAATTTTTCATGTTTGTGGAACTTTTTCTTCTGGTTTCTTTCTTTGTATTATGTTCGTGTACATTGTAAGAACGTCATATCCGTGACGGAAATACGTCAGTGAAGTCTTGGTGGACCCCGGCATAAAACACTTTCGTGTTAAAAAGGC
Source organism: Dermacentor silvarum (assembly GCF_013339745.2). Taxonomy (NCBI): domain Eukaryota; kingdom Metazoa; phylum Arthropoda; class Arachnida; order Ixodida; family Ixodidae; genus Dermacentor; species Dermacentor silvarum. The sequence continues at coordinate 47,029,220 of NC_051160.1, forward strand.
CGGTTCACTTCGATTCGTGACGCCATGCTACCTTGCCCGACTGCCACAGAATCTATTGGCGACGCTCCCGACTAAGCCGCGATGATTTTACCGTCACCGCTTTCGTCACGCCGAACTTGGCAATGGAAATTTTCGCCCGAGTAGCATGATGCTATAAAGCAGAGTGCACATGCCTGCTATCTATAGGAGGCGCTGGCTAAGCCCCCACCAAAACCCTCTATATTTCTGAGTGCTCCTCGCCTCTAGTCAGCTAATTAGATAAGGAAAACCTGCCAAGGTAGGCGATGCTATTTGCTTTGAAAGCAAACGAAACTTCAGACAACGCCGCTGGTAGCAACCTCATGCTTACGTCAGCTGGAACGCATATTAGAGGTAAGGAGATTGGAATAAAAGCAGGTTGGAATTTTGGCACCATGACCGTTTCTCATACATTCACGACCCATAGATCGTTCCAGACGTCACTGCCATAATTTTATTCGATACATGTTTTACGCTTCTTTACCGCGACTTGTTTTTTAGGCCCTTTGCATCCTATCATCGGAACTCGCAGATCATGGCAAACATAGCATTCATTTTCTTGGCACTCTTTGGCCACATTTCGCCCTTGCGCCACAAAACAACAAATATCACCATCATTGGAATAGCTGTACGTTGTAGGACCCAGGACTGAACACTTGGCGAATAAACTGTTAGGGAGTAGGTGGTCCTCTTCGGTTTTAATTACGTTGTCAAACGCACAATCATCAGAGTATAGACAAATCTTAGACGCTAAAGTATCTGCTAGATCAATTATGTTGTGAAATAACGAAGTACCTAGATCGAGGGAACCCTGGATTCAGTAAAAAAAAAACACCTAAAATTGAACCCCTGGGGTAGATCAGATGATACGTGCATCTTTGAAGATTATTACTGTCCCTTTACTGTGCGTAATGAATAAAGCAAAGTACTCATCATGACAAACTTAGATAGATATATTCGATGCACTACAACATGAAACCAGCTTAGAAACCGCCGTTTTAAGAGGCGTATAAAGAAAAAGCTGCGATGGAATATGTATGGACGATAAAATTCATAAAGACGTGGGAAGTGAAGGCAATGTTATAAGACCAGCTCCTTTTCATATATAAACGAAACACATCTGATATGAACAGCACCAGACGCGTGCTCACCGTGGCGTGCCGTTAGGTTTACGCACAGATAGTTCTGATCAAAAGAATATCGGCATCCAGAGCTGAGTTCCCTAGCAGCCAACACATCTCATTTTGCCTTCAATGCGCTGGCGATGTGTGCAGCGCGCCGAACAGATTAGAAGAAACGCGCCACTCGTTTCTAAGGCGCAGTCACTTCGGCATCGAGATACGAAAAGCATAATAAAGGACGCAGGAACGAAAGGTTGCGCGTCCGTAGGAGCAACCCCATTACGAAAGACGTAAGGCTTTTGGAGTACCTACAGGGCTCTTTTGCATTTCTATATGTTTCATACAAGATGGGGGGGGGGGGGGGGGGTGCCACTGTTGCATTGTTTTTTCAGAGCTCTACGGGGAAACGGAATTCGTAGGGGCGCTTGCTGAAAGCAAGCTGTCTTTCGCGTCCCAGAAAGACAGCTAACAAAGGAGTTAAGGATAAGAATACGTTTGAGTTTCAGGTGAACCAGCCGGTCACACTGCGAAAAGTTTTAAAATGTTTCGTACGATTCAATGCTTGCGTGAAGTTCATTGCTCACCATTCAGTTTTACTCAGGTTTTTGGGATTTCTTAAGACATTTAAATATGTCACCGCTGTGGAAGCGCTAATGTAGAAGTGGAAGCGCTAATATGCTTGTTTTCCTTCGATAAAACCAACTCAAACATCCAGGGCAGGATTGATGATGGGGCATCGAAGATTTCGTTCCTCCTCACGAGCACGCTCTGTTTAAAACCTTCACCGTCAGACGACATTCAAAGATTTTCGCGAGCCTTCTTTGCCATGTTTACGAACTCGTTCTTTCACCATCTTCATTTGACGGGAGTTATATATCAGATTACTTTTATTTTTATTTTCGAAGCACAATATTTCCTCAAACATATTTGAACATTAGAATAATTCTAAATTTTTCCGCCTATCCCAGTGTAATGTACCTATGCCCTCACATAGTTTGAGCCTTGACCTTATACTTTCACAGAAATTCAGAAAGGTTATTTTGGTTTGCGTTCTCCGTATCCCGAGATCAGGGGCATTTGGTATATAACGTATTCTTTCACGTCTTGCGCTTGGTCTAAAAAAACACGGTAAAGAAAAGTAAAAGTACAGTAGAAGATGGTTAAATACAGCAGCCGCAAATTAATACAAACATACCTGAGAAGCATTATCCTCCATAGTCAGGTAAAATTCTCAGACAAACGGCCATATCACGCCTCAAGCGCACAATCATAGCGTTTCCTTTAAATCCAGTAGAATGATCTGAATCAACGCTCTCTAGATGAACGGTGTGAAAGCACCTGTTTACGCTTTTTTTAATATAATGTGAAATTCCCGTAGTTGGCGGGCCTCTACAGCTAAAGTATAATCCTATTCTTTTTGTGTTCAGACCACTTCACTTTAGAGCAACCATGCAATAGAAACATAAACCTACGAAGTTATGTTACACTGAATAAGTAGTTTATGGTTGAGAAAAATTTCGGCAGTTATAAAGAACTTTTCGCACTTTGTGTTACCGAAGCCGCGATTTTTTCGTTTTCTGAAGTGAAGAGTGCCTGAAATCTAAAGTTGAAAATTTACGGGATCCGCATTCTCAGCATCGCAAAATTTTAATGCAGACGATAAGTTGACGTGGTTGACAAAAAGCTTCAAGATGTTTGATGGGACACAAGTAAGATATATTTAGTGAACCTTACTTAAAACTGAAGCGCACTCGAGGACGGCGGGAAACTAGATGGGGTGATGAAGTTAGGACATTGGCAGGCGCAAGTGGGAATCAGCTAGCGCAAGACAGGGGTAATTGGAGATCGCAGGGAGAGGCCTTCGTCCTGCAGTGGACATAAATATAGGCTCATGATCATGATGAATTATAAGATAACAGTCCAACAGCTGCAAACAAGTCTGTCTTTGTATACCAGGAGTGTTCTTTTTCTATCGCTCACAAGGTACGCGTAATTCAAATGTAAGAGTACACAACTTTCAAGTTAGGGCGCAAGTGTCCCAATTCTTACGAGTCATCCCGTTCTGGTCTTATGCTTCCTTGCTACCACACTGTTTCCCAAGAAAAAATATTCCAGCAGCAACCGTCTAAGTTGGAATATCGACGTTTTTGTAATTAGAATTGAAGCAATGGATCACCGCCCCATACTGCCCCCGTCGAAACACACCATGTGTGAGGTGCTTACTGCAGCCGGGTTTCTCTCTCGCGCTTTTCTGTGAACACGGCACGCCATCTGGTGATGCCGCCACGAAATATAGCGTGACGCTTGTCTCACTGTATACCCAGACAACATTTTTTTGAATGTACACGACGTGTGTTCGATTGTGCCCACCGGATAAGCATTAAATGTTTTTTTTTGGTGATTGAAGAGTGAGCTATACCCACCGACCGAAGTTGGCGTGAAAGAGACTCCTACAAACATACGTACAGCAAATTGAGCGAAGTTCTCAAAGAACGCTAAACGCAATAAAACATAACTCACAGTTGGTTTTGAACCCGGTGCCCTCACTACAGCAGGGCTGATTCATTACTCACTAAACAATGGACTAGCTAGTGATCCAAGTTGACGTAAAAGAGATCAGGCACAGACACCGCAAAGAGGGGGAAGTTCCCAAATAATGGTAACCGTATTATTATTCGCAATAATGTTCGACATGGACATGGACAAAAACGAAGATTAATCTGAGAAATGAGCTTGTCGGCCACTTAGATTGATGCAATGATGCAATGTTTATCAGTTTGGTGCCACAAATAAACCTGCAATCGCAGCGTCATATGACGCTACGATTGCGCCTTGGGCCTCATTTTTTATTATATTACCTAATTAACATAGCACAAAAATGCTCTTTAAATCAGTTGTGGAATATCTATGCACGTTTATGGCTGCGAACTAAGAAGTCCGAAGAAACATAGGATGCATTCAACGCGCCAATTTTTCGGGAGGCAATTATTGAGTAAAGCCTCCAGAATGTTGCTATGAACTGCACTAAAGTTTTTTTTTCTTCATTACGGCCGTTTTGTGAGTAGATATCGAAAAGGTAAATTTGTCAATTGAGATATAAGGTTCGGACCACAAACGGCAATTAATACATCTTGGAAGCGAGTGATTCATTTACCCACATGTGCGGATAGCACTGGCACTCTAAATACACACAAGAACTCAACCGTTTTGTGCATTTTATTTGCTCTTGGGTAGGTACTACAGCAAACGAACCATGCATCACCTCCCAGAAATGTAGCGCGTTCCACGTCTCTGACACAATATTTATTATTGGAAGGCTTGACCATCAATTTCGGCACGGAGACACTATTTATCCTTTCTAAGCGCCTGGAGCGAAACGTATTGCATGTTGCATTTTTTTCTTCAACACACAGAAAGATCGCTCAACAATATGTGACTACCACAGTGCGTGCTTTGGAAACGACGCGTTTTTGGCTGTGACTACCATCGACGTTTAGCCAACGTCTGCTGGCGGGAATAGAAGTTGTATAACCTTGTTTCTGCACACTTTAAACAAATGGCCTATAGTTACACGTGGGCAGTAGTATTCTGTGCTGCTGAGGGAGAGAATAAAAAGGCTTATTAAAATAAAGTTAAAGTTTGCCTGAGAGACGTTTGCCGTTCTCCACGCCAAAAGAAGTGACAGTCATCATACTCGTCTTATCGTTAGCCTCAGCGAGCTTTCCCAATGACCTTTCACAAGACCGCTGTCATGATGCTCTCTGATGCTCATTTATCGCGGGTGCGGGGAGCTTGAAGTTACATGGGTATTAAAAACACGCGTGCGATAATATTTATTAGGTGATAATGAAAAAAAAACGGATACATTTCAAAGTCGAGCATGTTGCGTTCCGCTGGAAAAACAATATCTTGAAGGTCTTTCTTTTATGCTTTTCGGCGGTGATTGCTTCGTGGTCAGTGTTCCATTACATTTATATCTGACATGCAGCAATTTGTTTACTTAAGCTTTTTAAGCAAAAAAAAATACCCTCGATGACAATGAAATCTGTCCAAAATAACACAATATTATAAACGATATTCTATTTCAATTAGACAGAACGGCACTTTTTCTCTTAACAGCGTATACAAAAAACTATTTTTTAGATTTATTAATGTTGTGAATTCTATACTCGAAAATGGGAGTGAAAATTGAGGGTGTGTCTCAAGACAGATTTCTCGCTAGAATTGATTTATTTTCATTCTTATAACTGAGATATAGCATTTTGTTCGGATGTGTTGCACATGACCTAATTTTTTCCAAGTACTCATTTTTCGTTTCATTTCACAATGCGCATCAATGTCTGCATAGCAATTATGCAAACTTTGAAAAATTTGACTGTTTCGCAAATGAATTGGAAAACCTTTTCCCACTGCCGATGTATTCCAAAGGGAAAATTATACTAAGTTTGTAGATGAAGATGACTTGTAAATATTGTTCAGCGTGTCTTTTTTTATTTTTTTCTGAAAATCTACATTGTTAACCCCCTTGTTTAACTTGGGGAATCAGTGGATACAATTTTTGAAGTACAACAGCATGGCTTTCCTGATTTCAACATGTTCCTATAACGCACGTCCTGTTTTCGGCAACATTTTCTAGAGAAAAAGAACAAAGGGTTTGTCGCTCAGCGCAATGCGTCTGGAGTAAAGTCACGTTCTAAGGTCAATGGTACCACCGTTTGGTTTTTGCCTCAGACCAATTGCCAATGAAAATTTCCAAGAGAACATCCGAACATAAAAAGGGCCGGGAGACTGCATTGTGTCAGCACTCGGCCGTGACTAGGCAACGCGATTGAATTACGTGCTTGCGAACTGTTGCAGCTTCTGGTTGCAGAATCGCTCTGTGCATTTCTTTGTCTGGTATTTGTTACGCAACTCAATATACAAACAACTTGCCGGTTCGCTTACAATCTCTTTTATCCTCATTTCTCTGTCTTTAGCACTGCTTTATAGCTTGTACGCCAATGCCTGCCTGCTTTGTTTTTGTTGGTGATATAGGCAAACGATAGACTTAAAATGCTGCTTACCAGACGAGGAATCGTTTATAGCTGCGAAAATCATGGGTCAACATTTGTGTGGCGAGTAAATTCTTTTTTTTTTTAAATCTTTGCACGTCAACAATTCCTGATAGATTCCTTTGCGTAAATATTCAGGCTGTCGTTTCACCCTTAATGATGACTGCTTGCGCAAAATGCCCGCGCATTTTTGGCGGCTTTTGCACGTATTACGTCCTTGGTGAGATGGAGCACACTGTTTTTTTTTTTTCAGCAGCGCACCAAAAATGAGACGTGGGATGAGTTGGCGTGTTGTAATGCTAAGTTAGCTCACCCAGCTTCTCCCTCTACTCAAAAACGTATTTTGAGTTGAGCATTCAGACCACGTGGTGCGTATATATATATATCAGCCAACGAACAATAGCACCATACTTTTCTCTATGCTGTGCCTGGTTTGTAGTCTTTGTAGGCTTCGTATGACTAATAAAAAGCGCACCCCCACCCTTTCCTTTCTTCTCGTTAATATATATATATATATATATATATATATATACGCACCACGTGGTCTGAATGCTCAACTCAAAATACGTTTTTGAGTAGAGGGAGAAGCTGGGTGAGCTAACTATATATAACTATATATATATATAACTATATATATATATATATATATATATATATATATATATATAATTACCGAGAACGGAAATGAAAGGAACTTCAGATGATAAGAACTTTAATCCACATACCTTATCGGCACATGCAAGAGGAAAACCGCGAAAGATGGTTAGTGGGGATGCTCTGAAATGGAAAAAAAAAAATCCAAGCCATCAGGCACTTGAGGCAAAGTTCATACGAACTAAAAATGTCAGTGCAGCTCCGTTTTTCTCATATTCAGGACCTCGAGGCATGCGATGTTATTTGAGCAGGAAAAGAGCCACGAGGAGTATGTGGGATTGTGAAGTCAGGCAAGCGACCTCTTCTGCTTCGCTTACACAGCCACCAATACAGGACCATAAGATGATGGAGATTCGGAGATCACCTGCCATTACAATGATGCGTTCGTTGCGTTCGCAGACAAGATTCATTAATGCGAAATATTCTGTCACTCTTTTTTTGCGTGAAAAGCTACGTGGCTTGGATTTCATAAGATGCCGAAACTGCAACGTGATCACTGACGAAGGGTAGAGAAAAAGTTAAACCTCTTAAAACATATGACTTTGATGCGGCACGGGAAGGTACTCATGCGCAAGAACTGCAGCCTGAATTTTGCTTTAGTTGAACTCGTTTTAACTTGTAATCTTTGTTTATGGGATGAATGGATGCTTCTTTTTTGCTTATCTAATCCACCGAAGCGCTTGTAATGAGAAGGAGGTCAGTGTTTAACGACACGAAAAACTATAAACATCAAATGATAATTATTCTAATCGTTACAGAGCTCCGTATCACAGAAACGCGGGTGACCAACTTCGGTTATCATGGAACGTACTTTCATCCGGACATCACGCAATCCAGTCACAAAAAAACACTCCTCTGTTTTTGTGACATTCTACGGAAATACACATTCATTTTAGGCTTTGAAGTCTTGTGCACTCTTCGCCTGCAATAAAAACACCACGCCCGAGCAGGGGGGACTGTGCTGCTCAGCGCATGCCCGGAGGACGATCTCTGGACAGCCCGGCTGGCCGACGCCGCCGCCAAGACTAAAGATCTGGCCCCGGCCCAAGGAATTAAGGGGGACTTCGGTGGGGCTAGTGTCAATGCCTCCGCCTCCCTTGACCCCAGCAAGCACATTCAATAAAGTTTTGTCTCTCTCTCTCTACCTTTCTAACATGCTTACATTATTATGGCCCAAGATAAAAAGGGTACCTGGTAACCTGAGGAAATACTTTGGGGATGCAGCGAAACTATAATGGCGGTAAGCAGTAAAGGGTGAACCTGTAGGGTGATAGGTGGGGGACAAAATTCTCCACAGCCCTGTCATTGTATAGGTATTCAGGATCAGTTTGCGAGAGCTCTCACTTTTTGGTTCATTGTGCAATAATGGTCAGTCTGCACATTTTAACTAACTTGACTATCAATGTCAAGGAGAAATCACTGCATATTTGTGAGTATATATTGAAGGCTAATTTAGAAGGCAGGAAATAGACTCAAGTTACAGGAAAATGGGACTCATACTAGAAGAGTGCTTTGCTCGCACCCCTTTTCTTCCACGTAGCAAGGCAATAAACTCTCTAGACGAGGCAACTTGAAAAATGCTGACATTTGTAAATATAAATTTTTCACAAGTTATGAAATGCTAACCAACGCGTAATTTTGTCAGTCCCCCGAATTTACGAAGATTTCATCTGGTCTCACGTTCAAGACCTGCTTTCCTGAAGCGAAATAGTTTTATATTACCCTAAGCGTAACGTTTTGTCTCTTGCTTAACTGCCATTGTCTTGTCCCTGAACGGAGTCTTTATGCTCTAAGTTGTAATTTAATGGTGCCCACGCAAGCCTAATTCACAGGTTCCTTCACAGGTACACAGCTACCACGCTGGCTATACGTCGCACTCTGAGCACGTTTAGATGACATCTACATTTTGTGACCTCGCGATCAGAAAGAGCGTTCGATTTCCAAGCACCTTGCGACCTTAGTGAATAAAACCGCACAACGCTATATTTCATTTTCTTTTTTGGCATAAAATCCCAATAGGAGTCGGTATGCGCGGAAACATTCAAATGTTATTCTGTAGTTTAGAAATATTTAGCATAGTTCAATGCCCGTGGCATGGCTCCTGTTGAGCTGCTGCCAGTGCATCTACATTATCATCTCACTAAACGGAAGAGAGACAAATATATTAGGTTCTCTATTATGGCTTCATGCTTAGAAGTTTGTATAGCCTGTCCATCACGGAAGTGTGAATATTAGTGAACTTGGCACAGCGTACATTAATTTATCAGTGGATGTACTCATATCTGGCTAATATTTACCCAAGAGAAGAGCACAGAAATCCATGGGATTTGCCCCATAATGTGTCTACAGGATCACAATATATCAGTGGTCACAGTGGTTAACAGAATATTCCTTTATATTCTTACGTAATGTAATCCTTTATCTGTCTTGTATGCTATCTTTCCGTTCCTTATCCTTCGTATTTATCATATGAAGGTCCCAGTAAGTTACATCTAAATGCAACTAAAAGTGCCAAATATGACTCGTGCCTGGTCCACCATGCAAATAACGCCGGTCGAGGAAAAGAAAGTTTGGTATGGGGGTCAAGAAAGACGCACATATACAATTAGTGAAGGCGAAGAATTCGGCAGATACCGAGATGCCTTAAGGTGGAAGGAGCCGCATCACGGGGCTCGACCACATCGATGACGAGAAAGGAGGAGTCACTTAACCGAACCAAGGGAGGAGTAGAAGTACAGGTGAAATTGTGGCTTCCTCATTCGCGGCTTGGGCCGACGCATGAATCGATGAGAGCTTCAGGGGATGGAAACAGCCCAGAAAGCACCGAGATGGTGCTTTAACCAGAAAAAAGGGCAAAGGAGTGTGGACAGCTGTGCTTACGCGTAGGCTCAGCTGTTTCCGCGTCAGGAACAATAAAGTATACAAAAGCCGCCCTTGAAACCATTTGCCTGTTACCGCTTTTGCGATTCGATTGCAATATAGCCACTCTTGACAACAATATATTACTTTAGCGATATTACTTTAGCGACCCTGATCGGTCGCGCGCGTCACGTGATCCGGTGCCGGCGCAGTTTTCCTTCACATGCTCTTTCTTTCCTTCCTTCTTGCTTTCTTTCTTTCTCTCTTTCTTGTCCCTGGCTCACACGCGCATATCCAAAGCGGGTATACGCCACGCGGGAGTTTTTTTTTTTTTTTCGTGACAACAACGCCAGCGAAACAAGTCAGCCAATAAAGCTTGACGGTCGCAAAAAAAAAAATTTAGTCGCCAGACAAAAAAGTTGTGTTTAGAAAAAGTTCATTTCAACAAAAGACGATACGAACACTGAGTTACAATTCCAGCAGGACGTGAGAGTTACTGAATCAGGTGCCCATAATAATAAAATAGCAACGCTCAACGCACGACGCTTCCAAGGACTGCTCTATTATTACTGGTATAGGTGTCCAAGATTTGACCATATTTTTACAGAAATGCTCAGCGATAAAACAAGTATTTCCTATATATTTATCATTGAAACAAATAGATCTTCATTGGCACAATTTTTTTTATAAGTTAAGCCTTTGGAACTTTTCTTATTTCTACTTTTCTAACCTTTTGGTAGGCATAGTGCAGCAAAGTATCGTCAGGTGGCGGTTTTGCGGGATGGTAATGGTTTTGCGTGACGCACTACATGGCGCATATTTTCGATGGAGCCCAGCATAAAATATAATTCTGGTACTTTACGTGTCAAAACCAGGATATCACTCTGCGGCACATCGGAGGCGAGGATCCGTATCATATTTTGACCATATTGGTTTGCTTGAAGTGCCCCCGATGCACGCTACATTGACGTTATTGCATTACGCCCCCTATCGAAATGCGGCAGCTGCGTCCGGGATTCAATCCCATGCCCTCCGGTTTAGTTGTACGACGCCAAAGCCTCTACGCGACCACGGCGGGTAGCGCAGCATGAAACGCTTTCGCGTTGAAAAATGATACATATATAAACATGACAAATTATACCGTAAATGTATGATGTTGAGAAGATCGGGTGGGAATTAGATATATGGTATCTCCTACACCTAAAGCTTTTTTTTGTGAGGCGTTTTCATTAGCAATTATTACACATTGATGAAAATTCTGCTATGTCTGATGTTCATAAAATTGGTAACCATTATACTGACATTGCCTTAAACTGCCCGAAGACAATCATCTCAGGCTGAAAAACACGCAAAATATTTTTCCTCTTGCTCTTCTCTGAAGGATCCCATAATATATGTGCTCGGATTTTTGCGGCACTGTTCATTGCATAATTTTTTGTAACCTTAAGAAAAGATTAGTCCAACATTGCTGCGCTTGGTATGAAACAGATGGTGTCGTTCAGGAGATAGTCTCATGGCGGGTGTAAGCCGCTCATTACGAAGATAAATGAGCTTCTCCGGCAGTCATTAGGCTTGGCGAAGAGAAAGGGGTCACTTCAACAGTGAACGGAAGAGCTGCACCAGATGGGGCCAAGTGAACGCGCTGAAGGCTGGCTGGCGACGCTGCCGCATGGTAAGTCATCGGCAGTAAATTGAGAAACCTTGCACTTGATATCAAGCAAGCTTTTTTTTTCTGTTAAGCTTCTACATTACGTTTCTTCCTTGAACTCTGTGTTTTCCATCTACGGGACCCTTTTCATATTGGATTTTAACCATTTGACCCGCCAGGGTGGCTAAGTCAGCTAAGGCTGACTAAGCCTCGTGACCTCGTGCTGAGCACGAGGTCACGGGATTCGAGTCCCGGCTGCGGTGGCCAGATTTCAATGGAGGCAAATGCAAAAACGCCCATGTGCTTGCGTTGTAGTGCACGTTAAAGAACCCCAGGAGGTCAAAATCAATACGGAGCCCTCCACTACGGTGTGCCTCATAATCAGAACTGGTTTTGGCACGCAAAACCCCCAGGAAGAAGAAGATTTTAACCGTTTGTATCACTTTCTATTTTCGACATTTATTTACTGAGAGAAATGGCCTTCAAATTATTGTGCATTCCATTAAAAAGATTCATTGCGTAACACTGCATTCACGAGTCGCATTAGAAGGACCAGTTTCGTAAGTTTTTTTTTTTTGCTGAAATTTCTTCAAGAAACTAAACTTATAGTTTATCAGCAGTTAGCGTCTACAGCGTGAAGCCGTGATCATTAAGTAATTTTATGAAACCGTTCTCAGATATATACGATTATTCCTGCAATATTGCGGTCTTTCTCAACAGCTTCGGATAAAGCAGCGACGTATAGTGAACGATTTTGTTGTAATTGCTTCTAAGAAATGATCATGCAAGAAAAACCCATGAGCAGGTGTTGAGATCATCGGGCAAGATGTCGCCAAACTATCCGCAGTTTTGCCTTGGAGATAGTTTCAACCACTGAATCTTTAAATATGCTTGCAAGTTTCTTAATGCAGTATCGGCGTGACATTCACGACTTTTCACATTTTGCTTTAAATAAATGTTTTTGAAATCATAATACTAGAGTAAGTAATAGCAAGCCTCAGGGCGCCCTAAGTAAATGGTGAGAAGGGCTTTTCTGCCTCCAGTTCCGGTTTCATTTGTGATGAGGTGTATGGTTGATGGCATGTCCTTTACGCAGCTACATCTGCCAACACCATCAAGTAGAAACGAACGAGAAAACTTTAATGACCCCTTGACCGACTTCTGCCGGTACACCAGAGTCGTCTGCTACAAAACCCCCGATCATGCAGAAGCCTCAAAATGGTCAAGAGCAAACGCCTTCTAACGCGGTAGCGAGGACGGCGACGAAGAACACATTGGAGTTTTATTGCTGCCGCAGTCTTCCTAAGGCGAACTGTCGGTAATTGTGATTCGGTAGGCTACGCTATGGCCCCGTCAGCAAAGTATTGCTGTATAGATTTGGAATGGTGATGTTGGTGATTGAAATCGCGTTCTTGATGGACAAGGCGATAAAAGAGCTCTAGATTTTCTTGAACTAGTGCTTGTGGCCACTGGCGTAAGGTGGTTAGAAAACAAGGCAGATATGCATTGGTTTCGCTCAATGTGCTGTAATCTTCAGGTGGTTCTCATGCATCACGCCAAGTGCGCTGCAAAATGCAGCGAGCCCCGCAACCGTGCTTGTCATCCAGCGGGATTTCTAAAACATTGGAGGATAAGTTTCGCAGGAACGATCAGTGATCCCACATCGCCGTGCGCGGTGTTTTAACTGCCAGTACAAATATTATTGCGGTCTTCGTATAGCTCGTACATACCTGCAGGTATAACAAAATGTTGTAGCAGGTTCTGAAGCACAAAAGCTTTGCCTAATCAGATTCCTCGCGCGACGCCAATACTTTTGCACAATCGACCGATTCTTTTACAGTGCCGCGTGACCGCCGACTGGCCAATCGGACAGCGCCTTCTAATGGCGCGAAGCGATGACATCAGCAAGAGTGGCGCACGCGCCCCAAGTTCACTCCAAGCGCAAGTTTCGTCAGCGCGACTCTTCCTGCTAGCATGACACAGGCCCTGGCACGATTAATTCGGCGGCTTATTGGAGATAGCAAGAGGAGCCTGCCCGTGACTTGCGTCTTTTTTTTTCTTTCTTTGTGTAAGGTGCGCTGCTCTAGTGCGCCTCCACAGGAAAATAATGAACAAAACGTGCAAAGCTGCAATCATACGGGCAAGAAAGAGTAGCGCTAGAGGGGATTAACTTTTAGATCTAGTTAGAAACGTGGCGCATCAAATATTTCTGCTTTTCGCGCGTTTTGTTCTGTATCTTACGGTGCGTGTGAACTACAGCGGCAGATGTTATAAAAAAGACGATGTCCGTGTTCCCACGACCTTGCTGACTCCGATAAGCAGGGAAGTTTCCTCTGAGTTGATGGCGACAGGGGACGTGTCATTAAAAAAATTAAATTATGGGGTTTTACGTGCCAAAACCACGATATGATTATGAGGCACGCCGTAGTGGGGGACTCCAGAAATTTGGACCACCAGGGGTTCTTTAACGTACACCTAAATCTAAGTACACGGGTGTTTTCGCATTTCGCCCCCATCGAAATGCGGCCGCCGTGGCCGGGATTCTATCCCGCGAGGGGCAGGTGGCATGCCTGAGGGAAGAGCCTAGCAGACGAAATTTGCGCTTCGAGTGAGCTTTGTGCGCACGCGCTTTTAAAGCAGTCACGGTGTGACACCCTATTTATTCGGCGACTGTGGACGAGCGGTGAGTAGCCGTTTGTCAAGAGTGGGATCATCTTAGAGCAAATAACTTTGCGTCTGCCCCGTACTCTTCCCTACCGTCTAGAATGGCAGCAGTGGTTGCTGTGAAAGGGGATATGACCCAATATTAAACAGCAAATAGAAGCAGTTTACAGCTGTCACTCCTCTAAGTGTATTATTAGTCTGCTAACAGTAAAAAAATTGCTAATAAAAATTGAGTTGTTTCGCCAGAAGGGCTTAGCTATAAAAGGTATAGCAAGCTTTAACGTTGCCCTGGTTCTCGTCAGAAATTAGGCGCTTAGTTGGACTTAGGTGACAAGCCTGTGCACGCTGCATGGTTGTGGGATTTCCCCGCATTACAGGGCCTGTAAAGGGTTCTGTAAGCTAACTTTCTTTTCTCAAACACATAGCACAAAACTCTATTATGGGCACTCAAATAGTTTATTGGAACGTCACAGGTGTCTGCGCGACGTTCTCGCGAGACTTCGAACACACGAGAGTGCATGATGGCGGCAATGGCACCCGACGCGGACAGCAAGAGCAAACCAGGCGCAAATCGTGTCTACTTTACATTGGAAAACGATGTTGCCACGCCTTTAGTGAAACTTGATTAGTATGCTAATGACTCTTGGTGGTGCTCAGAAGCAAGCTTCTTCTGTTGGTAAAGACAAACGAGGTGGAAAAAGTGCTTTGAGGGGCACGTGCAGCATGGCGGCATGGTTGCTGTCGTTTCCGCTCAAAACTGTGCGTACACAGCAGCTCATCAGCTCTGGAGGAAAGCTAGTGCGTTTACAGCGCGTGGGCGCACAACAGTCATGTCAGCTGCGGAAGGCAGAATGCTGTCCTGGCTCCAACACAGAGATAATTGTGCGGAACTTTGACGGTGTGTATATTTCGCTTCGTCGTTCTGCAGCCAACCGCACTTCTCGTTCCTAAAGACCTTCAAACCGTCTGCGCGCAAGTGGTGCGCGCGCAGTCGATAGCTAGAGAGCACGACAATGGAGAGTCAACGGTGACAATGCGAGTGCACCTTGAGCCATCCTACAATTGTAGGGTCGATTAATCAATTACTATCGCATTATATGGCTTATTATAACTGCTATAGCATTTTCTCAAAAGCCGGTATTTTTGTAGCGATGCCTTTAATGTCATAATGCATTTTAGGCCAGTATATTGTAGCGATGCCTTTAATATCAATGCCTTTTCGCGCTTATCGCGCTTTGTCAGTGGTCGGAGCGACGGTCCGCTCACATTATCAACGGGATCAGCCGGCCGTGAGCGGTGGATAATAAGACTAGAGTAGAATAAGTCATAATGCCTTTGCTACAAAATCGCGGCCTTGTATTTGCGAAACTCGCTGGGTTTCGTCACCGAATAGGCCAACCAATCACAGCGGAGTACGCGCGCCGTGCGCGCCGCTTGGTTTCTTGCGCCACCACCAGATGGCGTTCGCCTGCGCACATCCATGTGTATGCTGCGGTAAAGATGCAGAGACCACTCAGCACATCCTAATGGAATGCGACGGGATCAACCCAGCGAGAACCGTAGGTAACGTGCAACTCCCAGAAGCGCTTGGGTTTAAAGTGGAAGGAAACATAAACAGATCAGCTGTAGAGATCAGCAAGAGACGATTAGAGTACTGGTGGAAAAAAAGCAGGGAAAAGATGGATGCGACCTGATCTCTTAAAATCATAGGCAGCGGGACAAGGTAAACTTTTGAAAAATAAAAATAATGAGAGGTATACAAAAATGCTAGATAAAGAACATGTATAGTATACCTGATTAAATCAAGCAGGCTAGGTGACTATTTGTCGCCGCCCCGTTTCAAAGGGGATGCCAATAAATCATCATCATCATCATCATCATCATCAACACCATGCTTAAAATCGGATATATTGGCGGGTTTGGAAGTTAACCAAAGATCAGTAGGCCGGTTGGCTTTGGGAGCACACGGTAATACGACAAATGAGGCAGTGCAGGGTGACATGGGTTGGGCCTCTTTTGAAGTCAGAGAAGCACAGAGCAAAATTAGTTTTGAAGAAAGGCTCAGGAACATGGATGAAAATAAATGGGCGGCTAAAGTGCACAAGTATCTCTACATGAAAAGCGTGGACACAGAATGGAGGAAGAGGTCAAGGAAGTTGGCAACCAAGTACTGGATAATCGAAACTGTAAATAGACAACCAGGGGTCATCAGAAAGAAAGTGAGAGAAATAGAGACCGTGAATTGGATGCAAAGAATGGAAACAAAAAGGACAATGGAGATTTACAAGAATGAGAAGAAAGAAATTAGAAGGGAAAATTTGTACGATAACACAAAGGGCAGTGCCTCGCTATTTGAGGCTCGAGCCGGTTGCCTAAGGACGAAAACATATCGGAACAAATATTCGGAACTAGATGAGACATGTGTATGCTGCAGTAAAGATCCAGAGACCACTCAGCACATCCTAATGGAATGCGACGGGATCCACCCAGCGAGAACCGTAGGTAACGTGCAACTCCCAGAAGCGCTTGGGTTTAAAGTGGAAGGAAACATAAACAGATCAACCGTAGAGATCAGCAAGAGACGATTAGAGTACTGGTGGAAAAAAAGCAGGGAAAAGATGGATACGACCTGATCTCCTAAAATCATAGGCAGCGGTACAAGAAAATTTTTGAAAAAGGTATACAAAAATGCGAGATAAAGAACATGTGTAGTATACCTGATTAAATCAAGCAGGCTAGGTGACTATTTGTCGCCACCCCGTTTCAAAGGGGATGCCAATAAATCATCATCATCATCATCATCACCGTGGCAGCGGCGGCGGCATTGCATTAGCCTCTGTAGAATGCTTGAATAAAGCCTTCCGTATCACACTGTGCGGACATTCAATAAGCACAAACCCACGTTTCGACTCGCTGTACACTGACACAAAGCTTCGGTGTGTGTAGATTCCAACTCATTGAATCTTCTGTACGCTTTTTTTTTTTTTTCAAATGGCGTAGTCCCGCCAAGAGCGCAGTAAATTGAATGCGAGAGCAAGGTTGAGCATTGCGTGGAAGCTCCGGGAGCAGCTGTCGAAGAATACGCGGGGACATGTTCGGCGTGACAGATCACGTGATGAAACGTTCGTGACGTAGCAGAAACAGTGCCTCGGCAACTTTTGGTCGTCTCACAACGCTGGCGTCAGAAAATCTTTTCAACCTCCACGCGTGAGACGAGCTAGCACCATTAATCCAAGAGATTTTTCGGCGCTGATGGTAGAAATTCAGTGTCCATATAAATGATATTGCGAAGCAAAAAAATGTCGAGCTTTCTTCTCGTCATAACTTCATGTATGAATATAAATATTTACTAATTCCTCAATAACAATAACAAAGTGCTTCTAGTAATACGTTCCAAATGAACACTTTGTTGAATACTAATTAACGTCCTGCAATTTGCTACACGGAAATGCGCTTTTTTGTAGCGCAGATCAGAGGAGAAATTGCGAAGACATACTACAGTTAATAAAAAGAAACATGATCTGACGAATCGTTTCCAAATTTTTTAGTTTGCGGTTGCCTGAGTGGTGACACGTATTTTTTTCGGACTCGTTCCCACATGTTCCCATTTAGCGCAAACGTCGATGGCCAGTCAGCTGGGGCTATCTATGAGTTTGTGTAATGTGAATATTCAGGAATTTCTACATGTCATAGTCGCGAACAAATAAAGAGAAAAAAAAACACCTACCTTGACAACTTTTCAGTGTTTCTTAAAGTGGCGTATAGGTCGACGTCAGCTTAGATTTTTTTTTTGACAAGTAACAATAACTGCCAAAAAGACAATTGTTACTCTGAAGAGGCACTTTTTAGTCTACGGATCCTAAATTTTACACTTACAGCAATTTAGTTGAAACGCAATGCTAGACATGCTAAATCTGCTTCCCCAGGCGGTTTATGCGCTTTGGAGGACGTCATTTTTCCGAGGAATAGGAGGAGAATAGGAGACAAATGTCTCACCACGCTTGTGCGTGGAGTGATACCAGGCACAAGCGTAGTGCCTGGAACAAGCGTAGTTCAATCACTAGCATGGTTGTCAACAACAAGCGTTGTTCCTATATACAAATATGGCTTTAAGAAGTTAAAAAGTACCTGTTTTTTCATTGTTATGGTTTTTTGCCAAAACCATACCCAAAAACAGTAGGCATGCTTGCAGATGGCACCTCCGTGGGGAAGTATGATCGGCAGTATATACTGCACTGAAACATCTTTCACCTGATATGAACATCATATATAATAAAGTCCAAGTCACGACGAGCTTTAAGTCAATGCATTAGGTCGCTTCTCAAGCACTTCAGACTTCGGCGAGATGGACAGAGGCACACAGATCTCTGGCGCCTGATATTGATCAACCTTCAGACTGCAGCCTTTGTCTGTGAATAAGCGTTCTCTTTGTCAACGTAGCCTATGCGAGTCACCGGGTATACAAATATTAGGAATGCGAATGGGTAAACGCACTTTCGTACTTCCAAGTAAAATGAGCGGGCATTTCACAGACTCACAGGAACGTAGACTTTCATAAACTCCACAGAAATAGGTCATCCTTGGGGGCGCAGTGGGCAAACGCGGGGTGCCAAGTTCAGACGCATAGGCATAGCTACTTCGCCTGCACTGTTCTAATATCCTTCCACATAGGTTACATTAGGTGACGAGCCAATGTTTTCAATATTGTACCTCTTGGAAATTGGAAATTGGAAATTACGTGGAACTAATTTGCTTCAGCGTTGGCTCTTCCTTCAGTCAAGCTTGTTGGCATGTTTATTCCACTTAGGTTTTGATAAGTTTGTGAAATATCTGAATCTCGTTTCACGTACATTCTGCAAAACTTATCTGCAAAATAATCTTTCACACACTTAGCGCTACTTATGTGGAAAATATTAGGAATGTATATGTTCTCGTAACTTGACTATGGGCGTCGGCGCCTTAGGTGGAAGAAAAATATCAGTGTATATACCTTCTTCACTTCGCTACGCGAGCAATGACAGGCTCTGCGTCCTCAAAATCCACGTCAGGAATGGTTTATGGATAATACGAAACCCTCAGTAATGCGTGTATGTACGTGTGGGTTTGAACGTGCTCTTTTTTTTTTTTCGAGCAAGCCGACATGCCCCAGTGTTTTCTTCCTGCTACTAGCTTTCACGGGGCAAAGCTTTCGCCTATCAACTGACACTGATGTCGAGCGGCTGCCGAGACCAAACGACTAAAATATCGCTTATGCATTGGAGCAGCCTTAGATATTGGCAAGAAAGATTCCAGTACGTGCTTTTGAAGTACCCGACAAACCGTCGCTTCGATAACTGCCCATAAGGAGGTGTAAAAAAAAACAAAAGCTCGTGCACTTAGAGTTAGGTGCAACTTAAAAAATCCCAAGTCCATAGTATTGCGGAGAGCCCAGTACAACGGGTCTTCCAATGAAATCACGGATTTTGCACGTAATATGAGGAAGTTTATTGTAAGAACTAATATAAGTAGTACCTAATAAAAGCTCACAACTTTTACAGATATATTTTAATTAGATTCATGTATTGTTTTCTATATTTAGGATGGATAACCGGTGGACCATTAGAGAGAGAGAAAATGATAAGTGAACCTGACTGAGCCCCGCTCGATACCTTACACTGGGGGAAGGGAAAAGGGGAGGCAAAGATTAGGAAAGGAGAGAAAGTCCACTGTGGATATTGTTGACGTGGTAACAGTTTTCTGCTCTATAACGGACAGTGACTCAGTCCGGATCAAAAAGGGTTACTCAATCCTTTAGTTTTTAAAAATCTTGGAGCTCTTTAAAAAGCTTGGAATACATTTATAGCCCCAGCCGCTTTTAGTACAAGCACCGTATACGCTGCTCACGCCGTTTGGACAAGGCGTAATGAGCTCTGAAAGCCTTTACATGTCCTCTAAAGCTGTGGCCAAAGCTTCGTGTCGCCCACACAGTCACCGTCGACGATAGGCGTCGAAATGGAGGTTTGCTACGCCGCACCGGTGTCACGCGCTTGCATTGAAAACACGGAGGCAGCTGAGGCAAGCAATGGACGCGTCACCACGTGATGAAACATGGCAGCGCCCACGGGAGCGCCGCGAAAAGGGTCAATAATAAACGCTACGAGTGGACACACCTGTAGGCCCCTGCCGGCGCCCACTTTGACTCTCAGCACCCCTAGCAGACTCGGTGAAACAACACAACCTCCGAGAAGGCCGTCGCCCGCCGCCGAGTCTCAGAAGCCCTGCCTTCAATTTCGGTTTCGTTTTTGTGACCACTAATGTTGCATGCGTGATCGAGTAGATTGATGCAGGCGCTTGCGCCGCTGTTTACATCATGCGAAGACGAGCGCACCAAACTATGGTTTCGCTCGATGTTAAAGGTGTAGATAATTTCATGCTGATTCCGTTTCAAGCTGAACTTGGCGCAAAAATCATCCCACAAGTTAATAAAGGAGTAGACATGATTGTTTGTCAAATTGCACTTACTATACATGACAGCCAAGAGAGTATCGTAAATAAATATTGTCACGTTTCTTCAATAACAATGAGGTTTTTCCACAGCATGGTCAAGAATATCATGGAATGAATTGCGTGCAGACAGTAAACTGACAAAAGCACAGCTATACAAACAAGCCATGCTAGTAATAGCCCGATTGTGAAAAAAGATACACCCGTCAAACAAGCCAGCAATAAAATTACTCAGAATGACATCTCTTTTTTGATAAAGGATAAACATGACCCTGTTTCTTACACTAATTTTACGAATGAGGGTGAATGAAGGCAAAGAAATTATGTGAATCGTTCCGTGCCAAGGCCAAATAGCGTGTTTATAACCATTTTGATGCTGGGATTGAGATGGAAGCTTGGTTGTTACTAAACGGTAACTGGCTGTCTGTTTTTGTACTGTTGACAAAAAAAAAGAGCAGCGAGCAATACCTGCCCGCCTCCAACTGCCTAGAAGAAATGGGCACGCACAAAGATCAAGGTATCTAATATGCAATCTAGTGAGTATCTCATTAAACAGCGGCAGATATTGGAGTAACTGCGAAGCACTTCGACTGTGCTGGAAGTATTCATCTGCTAACATCGCAGTCTCACAATCGTGTCCTGATACTTCGAAGTTTCTCGCATGTTATTTGGCTGCGGAACTTATTGCGAAGAAAGCGTAGCGAAGATTCCTGCAATACACACAATGACAGAGGCAGAATTTAAGCAATGCAGAGGCCTTGAAAGCTGTTGAATTTAGGTGCTGCTTCGGCTCTAACGAAGCGATACAAGAGACGAACGCACATATCTGCACAAACAGGTTGAAATGGCGTGCAATGCTGCTACACTACAAATATTGCATTGCACGGTTTTGGAAATTGTAATTTCCATGCCAAAACTGATGCGCCGTACTTTTTAAGCAGCCGCTGCGCACAACCACTTTGCAATAATGCACGTAAAGCCATCTGCACCGAACAGCATACGTTCATAGGCCGCATTTTCTAACGATTGATTTCATTTTTTTTAACTTAGTCACTGTATCTAACATGGCCCGCAGCTCCAACGTCGCAACGCTGTTATCGCTGGTATCGGCACAAAAGGCAAAAAAAAAAGACCAACGCATAATGAAATGGAACGTTAAAAATGACGGCAGCAGCTTATAATGTCCAGTACAACATGTCCCACGCTCTGTTACTTGTTCATGTGGCTAACAGTGACATAACGAAATACAAACAGATTAAGTCTTTGATAAGGTACAAAATAACTGCCTGAGGTCTTACCAAGAAACGGCGAGGAAGTAGCAGTAACAGACGCTGACAGAAGGAAGCAACAACGATCCGAATTCGGGCGCAATTTAAAGAGTAACGAGCCCGGGGGCGGGAACGGTTCTCAATTGGGTCGTGCTGCCTGTCGCAGCCTGTCACCACGCTAGCCGAGGCCGCAACCGCAGCCATCGCAATCTAGCCAGGGCCGCAGCCACGACATCGGGAAACATACACAGCCACCTACCAGAATCGGGGAGCCTGTATCTCTGCCGCGAAACAGCCCGAGTGGCAAACTCTCACCGTTAACCAAGTTACTCTATGCTATCAGCCCAGTTTAACGGCGGCGCCGAAAAGTTTTGCGCATGCTCAGTCGCTGCAGCATGAAGGAATTATTACTTCGCGCGCATGAGGCCACGTCATCGCACTCGCCACCTGCTACGCCCAGTTTTACGGCCTAGAAAGAAAGCGGTAGCCTCTGGAAATTGCACACCGTGCTGCATAAAATGAGCCGTGGTGGAACGTCAATTTGTTCCGCCACCCCAGACTAGCGATGACATTTCTCTGCAAAGCGTTGGGAAATCTCAGAACAGACATTGTCGGCTCGTACAATTTACTCCCACGTAAAATCGCAGAAATAGCTTCACCCGAAGAACGTTTCGCCAACTATCCCGATGCAAGCAGTGGTTGCTACCAACCACCAGCAATTAAGTTGGTATTCGTGCCCAAAATATTTACAAACACGACCTAAATAAAGCAAAACCGTGTTTACTTTCATTCGGTCACCTTGCTTGTCGCTCGCTTTATAGACTTCCGGTTTGAAGAAATTTGCGTCCAGGAATGACGGCGAAATAATATTCCATGACATTTAGCACTTACCCAAAGGTTCAGGAATGCACCGCTTGATATTGCAGCTGTGCGGCGTGGCCTATGAGGTAAAGGCGACCTGTACTGAAGCAAAGAAAAGCGCTTAGTAGACGACACGCGAGTGCTGCGATGACGCAATGCCCGCGAAGGAAGGTTACTCTCGTCACGCATGCGCACAACATTTCTGTGGTGCCGCTAGATTGCGCACGTAGTATTGAAATCCTAGGGAGCCTACATAAAAGCGTTGCATATAGGCTTCCTATGAAAGCCACACACTCCTGTGTTCACGCTGAAAGAAATCAAGATAGTACATACTGCCACCGCAACCGACTCACACGCGGCGGTTCCGTGGTTAGATGACGGAACCTTGAGCGTCTTAGAAGCACGGAACTTAGTCAGCTCGTTTGCTTGGTACAGTCATTAAGTGTATGGACACTTACTGACTACTTAAGCTCGATAACGCTCTTCATCATTCTTTTAAGGTCACGTTTTGTGTGTTTGTCTGTGTGCCAAGAAGAAGATAATATTCTGGAACGGAGTGCCTGTATTTTTCTTTATCACTACGTACTTCCGAAGGTGCCGGCCAGCCGTAAACCCTACGTGGTGCCTCTGACTCGCGCGATGCTATACCGAAAATCGGTGTACGGAGATCATTCAGATTCCTAGTTTAGCTTCACATGACTGCTGCCTTTTCTCGGCATGAGATTACTTCGCAAGAATGCACCCTGTCCTTCGGCTATTCACCCCGCGACTTGAGCTCGCCTTTCACGCAGCCGATCCCTTTCATTCACTCGCCCTACAGGAATCGCCTCTTTATTATGACATATATGGGGTGGCAACTGATATTACAGACAGACGACTCCAACGGCTTCTCTGCCACCTTTTGATGAAGCCTTGTCTATTCATCGAAGGCTCCCCAGCAAACGCTGAGTTGGGACAATCATTTCGGCGAAAGGGCCGCCCGTTCTTTCAATCTACCGGAGCCCTGAAAGCTATACATTGAGTTTTCTGTATTTGGCTAAAGCTTCTCAGGTGACGTTCATCGTCGTATACACAGACCTCTTGACCACACATTTCTGTGCCCTTCCATCTCAGATTTCACCGCAGGGCGTGCGGATCAGAAAACCTGCAAGTAATCCAAAAAAAGAAAATTATTTTAAATACATATACAGTCGATTTCGGATATATCGAACCCACATATAAATAATTATGATGTATAACGAACCTTAGTAAAATTTTTACATAAAATTTTATTTTATATATCGAATTACCTATATATGGAACTTTTTTGTGATCCCCTTCAGATTCCATATATCCGGGTGCGAGGTTCTACGTGCCAAACCCACTATCTGACTATGAGGCACGCAGTAATAGGGGACTCCTGAATTAAAGTATGGCCACCTGAGGTTCTTTATCATGCACCCAATGCCAGGCTGACGGGCGTCTTGTATTTCGCCCCCATCCAAATGCGGCCGCCGTGGCCGGGATGTTATTCAGCGCCCCTTGGGCTCGCAGCTCAACGTTTTAGCCACTACGCCACCACGGCGGCTTGCAAAAGAGAAGGAAGACAAGATAATGAACAAATAAAGTCCTAAATATGACCGCGCGATAGGATAAGAAAGTGTGATTGCTCCAATGCGGCGCGCCTGATTCCCATAGATGATCCTGGTGATGCGTCCAACTCATACTGACTATGTCGTGATGAGCGATAAGACTGCCAGTGAGAAACGTAAGATTTCTTAGGTCAGTAAACCATATCTTTAGCCACTGCTTCAAGTCCGAGTGCCACGCAAAAAATGATAACGATAAAATAATGGCGTCAAAGTATTGTCCTGTTTCGTATGACGGTAATCACGCAGGCAATCGGTAATCCCGTTCGTTGCGTTCCATATTTTAGATGCGTGGCTCGAATATAATACTTTCAAACAAACGGAAATTCTAGAGAACAACTGTCTCTGGTTATTGAGACGCACCCATAAGGCGAACGCGCTACAACATGAGGCTGAAGAAATGAACAAACAATTTTCCTTCCGTAACAATAATATTACGTGCTACCACTATTTCCCCCTTGCTCTTCATTGAGCGCAGCCTCATTTATAAGTGTTAAAGCATGACCACAGGTCACGAGGTTGGTTTCATCAGAACGTGTCGTCTAGTTTTACTACAGTTATCGTCACCCGTGGAGCTGCTTACAGTGAGTCGCTGTCAAGTAGCCAGTACACTTTGGTTTCACGTTTTCCTGGATTCATTCTTTTTTCTTCATATCATCATTTTTGCTTCGCCCGCCAGAGTTGCAAAAAGAGAGGAGAGTATCCTACGTATTCAAAGGACATGCCTTCCACCTCTGTCCCCAAGGTGTGTTTGTGGTTGTCGTGCTCAAAGGTGGTAGAATAGAATAGAATAGTAACTTTACTGCACTGCTGGTAACTTCCTGTTTTTGTCGGTTCGGATAAGTCATATTATTTCTGTATTTTATTTTCTCACGTGCTACAGTGCGTAGCCCTATGACGTGTTTGATCAGAATTTTGTTTTTTGTGTGTGTGTTTCGCGGCTAAGCATCTCTTGTGTTTATTCTCGCTTCAAAGATCAAATTTGGGTTTTGTGCGGGGGGTTCGTGAAAGTCAGTGCACACGTATCACGTATACAGGCCAACAACACAACAGGTTTACAGTAGTGAATTCTGTGCAGGCATTGGAATCTCGTCAAACAAGAGACTTGCCGCAGCTTTTTCAAGAGAAAACGAAATTTAAATGAACGATTGGAGTATTTCACTTATCCTCGCATCGTCAAAATCGCGGTCATTGGGAACAAAAATGAGTGGTTCTTTACGCTGTCATTCTTCTTCCGCCAAGGTTTCAAAAAAAAAAAAAGCGTGCCAGCTTACTAAGTCTAACCTCTGTGGAAGAAATGACCACTTGTGTCGGTTCTACATTCAGTGCAGCTGCTTGTCACTGCTGTACTGCATAATACTGCCAATTTCGTTCGACGCAGGGTGTTTCTAAGTTCTCAAGTGAAACATCATGCCCCCGTTCCACATACATTGCACTGAGCAAATAGAAAATATGAGATTAGGAGGATAACATGAAAGGTATGATTTTAATAAGGATGGGTCGACGCTTCTACAGGAAGATGCAAATTCGCACATTGTATGCTGTGTGAGGTATTGAAAGTAAGAGGTCTTCTGACCCAGAAAATTGGCGCCGTTTACTCAGCACTCTTTTACACAAAAATTGCATGTAGTGTTTAATGTGCGTCGGCTGTTTTATGCCCTTAAAACGAAACAATGTACTGAAAATAGGTAGTTTGGTTTAGTGCGTCCTGTGTCAAGTTGTTTTTAACTTGGACTGTTCAATCCTTGAGGCTGCTGTCACTAGAATGCCGACAGCATTTAACTATGTCAGCTTCTCTCACACACAATTTGGGTACATGTCTGTTGCTCACATAACATGTATAAAAACGCTGGTGATGTCTGCATCTCCGCATAGTTTTAAGGCGCAGAAAAAATGTCTGCTCCTTGCCTTGATATTATCAACAAGCAGAAACTTGCGTTGTATCATTAGAGACCTGCAGTTTATATCAAGTAAATGGCTACGGCCTATGGGATGTATCGGAGTAGTCTTAAGTGCCCAGTCACGCGTGGTGCAGGTGCACCAAGCATTTAGAACGTTTGCGATGCTTTGAGGCATGTTCGTTACAAAATGACTGTGACGTGACAAGATAACAAAGTTATTCCCCGTCTCACAAGCGCGGCGCATTTTATGTTGGATTTTGCTGCCCTAATTGCCTAGGTAACGCCTGTTGTGGGCTCAAGTGCAAGATACCTAAAGCGTTATATGGCGGAATGAACGGCTCTGTATTTCCGTCGACGTTCAGCGATCCAAATGAAGTAAGGGTCCTTAGTTCCGCATTTCAAACTTGTGGAAATAGTGTGCCAGCGGTTGTCAAATTATTTTTTTAGTAAGCCATATCCTAATTCAGCGTAAAAACAGATCAAGAATGGAATTATTCCACAGGGACAACAAGAAGGTGACATAGAGAAAGGAGCTGGAAATACCGAGAAAGTCACGATCGCGTCAAGAATGCGTGAAACTTGAAGCGTGTTGTAGGCATGAATTTTTTTTGCGTCATACGCGTGTGGATCAGTCTATGATTTGATTGCAAACATTTTAGCAAAATGCAGGTTTCCTTCTTGGTTTTCTATTTTTCCGGACGTCTCTGGAGGTCATCGATTTGGTGATATTTCTTTTTCTGGTGAGACGCCCAACCAAGGGAATGACCTATACCACGAGTTACTCAATTTTAAAGATGCTTATTTTAACGAACCTTACCTATTCCTGGTCTGCTCGGAAGGTCAATAGCACTTGAAAAATTCGTTTTGCACATCCGGCTGACTGGCAGCAAAAAGGTGGCAGCAAATCTCACGGCATCTCATTGCAAGCTTTATATATTAATTAAAGATATTACTAACAGGCTTCCTGCTTCTCTGCTTTGACAAGTTTCAATGTTTTTCTTTGATGCAACACCAATTATTGTTATGCGTTTTGGTGTGCCTTCTATTTCCCTTCTTTTATCGCCTTCATGGCCTTTTTTCTTTCGTTTTCAAACGAGTGGTCCTGCTGTCCCTTTTAGGAGAAAATTGCTAGCCCGCGTCTTGTTCTCTGCTTATCGCGTTTCTAAATGTTTACGTGATAATTAGTAATAATAATGCAACAACGCTGACATAACTCAGAACGTTTCTCTTGCGCGCCATGTCCCGTAGAAAATGAAAATGCTACGCATTTGTTGTCAGCAACAAACAAGATTTTTATTTCTGTTGTACTGTTAAACTTATACAGATTCCGGAACTTCCCTGTCATCATAGCCTATAACCTACTCTAATCGTTCAATAAACGCAAGCTTCATTCTAACTCTCCCCTACTCTATTGGACGAGTGTGTTGCAGTGAAAATTTGAACAAATTAGGCTAAAGAAATGACGTAATATTTCGCTGGAAACTCTGGCGAACCATACTCTATCAAGTGTATGTGACCTGAAATGCATTGTTCTAGCTCACTGGCTTGTATATACCAATGCACCTTTTAGAAATGATCCTTTCTCGCTCATTTAATTGTGGCCTACTTCGTTAGCAACCTTTGTCATTGCATCATGCTAAGTTAAACAGCATGCAATGTAACGTCTGGCCTTGAATTAGGAATTGTTTTCATCATCTCAAATCTTTCAAAGCAGAATATTTGCTGGAAGGTTTTTTTTAAATTTTCATTGACACATTATCCAACCGAAAAATCAGCAATCTTCTATTTTCTTTGAACGCCAAAAGTGGCACGCTCAAAGAACAAAGAAATATTTTCGTTGAGCTCCGTCTTACGGCTGCTAGATACCAGGCATGCCCACATGCTAACATCTCGGTGAACACTTAGGAACACTTAGGAAAGGAATCAGCTAGCTCAAGACAGGGGTAATTGGAGATCGCAGGGAGAGGCCTTCGTCCTGCAGTGGACATAAATATAGGCTGTTGCTGTTGCTGCTTATTATGATGATGATGGACACTTATTAACAGGTGGGCAAATTGAAAAGAAAGCATGCGGGCGAGAAATTGCGCTTGCCTGCAGCACGATATTGCGCCGTTTGGTGAAAGACTACCTTCTCAGTTTTTCCACAACACCTCAAGCATGATTCTAACGGGGTTAGAGTGAGTGAAAATGGTGAAATTTTTAACGCGCACTTTAGGCAGAAAACTCATTCCAATCTCAGTAAGCATAACTTACACCTATTCTGGTGCTCCGTTTCCCCGCCACGAATATCCCATCGACTGTCTCCATCGATAACCATCTCGCCGCCCCGCTTAGGGACCCAATTAAAGCTCCCAGGGATGCCGGTAATAAATGGCAAACCCTCCTTAGCAGCACTCATTTCTGACTGCTGGTATATTCCCAGAGAAGCTGTTCTTTCAGTTCCGTTTTCTCAGACCACCCGACCGAAGTTTGCGTGTGTACCCTGGCGGCGAAAACCTTCCCGAAATTGGCCTCAGCGTGACACAGGCGTTGACATTAGGTAGCGTAAACAGATAGTAAGAGTGCCGGATGGGAGTGTAACACGCAGGCATGAGGGAACAAGGAATGCGTTTATTACAAAGTGCTCTGGTATTTATACCTTGCGCTCTTGGGCTGAGGCATGCGCAGTAGTCGTCTTGTGCGCGTGCGCAGATGACGATGCCTTCTGCCACAGGGGGCAAACGTGTTTTATAGCGAAGCTGTTTATGGCAAGGGTTCTATTCATTTTTTCCTGTCCAGCAAGAGATTTGCGTGTGCAAAAACTCAGCTTCGGAATTTGATGCAAAATCGCTTCATTCTATGCAAAAGCTTATACGTCTCATCACTTGGATATGCATTTTCAGTAGACCAGTTATCAATATGCACCATTTTCAAAATCAATAGACTCACAGGTAGATAATAGGGGTTTCTCAAACATTTGCCGCTGTGCGACCCGCGTTCGGCCATGTGTACGCTCCCACGGCCGTCTCTTTGTTGTCGTTCCAAGCGCTTGCGTCCCGTAGTTTCCGCTCTCCCTGTGTGCCGGTCCTGTCGCGCGTGTCTACTTTCCGCCGGATGGCGGTTGTGTGGCGCGTGTCTAGTTTGCTCCGGCTCCCCGAGGTGGCGGTAGCCATCCACGCAAATGTATGCCGCCGATCAAGATCACCGATCAAAAGAAAAGTGTCTGTGCGTGTGTCTTTCTTGGGGATGACCGCCGTCGCCACTCAAGAGAAATAAAATTTGCTCATACCGTTGATATAAATTCTGTGTCCCCTCTATGTCGTGTGCTGCACTGCTTCACCTTCACTGCAGTGGAGTGGCGCGTAATTTAATTTAATTTTGTCGAAAACTCGTTCCAATCACAGTAAGCACGAAACTGTGCGTTGGGCGGGCAGGATTGTATACGTAGTCGTAAAAGGATAATACTACCATACAGACACAGCGAGAAAGTAAAGGAAGCCGAGAATCATGGCTGCCTAAATATTAACGGTTTTATTAGCCGTAAAAGCGAAATCACCCGTGTATTGAGATTTAGGTGCACGTTACAGAACCCCAGGTGATCCAAAGTATTCCGGAGTCCCCCACTACGACGTGCGTCATAATAAGATCGTGGTTTTGGCACGTAAAACCACACAATTTTTTATTAGCTGCTCGTGACTATTTGTATATAGACGCACACACACACGCACGCACATGAACGCACGCACGCGCACGCACCACGCACGGACACACACAAATACACGGGCACACCCCATACATGATGAAGTTTTCTGGAACACAGTTTGTTCGTTATTAAATAAATACAACAATATTTTTCTTCCTCAGGCACCAGCATAAGGTCGGGTTGGCCATCATGTGTTGCTTTCGTGTACGAGCGTGCGTGCGTGTGTGTGTGTGTGTGTGTGTGTGTGTGTGTGTGTGTATTTTTGTTTAGTACAGCTACAGGCCGATTTAGCATTGCAATCGGCCTGAAATCGACGAATGCCTCAGTGACTGGTGCTTGCATAAATAGTTACGTCTTGGCACTTCCCGCAAGCGATGACACATTTGTTGCATCTCCGGCTGTGCGGCACTTTTTGCAATACATGAAGCACGAAATACAAATGAATTTTGCCGGCACCTCTTCCGCGACAGGGCCGACGAGGAATCTCAGCGTTTAAGCAGCACATTTGCCATGCTCGTGCCAAGAAATCGATAGGACGGGAGCACATGAGTATTGATGCGAGAAGAAACGCATCGTAAACATTCAGCAGCTGTGTATGGAGTGGCCATCATCTCATATTTCAGCTCCACTTGAGCCAAACGTACACGACGAGTGGCGAAACGATTCCTCCTCATCCGTGTTATTATTCTTACTTTTAGTGAAGGCGTATACTTTCATATATGCGTGAAGACGAATGACCAGTAAGAAACCACATGGCCCCGTCAAGAGGCAATACTTGGGATTTTTTTTTTCTGTTTACACCTGGAATCATGCTTTGAAGTCAAGTGAAGTGATCGAGTTGAACTTACGGGATTTGAAAATTCTGAACAATAAGATTGACATTTTGTCGGGGCCGGCATGAAGCTGCAAATGAAACATAGGGGTGTATCAGGCAAAACGCTTCGCAGCTCAAGAAACATTTTCATTATTCCATGCATTGAACCTTTACCTAGGTTTTAATTATTTATTATATTAAGTTTTTATATTTATTTATTTGTTACTTATTACCTACATTTCGCCTGTGGGCTTCGAGGCTTCCAGAAGGGTAATTTCCACAAAAAGATGCGTTGGCCACCGAATGAGACTGTTAATTGCATTGAAGTTGTACATATCTGGAAACACATTTTTCTCTGGGAACATAATATGCATAGTAAGAATGTTAAAAAAATCACTCTATGAATAGAGTGTTGCCGTGACGTCGTAGGAGAGACGAGTAACACGGTGGGCAGTGCCAGAATCAACGCGATGCTGCTTAATTGTCTCTGTTCATTACTCCAGCGTTACTTCATTTTCATGGCCTAGCGCACACACGCGGTGGCAGATGTGGTAATATCATACATTGCATGCGTATCATAGCAGGAAAGCAGAGTAGAGATAATACGTTGAGTGAAGTGGCACAAGATGCCGCGAATGGCAATATAAATGATAAATTTTCATCAAAATTACATGTATATTGATGTAGACCTCGCTGCTGTCCTTACATTTGTGTTTCAAGGCGAAATAATTCATTAAAGAAGAACTTGTACGTGAGTCTACAAAAATGCGTTAGCTGTCTTCACTTTCTGAGCATGGCTTTTAAAAGTAAAAATAAATTGAAAGAGTTCATAGCAATACCTGAAACATTTCCAGCAATAAACGTTTTGGAGATGCTTTCGGTAGACATGCCATTACGCTGAAAACGGTGTCGAAGTTTGCATATTCATTGCACGTTGCCGCTCAGAACGTGCAAGCAATAATATCAGCGTGTCACTGCTGGAAGAAAGAAAAGTTCGTGGGGCCGCAACATTCATATTGGGATGGATTACCAGCGAAGCTGTTTAGGCTGCATGCATGGGCTGCATTCATTATGAAATCACACATTTTTTGCATACGGCACTGCACTACGCCGACACAAGCGCCGCCGTGGTAACTGCACCTCCCATGCATATGTTGCAACCGCAGCTGCAGCCGTGCCGGCACCTACGAAGCGCGTGGCGTTATAACCACAGAAGCGCAGGCCACGTGCACAATCCTGTCCAATCGTATCGTCTTCATTCCTGTCGCCGATACGGACGCAAGCCGCCCAGGATACCCTCCGTTGGAACGCATGCGACAACTTTGCTGTAAAAGTTGACGCAAGCTGTGACACAAATATGATTTCTCAATTGCTTTAAATTTTAGTTAGGAATGGACGTGCAGAACTAAGAAAGAAAACCAGCTAGCTCTTCCTTTTTTTTTCTTGATTGGGGGAGGGGGTCATATCGTGCGTTTAAGTAAAAGCAATGTTTTTTATTAGGAGAAAATTGGTTACCAAGCCACATATCCCAAGAGAGTTTTCTTTATCGCACAAACAGTTCTTCTTTTACAACTTACACAAAAATCAGTCATCGCTCTACAACCTTGCTTTACACAACAGCAAAAACTAGAAGACAATGTACTTTTCCGTACAGATGATACTCACTGATCCTTATGTTTTTTCATATATTTTACATATTATATTATATCAACCATTAATATTACATGGTTATACAACCACAATATTATACGAAATTTTGACATTTTACCAAATCAATATTCCTGCCAAAATAAACTTCGGTAAGAAATATTTTTGTCAAATGTGTAAAGGATTGCAGCATTCTACACGTAAGGCAGATTGCAACCCTTCTATACATCTGCACCTGCTACGTCACTTTACCCTAAGCGAGAAAAGATCACTTTGCCGTTCACTACTAGCGTTGCATTCACCAACGCGTGCTCGCCTTTTACAGAAATGAGCAACAGCTCAAAATACAAAGCAAGTGATGGTAAAGAAACTATAAAACCCCCTTTATGCGACGGCCCATCCTTCGACAACGAAAGACTTTCCCTCCGCTTCCCTTTAAATCTCGCAGACAGAGGACAGTTTTGTTGGACCAATTGTGAGGCCATGATGTAGCGTATGACAACTGCAGAAAGCATGAAAGCGCTGCTCCAATTTCTAAAGGCAACAAGACTTAGCGACCGTCTATGACTCAGCGTTGAGAATTGTCCTAACGTCGGTGACCCCAGACAACACCAACTCTTCATTTTATCTCTTTCGCTTTATCTTCTCTCAATTTTTCACTCCCCCAGTTCAAGGTAGTTCACATGGGCGCAGCCCTCGTTAACATTAAAGTATTTCATTTATGTTTTTCTGTCTCTCTCCTTATCTCTGCAGCCTTGAATTATAGCAATACTTTTTTATGAAAACGTTAGCTTTTCCGAGGTTCACCCAGTGTCGAGTGTTCCTATGAAAGTTATTTTCTTTCCAAAATGCTTCACTTGCGGCAGCAGAGATTAAACGCAGATATTTTGCAGCGTTAATTAATCACGAGAATCATAGCCAAGACTACCTCACTGAAAGCCACTGACCGCCGTGCCTAACAAATGAGAAATGCTGTTCCTTGCTGATAAATAGAAAACTTGCTTCCGAAGAGTTAAATGCACCTACTTTTCTACAAGCAACATGAAAACAATATAAAATTTACAGGCCTATCATATATTTTTAGTTTGTCTGCAATGTATGCAAGTTATTATATTCTGGAAAACTCATGTATACAAAGGGGAAAAGACGCGTGCGCCAGCAGAAAGCCTTCAAATTTGGAAGCTCAAATGGGAACGAAAACGTGTGCTCTGTGAGCAGTTTCTACTTCGATGTTCTATTAGTGCCCTTTTCAGCATGCGGACTAACTCGCTTAGTATAATTATCACTCTCGTGAACTTTCCACTTGACAGGACATAATATAGCTGTTTCCATAACAAGGCCACAAAACAACAGTAACAACGGCCAGCCATACCACTCTAGCCTACAACAAACGTTTTTATTTATTTTGTTTTCTAGCTGCAGCAGGGGACGCCTTTGTGCCGTTCTCGAAAGTGGAATTCCGTGCTCGCCAAATGACCTTAAGCGTGCTTCCCGTGAGATTTTCCAGCCCTAGGTCAGTTTCTAAGAATTTTTAAAAATGAAAACAACTTGCAGGCTCCTCAGCAAACTCTGTCGAGCGTTATCGAGCACGCACAACGTCGTTTTCTATGACATCATTCTCCTTGACCTCACCTTCATGCTCGACTGGCTACATCAATAATCTACTCACCGTGCGTCGTGACCAGATAAGAAAAACGCTGCAGTGAAATGCTGCCTACGAAGGCGGGCCCCCTTTTAGAACCTGCAGCCTTCACGCATAATCCTCTTCGCAGATGAATGCAGGAAAGCGTGAAGAACCACGCGTCGCTTCTCGAGCTTTCCCAAGTTTCGTAGTGCACTCATTACGAAACTCGTCATTGTCTATTAGGGTAAAAGATAGGTTACAACCAAGAAGAAAGGAAAACAGGCCACAAAAAGAAAACAAAACTAGCGTACGTCAATCCTGTCAGCGATAGTAGTGGTACTAACACAGATGGTTTTGAATGTTCTGGCAACAACGAGAGATGTGGACAGTGCGCCTAAAATGTTAACAAAGCTATTTTCTTTCTATACAGGTGATTCATAACGACAAGCATGGGACCGATTATAGAAAGCCTGTGAAATATTTTACTTAGTAACTGCTTATTTTCCCGATTAATTCGCATCGCGTCTCATGAAGATAATTTGCCTTCCCTTTTGAGTTGCTTAACGTTCTCCATACTGCCAAGCGTTCCTGTAAAGTAAGTTTCATGTACTAATATATGACTCAGCTGAGACTTACATCCTAACTGCGATATATCTTTCCGTACATACAGTTTTGCTGCAGAGCAGATTTTCATGAGAACTACATTTGACAATGTTTTTCGATACCTGACTCACGTCGACTTTGGCATAAGAAAAAGCTTGTGCTGTTCACTATCCCATCATCTGGACAGTCCCTTTTTTTTACCGATGTATTTTGGGTCGACAAGAGAAAATATTTTCCCGTGAGAAAGCACACTTAGAACAGAAAGTAGGAAATGGGGCTTTGTTGGTGTCAAAGCGTTCGCGTTTTTTTTTTTTTTCTTTGGAACACTTCCTTGGTTAGAAGCAAAAATTAGATGCAAGAGGGGATTTGTGCGTTCGTTCATGATAGAAATATATTTGTATATCCAGTGCTTAGAGCGTTCAACTTTCGTATACTCTGTCTTTCTGCTACGTCTTACATTTACACGTTTTGCATGAACACTGCAAAATGGGTTGTTTATTACGTTGTTTTATTCAGAAGTGGGTATAATCGCCGTCAGTAGAAGCGAAATATTTGCCATTGCCTGTAGAACAATAGTTGCAAATGAGAGCGGAAATGTATTGCAACTTTAAGCCATTACGAGCACACTTTTCAAGAAGCAGCCTTTAAAGAAGGTAGTGTTTGGCTTCTTGTGGTCGAATATTTAAACAGGTGGAAATATATTTCACGAGCAGTCGCAGCGTTTAGTGTGAGAAACGTACTTTTAATAATGCATAGATAAATTACTTTGCCACGTACACTCAATACAGGAAGTGCAAAATTCATCCAGTGAGCTTCCCCACACATACCGTTTTACTCACACGTGCGGTTGGACGTCGCCCTAAAAGTGAAAACAAAGAAGGTGCGCAAGGCCATATTTCTCCACCTATGCCGCCATCTCTGCCTTACCACGTCCTCGCTCTTTGCTACCATAGTCTCCTATCAATTGTTCTTTGGTAGGGAGGTTGGACAACTTGTGGAGGCCAATCTAATAGTGTAAATAAGCCTACTTCCCATATTTAACATATTCCATTAGATAATAAGCAATCATGTTCCCATAGTGGGAATCACATATAGGTCATGCACGTAGGAGATATCATATCCCGAAATTGTAAAAAATGGTATATCCGGAATTCAATAGGTATGTAGTGTACTATGAAAGATTGCTGAAGATTACGCCTAGAATACCCTCGGTAAACCTTAGATCAGCTGTCCGATCTCTTTTTAAAGAGCTCGCGTTTCTGGCGAAGGCTTAGCCGGGGAAAGGTAAATAATTCGAACAATGAAGCCGGGTAATTGAGAACGAGATACACATTTAACATCATTTCAAATATACTCTGTGCTATTACGTGCGATATTATGATCTTATTACGAGGAAACACATAGTGGGAATAATTTTCACCACCTAGAATTCTTTAACGTGCTAAACACATGTTTACGTTTCGCCACCACCAAAATTCGTCCGTTTTATGCAAGGTATTTTCCTAATCGCTTCTCTCAACGCAACTAAGCTGTCATCTGAACGCTAGCTTCAATTGTTATAATATTTATATGTACATGAGGTGCCCTGTTTCGATTCTTGCTTTTAAGAGGAAGCTTTAGCTCGGGGGATCCTATCTAAATACATGGGAAAGGAGAAATCGTTTTTCTGGGCAACCACTGCACCAAACTAGATGAGGCTTGTTGCATTTAAAGGAAAACGTTAATATATAGTGACTGCTTGCAGCGAACTTTCGATGTATTTTGTCAAATATATATGGAAAATTTGTTGCACATTGCAAATTTTCAGAATTTGAAACTAGCAAGTTTACAGCTCTATAACAGCGCAATGCAAAATGGTATCAGAATTCAAGTAAATTGCATCTAATAGTACATTTAAAGCGGACAAAATTGGTCAATCGTACTTGGCTACCGATAAGATTTGTTATATGGCAGGTGGACTTTTTCAAAACCGTTGTAAACAATATAACAAATTCATTGTAAGATGTCAATTCATATATTAACTTTGTCCGCTTCAGATGCTTTAACGGTGGAATTTTACAGAACTGCGATATCTCTTCTTGGTGCAGAGCCAGGAATTTGGAAACTTCATGCTTCTATTTCTTTCAAAGTTACAATTTTTTTCCTTTTAAAAGCTCAGGCCTTCAATCAAAATTCCTCTTCCAACAGTCACTAGAACTTAACTTTCCCCTCAAATCCAACAAACTTCATTAAAATCTACGTAGTGATTTTCCGAGAGAAGCGTTTCTGCCTTTTAGATGTATATATATAGGCGGCATCGGGGTTGGGTCCAAGCTAATACTGCGTCCTAATCTCAGCTGAAATATTTGGGCCGCTCGCTTTATATAATTTGATAGTGACATCGTTGCAAGTTCACTATCACTTTATTTCTTATTAGTTTCTATCACTTTTTCTTGTTTTGAGCCTAAGCAATTTCGGGAGTATGCATTGCTACACATTTAATCATTTTGGCAGGGAAAAAATTTGTGTAAATAATAAAGTTATCTGTGCCGATGTGTGAAAATAAGTGAATTTTGTGCGTGAAACTATGCATTCTTTTCTATACAGAACCGAATGAATACAAGTGGGTTAGGTAGTCTCATACGTAGCCTCATGAAAGGTTCATAAGGAACATGACAAACAAACGAAACCGTGCACTAACTTCAACTGCCTTTTACTAGACAACTTGCCGCTACTAGACCGACAGACCCTTACTATATAGACATAAAATAACGGGACCAAAATGCGCATACGCAGAAAGCACTGACGCACTTTCCAGGTTACGTAAGCACACTAACTTCTGGATTGAGCGTTGCGGTCATGGCATGGTGAGCGTGGCTAGAGGAACGACATGGCAGCGTCAAGGCCTGCCGCTTCGATGTGATTTCGGCCTTAGTACTAAATTTTCTTCAATGCATCAAAACATTATAGAGTGAATCATCTTTCGCATACTCTTTTCTCCCTTCGATATTGTAATATTGGTGACATTTCTAGGTCACTAATGATATCAGCTAGCTGTCGCTTACCGCTGCCATGTTCCACAAAAGGCGCCGCTGTTGCAGCAAAAGTGCTTTGATTTCTCTGAACCAGATGGCACCACTGCATTTCACGCTTGCCATCTAATCTTGCGGAACACTTTGCTAACTGCCTCACTGATGTAGCAGCCTCACTATTATAAGCAGCCATAAGCAGCCGACAAGCCATACCAAAATCGTTTTCTGATCGCACCAAAGCATAATCTATACAATGTAGAAGTAATTCATGTGCCTGGTTTGGCAAATGGCGCAGTTTTTTTAATGAAAATATCTTGAGTTACAGACTTTGTTTTATATAACTTATGACAGAGCGCCAATAGTGGGGCGCCTACTCATTTATAGAGGTGCCCGTAAACGAGTATTTAGGCGCATCTTGGACATGTCGACGCTAAACGTCAATTTGTCCTCTGTGAATCTTGTGAGACATATTATTTCATCGTGCAATTCCATCATTGTTCTCTTGGAGCTTCCTATTTTACCCTGCTCTTTTTTCTTGTTTTGCCTAGCCAATTTTATCAATTTTCTTCATGTGGAGCAGCATGCGACCAAACATATTGAGCTGGTGCCTAGAGCCTTGAGTTGATAGAGTTTCCTCTGAACCGATTGTGTTGTACTTGTACGGCCTCTATTACTTTTGCAACGCAGCACAGAGTAATCGCGTGCGTGCTGCAAGTAAATGCGTGCAATATATTTATTCATATCAACAGAGTTATTCTGCGCAACTCATGCCCAAGGAGAGATAAACTATTTGATGATAACTGGAGAAGTTAGCATAGGCTTGACCTGCTAATCCAGCTGTGATGCATGGGGAAATGTGAAAAAGGATGAGCGATAAAAACGCGCCCAAGGGAGCACGTTACAAGCACACAAGGTATCTACAATTTCATTTAGGCAACGCCAGGAGAGACTTTGCAGCGGGGAAAACAATTACAGGACAAGTTTCCAGAGTCATAAGCTATTTTTCAGGTAGATACAAAATAGAGAAATAGAAACCATTTGCTTGCGGCTAGTACATTTAACTGATATATAGGCACGGTCACTATATTTGATGTTAGGTGTGGTAAAATAAAAAAATAAACTACGCGTATACCAGACAAAAACAAATGGCAAGAAACAAACTGTGAACAAAGCAGTGTCAAACTTAAGGGCCAGGTTGAAAAGAAAAAAAAGGAAGAGAAAAGGAGTTTAAAACGCATTCGTGACATCACAATATTAAAGACAGATAACATTTCAAGAAATTCCGCGCTCAACTCCTTTTTAAATGGTCTGGAGGAGTAATTGCAAATATTCAGCTACGTATTCACAATGACAGAGCTGGAGTTTTTGATGGGGATGTAATTTAGATTGTCCTGGCCGAAATGCTACACTGCGGCATTTTCAGTTATGAGGGGGCAAAAGTCCATTTTCTGACAATAGCCTCAAAAGCGGACGTATGATTCCTTATTGCTAAAACAATTTTATACGCATAATTTCTCTCATCTAAGGATGTGATAGTTTGTACGGCTCTCAGTTAGCTGTAAGCTTGCCTCACAAATCAGCACACTCCTCTGAATGGGACAATATGTGGAAAACACCTCACACTAGCAACTTTCTGCAAAACGGGGTAAGCAATAAAATATATAAAACATAACGTTGTGACAACCATTGATTCCTAATGAAA
Organism: Dermacentor silvarum; assembly: GCF_013339745.2. Taxonomy (NCBI): domain Eukaryota; kingdom Metazoa; phylum Arthropoda; class Arachnida; order Ixodida; family Ixodidae; genus Dermacentor; species Dermacentor silvarum. The sequence goes on from NC_051160.1 coordinate 47,068,459, forward strand.
AACTGAGGGATCACCAGAATCCAAAAAACGTGGCCCATGTTATATCCCCACGCAACCCCGAACTTTCTTTTCGCTTTCTTTTTTGAACGAACCGTGCCCGCCAGTTTCATGACAAGGAGACCACTTTAAAACACGCAAGCCTCAAAACTTGATGTCAGAAAACAAGTGTCAAAATAAAAAGCTTTCATGTTATCATGCATACCCTATTCCGTGATCTCTATGCGCAGAATACGGAATGAAGGGCTTCACTAATCGCACAGTGATATATTATTTGTTGGTATGGGTGCGTTGACAGTCGCTCGTTCGTGGCTTTTTGAGAAGTCTAAAAAAATAACCATAACATCAAATAAACAAGTACAATGAACAAAAACTCCTTCCCTTGCTCCATAGAGACGTCTAAAAATGAGAACACGAAAATGAGAACCTCAGGCAGGAAGTCGCGTGCACCAAAAATGCATGTCGCGTGTGTTTGTTGTGTGTGTGTGTGTGCGTGTATATAAATTGTACAGCAACATGAAAAGCTCCCCCTACAGCTTTCTGTAGCTCAATACGTGCTACGTAAACGTGTTTTTCCAAGCGTGAAAGAAGCCCGCGATTACACGCAATGGTGCTTCGAGTGGCCAATCGCGCGGCAATTTTGCGTGTATCCGCGAGCTTCTATCACGCTCGGAAAAAACAATTTAATGTAGCACGTATTGAGCAACAGAAAGCTGTATCGGGAGCATTTCGTGTTGTTCTAGAATTTTCTCATTGACACTTTTCATCTATTTATAATATTTCAAAAGTTGAATAATTATATATGAACAATTATCAAATTAGGCGGAATGCAAAACATAATCTCAGTATCTCCAAGAGGCGGCGAACTATACCTTGGTTCTGTCCAACTACGTAGCAATTGCATATTCTTACCGTTTGGCTCAAGTCAAGAGAAGCACCCTGTATCAATCGTAAAAATATCACTGGGACGCCTAAGTTGGAGGACAGATGACAATATTCCCACTCGCTTTTGAACAGAGTGTCGTCTGATTATGCATTGTGGACCTGATTATGCATTGTGGGTGAGTAAACTTTATTGAAAAATATGATATGCGTGAATGAAAACTTTCATGAAGATTTATAAGCCGCCGTGGCTGCTTAGTGGCTATGGTGTTGGGCTGCTAAGCAAGAGGTCGCGAGATCGAATCCCGGTGACGGCGGCCGCATTTCAATGAAGGCGAAATGCGAAAACACCCGTGTACTCAGACTTAGGCGTACGTTAACGAACCCCCGGTGGTCTAAGTTATTCCGGAGTCTCCCACTATGGCGTGCCTCATAATCAGGTCGTGGTTCTGGCATGTAAAACCCCATACATTTTTTCCTGGCTTTGTATTATTTGATCCTGAATAAGCTGCGTTCATATATGAAGGTATGAGGTCGATTTTGTAGTTATATGCAAATGCTGTGGTCTCCTCGCCTGCAAATGTCTGAAGTTGGGCGAGTATTTCAGGCTCGTCACTATACATTATCTTGTTTACGCAATTCTGCATAGCTTGTAGCACAATGTTTTACTTCATTTTGTGCATTTACTTCAGTTCAACGTACATCGTACCTTGCATTGCTGTTACTAAATTTTATAATTTATTTTTTTTGTTTCCCTGCAATATTATGTAGCTGGTGCCATATAAAGGATGAACATATCCTTGAAAATGAAATAAAGAGAAATTATTTTTGGATAGGCTCGTAATTGGTAAAACCATCTGTTGAGAATGGCGGGGTGAGATAGTAACATTTCCAAAAATACTATACTTGTTCTACAATGATCACAATATTTTAGAGGGGGGGGGGGCGCAGATTGATAAAAATTAATTAAAAGGCAAATAAAAGTACACTTCACTACTTTAGCCTCTATTGGAGAAAGTATACTAGTTCATGGTGGCAGCATACGAAGGACTGTCTTAACATTACGTGTATGTTTTAATGCGTTCTATAAGTATGCTTTGCATATAGCTAGGAAACGTGGGACTTAGAACGATGCCTGTTTCAACTGATATCTAACATGATGCACCCCACTCGGTCTTGCGCGCCTCAACGTATTTACGCCGTTGGCATCGGGTCGCGTTGCTTGGCATAGGGTCACGGTAGAGGGTGACACGGGCTGTGCAGAAAAGGGTCTCAGAACGGAAGCATGCTCCGAGTTTACCTGCCAAAAAAGAATCGATCGACCTCATCTGCACGCTCTTCCATCAACCTGTCACCGAAGCGAGCATGCCGCCGTCTACAGAAAGCACCTCCTTTTGAGCAATCTATCACACTTCACATCGCAGGGAGGACGTGCGTCCATTGTTTCTCATTGAATTGAAGGCTTGTGAGTCGGAAATTGCTTGTGTGAGCTATAGGCTGACGTTTTAGGCGTAAAAGAATCAGAGCCCTTCCACTACTGCGAAAATGGAAGGCAGCGAAGCTGTGACTATGGTGGGTCTGCTATAGTGAATATTGCTATAGTGAAGTAATATACTATTATTATTTACTCTATTGAGCGGCATGTTTGTGAAAGAGCAGGGACACAAGCGTCTTGTTTTCGCCCCTAGCGATGGCCAATGGTGTGTTTTGCTGCGCCAAGTCCGACCCATCGTCAAAGACTAGCGTATGACCCACAGCGTTCATAGCCGCGGCACACTGCACGGCATCATCAGGATCCTGATGTCAGGAACCTGAAAAATGTGGTCCAACGAGCCGTCTCATAGTAAGTCTAAAGAGAAACTGCTGATAACAGCGCCAGCGCGATCTCTACGTCACGAGACAAAGGGGCACAGCGATCGGTGGGAAGTGCCGCCGCCGAGTATTGTGACACTTGTGAAAGAGCCATCGGGTAAGGCACAAGTGGCGGGAAATAGCCACGCACATGGAGCAAAACCACCCCACAGATGAAGTCAAAGCCAATGCTGATGATAGTTTTTATCTACACGCGGACACGATCCTGGGAAACCTAGCCCTTAACAACTTCGTTGTAAAATGCTTTTAGCTCCCGTTGTCGGCGACGTTAAAGTGACCTTGAACCAAAAGCCAGAGTCGTTATCCGGGCACTCGAAGGAGAACATCTTGGCATCGTTGCGAGAGCAAAACGAGAGCATCCGGACAATCAGTCAAAAGTTAGGGAAATGCGGTCTCTGGTCCCGAACGCTTTCTACAGGACCGCATTGCTGCGCTAGTTACTTCCCAAACAAGTTACAAAAAATATTAGTTTCGATTTCTTCCTATGTTTGTTCACAATATCACTCAAGCTGTCACTTCTATTACGCTGAAGTTTTATTTGTCATTTCCAATAGCGACGTTCAAAAGGCAAATAGAGGGCACCATTAAATCTTCTCACGCTGAGACATTGTTGCCTGTGCTCGTTTGAACGCCAGCGGTCCGTGAGACGTGAGCGGTTCGCGACAAGAAGAAAAAGTAGCGACAGACGCTGAGCGCGCTGCTCTGTTGTAAGAAGAAAAGCCGTTCAAGGCGGTGGCACCCAAGGAGGTTTTACACCACAGTTAACCAGAGACACCATATGGTAGCCATTTCATGCTTACATCTACTCTGGATTACAGCAGAGCCAGGATTTTTTTATTATTAGGCTTTTCTAACTTCAATGTCAAGGTATAATTTGCAATCCGCTCTAAAGAAAAGCGACGAAGAAAAGCCGTTTAGCGTTTTTAAGAAATAAATCTTTCAGATAAATTCGTCCTCCGAAAATATAACTGCGATGCAATAATCTTAAAGTGAAGTGTGCAGGCGGTTGTGGTCCATTGGCTAGAACATCGTGCTGTTATTTGCAGTGACCAAGAGCCGATCACACCATGGGACAAATATTTGTTTTGTTCTTCTTTTTGAGGCCCAATAGTCAGAACAGCAGCAGCAACCGCACTCTACGAAGTACGGGTCATTTCGCTAGGAAAGCTTCACTTTGAAAAAACAATGCAATTTGAACTTGACCAGCCACCAGAGATGATGGCACAAAAGAAAAAAAAAACATTCCGAAAAAAATATGCATGGTTGACAACGCCAGATGACAACGTGGTAACAAAAAAAATTCAATAGGGACCATGCTGCCTACTTTGATGGTTGAACTTAAAACGCAATAACATGGCAACAAGAAAAACAGAAAAGCTTTCTTCTCTCGTACACATAAAGGCTGACAAACTGTGGAGGAGACGACGAGCATGTCATATAGAGAGGAAACAGAAAAAATTTGGGTTTCGGTGACCAACTGATGACCATGCATCACAACTGCCGCGTGCGCTACAGTCAGTTGTGATGTGCAATAATTTTTTTCTGCTGCGTGATTTTGTGCATGCAAACACAGAACGGGAGGCGGTGAACGATATCCCCGAAGCGTGTTGTATAGTTCTAGTATTTGTCCACTGAGTGACCAGGACATAAAGACCATAAAAACACATGGCCAGCTGATGTAATCCTAGTAAACATGAATCTGAAACTACCTCCATGGATGCTTCCGTTTCTGCATTTTATTGGTGTTATTTTACTTTTGAGAGTGTTTTTTTTTATTATACGTTCGACCATTTGGCATTGCACTCAACATTTTTCCTGTTTTTCATAAGCAATGAAAGCTTAGAGTACAATTACGCCTGTGCCAAATATTATACTGTTGAACGACAAACAAGCTCATTCCCTGTTTGTTAGATGGATAATTTAACTTGATGAAGAATTAAAATTTGTAACTAAAATGTACACTCCCTGAAAAGTATGTAGCCTTACATTGTGACGTACATTTTGAGAGAGAGAGAGAGAAGAACTTAATTTTTTTTCAAGACTGCAAGACTTTTCGTGCTTACAAATAATAAATCGCCATGACAATGTCAAGAAAGGCGGTAACAAGGTTAAACAAACGCTTTCCGTTTTTTGCTTCGACCTATAGAAACGTCTAAGGTACCATTTGCCGTACAGTTTTAAAACATTTACTCACGAAATTTATATATAAAGTAAGTAGATCTTCAGATCCGATGTTTAATAAATTGACGCACACACACACACACACACACACAACACACACACACACACACACACACATATATATATATATATATATATATATATATATATATACCATAAATGCGAATGAAAAAAATGTGGCACTGATATTATCAAATTAAAACTAATAATTCCAAGGTGGAGAGTTTAGTCAACATCTATTGGCACTACACAAATGAAAGATAATCTTTAGAGCCTGTTCCCACCGGTGTGAGAATTCCTCGAGGAATAACATGGACGGAAGTTCTATTTACGAGTACACACAGCTCAGTTCAGCCCGCAGTACATAGTTACGATACTTCGTACCGCCCTTTACAGAGCTACATGGTTCTAAAGGGGTGTTTAAACACGTCTTTTGAGAAGTGGTCATCTTGTTGGCACAATAAGGCCACATGACGACACCGCTGCAGCAACACTGAGTAAAAGAGTGCAACATATAATGTGAAACTTGTTCATGAATACTGATCCGCGCAGCAGCATGTCATCACCAGACTTGATAATCTCAATTATTTGATGGCCGCGCAGTAAGCTAATGCCCACCGGCATCTCATCTCCCTCCTTTGTCTCCGCTAAAACCTCAGTGGGTCTGGCAGGGATCGCTTCGGTAACGTGCAGTCGCCTGAGGTGATGGTTACGAAGCCACTCACCTCATATAATACGAAGTTCGGACAAGACGGTAACAAGAAAAAACGTCGTTGTTTTTGAAGCTGTGCTAACCTTGGGGAAAAAATTTACCATCTAGACCCTGCATGTACATTTACATCATTTAACACCTTCAATGCTGCTTGACTAATTACCTGAACGTAGTTCTTTCATTCTAGCAAGAAATATTAGCACCGCGGGCGGTGGCCATGAAGCAATCGAGCGAGCCTATTCTGCTATATATGTCAGAAGCTTTGAGGGTAACTTCTGTCCCATTAACTTTTCAGTATGGTTTCGTCAGCCTTAAGGTAGCGTAAAACCTTTAGGCACACTACTTCTGCATGTAATCGTTATGAGTATTTATTTTTGAATTACTGAAAACACGTGCCGTTTCGTACAATATCCCTCGAGGAAAACACCGGAACAGTCCAGGAGCACCATCGCAATAAGAAACGGTCCTTAATTCTGAGGTAACACTTTCCATGGTTTCTGGCAGCACTCCGGCCAGCACATCAGCTGCAATATTTTTTGTCGTCGTTTCAAAGCAGAAAATGCAACAGCGCGGTCAGATATGGTACGTCGAAGTTGAAAAGGGAGATCATAGAGATGTACCGATGTTTACTGGTTCTTTTTTTTTTCGTCTACGGAGTTTAGAATACCTATGCTTCCAGTGCAAAACTCCAAGGAAATGTTGACCGCATACCAGCTACCTTTGCTCTAGCTTTCGCTATCAATCTTGCTGAATTCGGGATTTGGTTCGTTAGTGGCAGGTTACTGAAGCAATCAGCTCAAGCTCAATGTAGTGAAAAGTAAATAGGCCTGAAAAATTAAGGTGGAAGAGGGAGGAATATAATAAATTGTTCGAAGTGTCTTTGGAAAAAAAATGGAGGCTATCTGTAACAGATCAGATATCGATAGGTCTCCTCGATAGACCTCCGGCAAAAAAATGAATTTTCTCGTAGGAGCGGGAGCAGTAGGAAAGCTTAAAAGCCAGTGTGGTCCTTAATGAAGGAGCACACTTGCGTAAATTATTCTGGCTAGTAGTGAACATCTCCTAACGTAGTTTTTATTCGAACTTTTACATAACGCACCATATTTGGGCCGTTTGAAAAGGCAAACGAATTACCGCACAAACGTCTGTAGCCTATGATTTGTATATTGGCGCGGAACAAATATTTTAGCGGAAATAAAAAGCCTCTTCTTCTCGACTTCATGACCTTGCTCCTGTTATCGTGAAGGCAGTCTAATTAAAAAAACACACAGTTTGCCAATCATTGGATGGTATGTAGTACTTACCTGGTAATAAAACAGTATATTGTGCGTAAAAAAGCAATAAACTTCCCAAACAGCTACAGAGGTATTTTGGGCCGTAATTGTCGTTCCATGTAGTCTAGCAAAGTCTTCTCATATCAAGACATCATTCAGTACTACGCGATTACCATTTTTCATCTAAACTCAGCGCGCCGAAGAGGCAAGGTTCCTGCGCATTCTAATAAGATTTGGCCAGGTTTCTATCAGATTTCGCTACCTAATAATTCGAGGGCCGCCTTTTTTTTGTCCGGACAGTAGACGCAACACATGCAGCAATTTTAACGACGTGGTTTGCATATCGCTTAAGTCACAGTTTATTTGCTTCACGTTCCACGTTATGCGGTTACAGACCACGTCTACGACGTTTCCTAAGTTCTGTGCACTTTGGGCATTCTGGGGTACCAACAGAACCAGATTTAAGGGATAATGAGGTGTATCTACGCTAACATTATTGAGTTGTCGTAATTTTTCTGGTGTCAAAGCCTAATCATGCCGTTGTTGCGCTAATTAGAGAATTCCTACACTTTTGCGAGCTTCATGTGAACTTGCACTGAGGTATCCAATTTACCAGAACTCCAAGATGATTGTCGGCCACTCATTGCGAAGACGATGCTTTACCACAGGAAATGTTAATCGTAACGAACTCCGCATCTTGGGACATTTTTTGCAAGGCTGGCAGGCAGGCCTGACAATGTAAAAGCCTCAAGACAACCTCTAAAAGATCCCTGCATGCATTTGGAGCTACGGGAGAAGCAGCAGAACGTCGGAAAACGGGAGCAGCCAAGCCGCTTCCCATCTGAGTTGAGCAGGACACAGGTACCATTTAACTCAACAGCATCGAATCGCAAAAGAAGATGGCGGCCCATCGCAGCCGTTCTCGCTCAGAAAAAGAGGCATACGCTGCTTCCATTTTAGCTTGAAATGGCTGTTTGTCGAGCACAGCTATGCATACTTCTTTCAAATTTTCAGCTGTGGAAGTAAAGGGCATGTGCTGTGGAGGCGGAAATAAAGTATAAGTACGTGTACATGTACAAAAAGATCATTGCACCAGCAATGAAAATAATAAGAATGTAGGGGGTCTGCCTCTGCAATGAAGTGGCAGGGCGCAGCTTCTCTTTTGGAAGTAGCTGTTGCTGAGTGCATTTTGACCTCGCTAATCTATGTGAGAATTGTAGCCCGCAGGTACTTGACGCAAGGAAGTATACCCTAGAAGTATACGCAATGGGTTTAGGTTAGGCATCTTCTTTATTTCAAACCTCGGATATGTTGGATATCGCTTAGGTTTTATTCCTGCATTCTGAACATTTTTTGTTCGCATTTTTTTCCTGGAGGCCCTGATTTCCTGGTTCTAAGAATTACCAGGTGAGTTAGCATCCTCGAAATTGACGAAACGGGTACAATTAAACCATTTCCATGTGTTTTGCCAAGTGTATGACTTTGTATGGAGAATGAATATGGTAAGTATCTCCTCCGGGGTAATCTTGAAGTGTATTGAAGGCATTGCGAAATGTGGTGCCCAAATGGTTTCCCGAGGTTTATGAATCCAGTTGCCAGAGATGTGAAAAGAAAGGTTCATTCATGACTGAAATCACATCCCACGAGAACAGAAGTAGAATAAGTGGAGGAACATGTCGATGCGGAGGCAGTTAAAAATCTGGCTTTATGGATTGTGAGGTTTTGTTTAAAAAAAATAAATATAAAAGTGTGCTGCCGAAAGGAGCCCTGTGCAAGGCAGAACAGACGCCACGGACGGGCTAAGGGGCGGAGCGCCATGTCATCAGCTGCCACAAGATGTATGCGTCCTCTGCTAGAGCTTTCACATTTGCATAACGACGTCGCTGGCAAAAAAAAAACGCATTCAGCTGTAGTAGCTTTGTAGGAGGTGCACACAGGAGATCACTTACGCCAAAGGAATTTGCACTATAGTGTCTAAATTTGAATACGAAATCGGCGCTTCTTCTTCAAAAACGTGAATACATTCGAGCAGCTCAAAATGAAAGGAGCGACTGAAAAGCATAGCCTGTGTTATCTGGAAAGAGAGCATAGCTTCTCTGACCTCAGTTCCTTGCCTTCTATAAATTAGCTTGCTATACAGCTTAGCTAAGAATATTTATTCGTTTCTGCATCAGGAATAAGATTTGAACAGATTGCACAAGATTAGGTGAGCGCGCAACGCTTCAAAAAGAAAAGATCATCACTTCGATGAAAAAACATATATCTGCATCAAGAAGCAGCAATACTTCATGCTTTTTTTTTTCAAATGCTCAGACAGAATTTTCCCAACGTGGCGAAAAGCTTGGCGTTACGTTTAAAGTGGCGACGCATTTAGAGTTGCCAATGTGGGCAATAATATTCAATTCATGGAGTTTTCTCTGCCGAGAGCTTTAAGGCTCAGAAACGAATAGTAGGCACAAACGAGAATGTACTGCTTGATATGACTACTTTGAAAAGGGGCGAAAGGTGCGCTCTGCACCATTTTCGAATGCAACATGCTTCTAGACCTACGTCTGTTTGCACGACAGACACTTAAATGTAGAAAGTGAGTTCGAAAAACACATGGAACACAAAACCCTTTCCACATAGAATTCCGACTACAAGAACTCGCGGCAGCAGGTTCATGATTTCTCTTGCAATCTGTCAGGGTCGCACTATCGGCATAAATTCACTTCCGAAGATCCTCCACTATGTTGTTCACTTTCCAGGTTTTACTGCATTTCTACCAGATGCCTAATTCGCACTCCAAGGCGTATATTGGGACTCCTCATGCCTAAAACCGTGCTGCAGAGTCATTACACGTCGCACTATCATATATTTTCGCGTAACAAGCATTTGGTCCATCATTGCTGAGTGCGTTTGGCTTACATTGACTGTACCGTCGGGGAAAAAAATTGTGGATCGCACTTAGCGCATTTGGTGTGCACAACCAGGAATAGTGGTACACTATGAATGTGGAGCGAGGACACGTAGATGGCGCTCCTCAGTTGCAAGTAGTAGGCCTACTGTCCACTGCGAAATTAAGAATTTTCTCTGTGGGCGCGCTCCAAAAACGTCTGTCCCTGGTTTTAGTTGTTTTGGCCAGTCGCCATTTCAGGTACGCATTGATGAACTAGCGATAGCAAGACACATCCACCAAACGCCTTTGTGGATCCTCGGTATTGTTGAGGCATGATATTTAGCCCGTCTGGGGTGATTGGCAGCTGTTGGGCTCAAGATTACCAGGCACACTTTCGCCTCCTCTCCTCTCCCCCTTAACTATTTTTGTTTTGGACCTAATTAGGTATGTGACTCACTAGGGTTACGCGATTGTTGTGACTCTGACTTCATGTGAAAACGCAATAGCCTGTCAGAAAGCAGTGCTAAGATTAAGTATGCGAACAAAATACTACGTAATTACGGATGGGGTAGTCACATACAACACACAAGAGGTTTCATACGGGAGGATATGCGCACTCAGATACGAAGTTCAACGTCTTATTGAACGTAAAAAATGCAGGGGTCTTACTACTACTACTCCCTAGATATAACACATGCTTGCTGGTGTCTTGTACGCAAATGCCAACGTTGCCCACAATGCAACAACCTGATAAAATTGTTACCATCACCTCTTCCGCATAGTCCCAGCGTGTGTATTTCGTAGTATGCGGGCGTAAACAAGGAAATAACCTTGCACAACTAATTCCTACATAAATAATAAACAACCGGCATGTAAATTATTCAAGAGCATACTCTGTGCCTCTGGGACTTAAAACAGTACCATATTTCGTGCCATTTATTTCATCATTGTGTGCTTTTAAAGATACGCCCAGAAAAGAATTTCACACTCCCCCTCCAAAAGCATCTAGAATGCGTTTACATTTTTGGCTTCTAATCGTACTACGCCTACACGTCCATTTTCTGAAGGGCTCCTTGGCGGCTTCTAAGAAAAAGCGATCCTGTCGAGGATAAATGTAAACGAACTACGGACAATGCCACAAAAAAGGCAAGCTTCTGTGAGCAACGCGGCGTAAGTAATTAGTACGGCATGAATATACACATCGCATATGGGCATCAGCAGAGAAACGTCGTCTTCGGGCTTTTAAAGGCCGGTAATTAAGAAGCGCAACGTGTCCCGAATTGGTCAGGGTGCGTTGGCTGTGTTTTTATCCCGCGCGAAAATAATTTAGCGAGCCACCGAAACGGTGCTAAACCCAGAGCCTCACATAGCAACAGCGCTCTCATCGGGCGAAGGGGAGAGGGAGAAGCTGCGCTTTGCATCTCTGATTTCCAGGAATATTCTATAAATGTTTAAATGTCTCTCCTTGCTTGAATCTAGAAAGTCTTTTAACTATGAAGGGTACACAACTTCCGCTGCCAAGTTTGCAGACTAACTCGCCTTATTATAGACGAAGCTATTGAAATCTTTGTGGGACAGTTCTTGTTTTCTTGTTTACCCTAAGAATTGCACCATAGCTACTGTCTCCTTGGATCAATGTTATTTAATGTGGTACATGCCATCTCTTCCTATTGGTAGTTCTAGTGAAGCCACCTTTGAGTCTATGGCATCGAGTATTTTTTACCTGCATTGCCTTAATTATTAAAACGTAGTTTGTGAAACATGAATGACAGAATGTTTTCTGTTTCTTGATCAAATTCAATTTGTTCATGACAAGGCATATGCCTTCCGTCAAATACGTCATCTAGAGACGGTGTGCCAAAATATGTAACATACTTTTTCACAGAATGCTAATATCCAGAGGGTGAGCTAAACAGATATGTTATACACCATTAAAGCGCCAGCTAATCGAGACAGACTCTACAGTAGCGATAGATTAGTTTTTCTAGTGGCCATCAGCTGCACACACAGAATGTTACTGGGAAGATCTTTGTATATATCTAATTGAAAATATTGAAAAATAATAAAAACATCTAACTTTCGTGTGCTATATAGTATATCAGTAGCACTAATACATAATCAAACTTATAAAATTTGCCTTTTATGAAGCTGGAATAGACGTACAATTCTGGAAATACCAGTGTTGGTCACGGTCAATATCTGATTTCAGGAGCTGAATGCTCTCTGCCTACAACCTGCTAAAATGGTTCATGAAACTTCTACGTCCATTTTGGACATGGCTGTGATGATAGAGTGTGAGCTTAGGATTAAACCTTTAGGGAAAGACTGAATGCAAGAAAGCGTTCCTCTTGGTGGCATATGTAAAAAAATTGGTTATGAGTCTTGATCCAAGCGATATCAATAGTATTCACATAGGAGTAGGTACCAACAATTAAGGGACATATTTCTTTCGGGTAACGTTCTTCTTGTGGCCTAAATGTACCTATTCCCAGGGAGAAAGGTTGCGCGCATCAATGTGAATGCTTCTTTGCACTTGTAAATAATCAGGTATCCGTGAGTGCGCTTCACCCGTGGGCAGGCACAGATAATTTGATGTAGCTCAGCAGGATGGCTACAGAGCGTGCAAAGCGGGAAGTAAATTTTGGGGGAAGATGCGATGGTAGAGCTTAGGGTAAGGGAAAATGATTGCTTTAAGTAAGCGCCACGTGGTAGGGACTGTTCTTTGTTGAGTAAGCGGTGAGGGGGTGAGTATTTCAAGCGCGCCTTGCGATAGTATTCTAGGATCTCGGCGTAAGTGATCGTGCGGTCCCTCGCCTGCGACTTGTGCAAGTTGTCTGATGCGGCCGCGAAGACCTGACTCGAGAAGAGGGAACACAAATAAAACGGACCCCTCTCTCTCACACACGCAATTGCACACACACACACACACACACACACACACACACACACACACGCACACGCACACGCACACGCACACACACACGCACACACACACACACACACACACACACACACCACACACACACACACACACAAGCAAACATGGCTGCAGCAGGGCCTCAAGAAAACGAATATGGCTCTCGATATGCGAGTCCTAGACTGGACTATGTACTTGTGGTCCCTGGCATATAGTTTCGCTAATGGCTGCCAGGTGTTCATTGACAACAAGGGGGTGGCTCTGTGAACTGGAAACTTAAGAAATTCGAGCTAACAGAGCTAGCTATGCAACCAAACGTTCCGTGCCAGTGCGTTTATCTGAGCGAACGAAGCGAGAAAGCCGCGAACGAGAGGAAGTGATGAGTTTTGAAAGTAATTTCGCGATCAATGAAGCGTAAATGGACGCGTCCGCTTGTACGTATACCAGTGTATCAGTGGTTGTCCGGCTTTTTTTTTCTTTTATAACCAATAGTACGAAGACAATGTAATTTACAGACAAAGTATTTCACATATGGTCTCCTAGCTTGAGGAGTGCAACGGCACCAATAATCAAGGTTACAGCGGTAACAGTCTTGGGGTTCCAGCAGGTAGAGCATGATTTTGCATGAATAAAAATTTAACTGAATATAGCTGCAGCAGCATGAATGAATAAACAAAAAAGATACATTTCCTTGTCATCACTGCCTCTAGAGCCAAACTGATGGAAATTGATCTCGCTACGTAGCCATGGAGAGATGAGAAATACAAATCTGCGCGAAATACCTGAATATCAAACAGAAAAAAGACAGAAAGACACACACACAAAAACAGGTCGAGGTTATGTATATAACAAGAGGTGCCTTGAGAGTTCTTTTAAATGAAAATAGTCATGTTCGCGACTTTAAATGCTGTAGAAGGTGATCCCAAAGAGGGGTGTGTTGCACCGGATCATGTTTACAGGGGTAAGCGATGAAGTTGATAATGGCCTACCGATGTTTTGGTTTTGTTTGGCAGCAGTGTAGCATGCAGGTTAAAGGCAATTTGCTCAGGCTCTGGATACCGCTTGCTGCCTCTACTGTTAGCGGATTCTTTACCGTGTTGCTCTTACTACAGGGTGCGCACTGTACGAGTACCTCGTGTTGTGTATTGAAGCTGCTGAGGCTTGCAACGACCGATATTGCTGATTTGATAGTGCTGTTTAAATGATCTTACCAGCGGTCACACAGTTATAACTTTTCGATCTATTTGATGCGTGGCTTACCAGATGTACTGTTGCTAGTTGGTTCGTGCAACAATGTTTTTGATTTTTTAATACGTGGTTTTCGCCTCACCTTGTTTTTAAGGTGCTCAAATGCTATATGTGAGTGATAAAGGCCAGTGTTCCTTTAACAAATTTATGGAGTTGTGCACGAGAACATCTTCGATTTTGTCGCTGCTTGTGAAATGCGTTAGAAAAGACGTTGCTAAGGGCGGGGATCGCTGATAGCTGCTGCATATAGTATTGTTATTAGAATTTCACAGAAAAAATTTCGTCATGTTTGTAAATTCCTTACACCATGATGCTGTCTTAGCAAGTCTTACAAAACAGAGTGCCTATTTGCGTGGGCATTGTGCACTCAATTGAATTATTTTTTATTATATATTGCGGCGTAGGAATGCAATGCCTACGCCAAGAAGACTGAACCCGGTCCTGCCTACAGCGCCCATTTTTTTTGGTTGGTGTTGCTTCACTTCTCAATATATCGGGCGGATTTTCCTTCTGTAACAATCGTAAAAAATACTCCAATGATGTTAAAACGTTAGCTTTGTACGTTTTCAAGCAGGCTACTAAGGGAATTTCAGATTGAGAGAACTGTGACGGGAACAGCAGTTATGCGACGTACGCTTCGAAATTCCATCGGTGGTTCAGTGCTAACTAACGCTTTTATTCGCCCTTTCGTTTGCATGGTGACTTCATTAACTAGTGTCACATTTCCAATAATGAATTACTAATTGCTCTTCTTGAGGCGACTTTAAGGCACTTACTCGGCGGTGTAATGTGTTCATGATTGTATTGTGCCAAGTGTTACACTGACGGAAGACCTAAAGAACGGACGTAAAAGAACAAGAAGTGGACGTACGTGGTGCAATTTCACGTGTATTCACCGAAGATGAAAAGTCTAGATGTCGTGTGTATTCATCGGTAGCAAACTCAGTACAATGAGTGCGGTCATCACGCCATGCGGAGTCGTTTGACGTATAAGCCGGCACGAATGGCGTGGGCCTGTTATTAATGTAGAAACAGTTCTACGGCAAGGGTAGAATTAAAAGAGCAGTGAATGACACATCGCATTATTCAGCAAAACGCAGCGGCTACTTAACGCGAGCTCCACTTCGTATACCTGGGCTTAGAAGCCTTCGTCAGCTTGACGCACCCGGCGCGTATGCGGACTGGTTGGTCCCAAACTCCGGTAACATCGTGTGCTTGGTTGCTCTCATAGACTTCTGTGCCTTTCCTGCAGCTGTCGCCGCTGAAGTAGCGGTTGGGCACTTGAACAAAGGAAAAATTGCAGCTACGAATTTCGAGCCGCCGTTGCAACAGAGTGTTTCCCCTACTGCATGCCGAGAGTACTTTTGAATGCACCCGCTAGGTGGCTATGAGTGGTGCCCAACAGAGAGGCCTGAGAGATCAAATTTAGCATAGAAAGCTTTTATTGGAAAAAGGCAGCAGAAAATGTCCCTAACAACACGGCAGCTGGACCCGATGAAATCCCAATACAGCTAATCAAAAACCTCGGTCCAAAAAGCAAGGCACTGTTGACTAATGCCATAGAGCAAGTGATTAGAACAAAGAATATTCCCGATGGATCGCGTGAAAGCAAGATGAATCTCATCTACAAAGGCAAAGGAGATAAGGATAACACGAGCTCGTACAGGCCAGTTACAGTAACGTCGGTGATATATAGAATGGCAATGCAAGCCATAAAATTAGAACTGTTGAAGTGGGTGGAGGAAAACGATGTATTGGGGGAACTACAGAATGGGTTCAGCCAGGCAGACGCTTTGAAGACAATATGTTTGTACTAACTCAGTGCATAGAGATTTCAGTAGCTCAGAAAAGACCTTTATGGATAGCATTTCTAGATATTAAAGGAGCTTATGACAACGTAGACAGGGAATTGTTGTGGGATATTCTTCAATACGAAGGCATAGATGACGATTTCGTGGAGCTACTAAAAGAGATATATCGAGACAACCAAGTACAAGTGGTATGGGAAGGCCGAAAAGGAAATGAAATGGTGGGAATTCACCAAGGATTGAAGCAAGGATGCCCTCTGTCACCATTGTTGTTCACGCTTTACGTCAAGGGCATAGAAAGACGACTGGAAAACAGCGAATTAGGTTTCGATTTATCCTACATGCGTAATGGACAAATGGTGCAACAGAAGGTCCCTGGATTGATGTACGCAGACGACATTGTGCTACTAGCGGACAATAAAAAAGATTTACAGATACTTGCGAATATCTGTGGGAACGCAGCGACAAATCTTGGCCTTAAGCTTAGCACAGAGAAATCAGGGATTATGATCTTTAATGAACACACGAGTAACTTCGTGGTGTCAATTCAACAGCAAGTAATACCCATAGTGAAGCAATATAAGTACCTCGGCGTACACATAAACGAAGGAAAGAATTACTCAAGCAACCACCAAGATAATCTGAAAATAAAGGGGAAGCGGAATGCAGCAATAATGAAACACAGAGCACTATGGACCCACAATAAGTATGAGGTGGTGCGTGGAATCTGGAAAGGAGTAATGGTGCCAGCGCTAACATTTGCAAATGCCATTATATGCTTAAAATCGGATATATTGGCGGGTTTGGAAGTTAACCAAAGATCAGTAGGCCGGTTGGCTTTGGGAGCACACGGTAATACGACAAATGAAGCAGTGCAGGGTGACATGGGTTGGGTCTCTTTTGAAGTCAGAGAAGCACAGAGCAAAATTAGTTTTGAAGAAAGGCTCAGGAACATGGATGAAAATAATTGGGCGGCTAAAGTGCACAAGTATCTCTACATGAAAAGCGTGGACACAGAATGGAGGAAGAGGTCAAGGAAGTTGGCAACGAAGTATAGGATAATGGAAACTGTAAATAGACAACCAGGGGTCATCAGAAAGAAAATGAGAGAAATAGAGACCTTGAATTGGATGCAAAGAATGGAAACAGAAAGGACAATGGAGATTTAGAAGAATGAGAAGAAAGAAATTAGAAGGGAAAATCTGTACGATAACACAAAGGGCAGTGCCTTGCTATTTGAGGCTCGAGCCGGTTGCCTAAGGACCAAAACATACCGGAGAAAGTATTCGGAAATAGATGAGGCATGTGTATGCTGCAGTAAAGATCCAGAGACCACGCAGCACATCCTAATGGAATGCGACGGGATCCACCCAGCGAGAACCGTAGGTAACGTGCAACTCCCAGAAGCGCTTGGGTTTAAAGTGGAAGGAAATATAAACAGATCAGCCGTGGAGATCAGCAAGAGACGATTAGAGTACTGGTGGAGAAAGAAAGCAGGGAAAAGATGGATACGACCTGATCTCTTAAAATCATAGGCAGCGGTACAAGGCAAATTTTTGAAAAATAAAAATGATGGATACAAAAATGATGGATAAAGAACATGTATAATATACCTGATTAAATCAAGCAGGCTAGGTGACTATTTGTCGCCGCCCCGTTTCAAAGGGGATGCCAATAAATCATCATCATCATCATCATCTAGGCAGTGCACTGCGCGTGTATGCCGCAACTGCATTTCTCAACCGAAACGTTTTTCAGCCCACATAGAAATCACTCAATGAGCACGTGACGATTGACTTAACACGACTTGGCCTTTTGACTGCAGGAAACTGAAGAACGCTTCGTTTTGACTGCATTAGGGCCAACGATCTATACATTTCTCAGCCAAGGAAACGCTTGTATAAGTTTGGGAAAACTTGCTGTGGTAGCTTAGTGGTAACGGCGTTGCATTGCAGAGCTCAAGGTCGCAAGTTGGGTCCCAGCCACAACAGGCACATTTCAAAGGTCGAAAAAATATAAAAAAAGAAAATGTTCGTGCACCTTCCTTTAGGTGCCACGTTAAAGAAACGCAGGTGGTAATATTCACTTTGAAGTCCTCGCGCCCACTACTGCGTGCCTCATTATCAGATCTTGTTTCTCGCACGCAAGTTCCAAGAATTTATTACCTTGAGAAAACACACTATGTGGTTGCACACTTACACGAAGCGGATGGAGCGGAATTTGCAATCTTTTTTAAAAGATATAGCGTGCAGGCAAAACAACGCACTATTGCTATATGCTATTTCAAAAGTACTCCTTATCCCTCCCTCCCCCATCACAATAAAAAATAAAAAAAGAATACAGCTGCAGAGGCATAAGCTTTACTTTGTAGGAGTGCAATATGTGCATAAATAAGCCTTGCTCGGGGATAAATGTTTGTTGCAGCACAACGTTGCACAACGCTAGTTCTGCGGCGGTGACGAGGCACCGCCGTACATTAGTTATGGAAAGTCGTTGGAATACCGAAACGCTTGCATGATATTCTGGGGGTACATTAAGTGCGTAGCAACAATGCAAGTGGCTTATCTTGCTGATGTTCGAAGACTGTCATCTGAAACTCATAAATTTTGCTCACATCATACCTTCTTGTGCACGCCATACCTTCATCACGTTGCCATGGAGTGTAAGGAGAGGCATTCGAGGGGCATTGGAGTGGCTGAACACGGGGTCCGCCACTAGTTGCAAAATTTGCATTTTGAATTTGAAAGTTGCCCTGCAAGTTGAGCGAAGTTTATAATTATATTTTTGTCCTTTTTTCTATTCTGTTAACCGCACGTTCTAAGCCTAGGTTTCCGCGCTTCGCTGGCTCTAACTACAATGATTTCTTGCGGCGCTGATTTCAACTTGGCGTGACCAACAAAACTAAACTTTAGACGCATGTGAAATGTCTTCCTGTGGCGTGTCTAGCTATGTCCCAGTCGATGTTTGCAAAAAAATCAAGAAAAGAGCAGGACACGTTTCTAACTTTTAACCCAGCTAGCACAAAAGAGATATAATCCTTCTTATTCATGGATATTTCGCTTCGACCGTCAAAAATCTAGATTGAAGAAGTCAACATCGAGAAGGATTCAATTGGGATGGAAAAATCTTGCTATAAGGCGGATTTTAGAAGACGTTTAAAATCGCTTGTTCTAGCAGCCTACAATTATTAATTTTTTTGTTGTTTTCTTTGTTCTGCTTTTTGGCGGGAAAGACGGACGTTGGTTTTTGCTTCGCCCTGTTAGAAGAGAGTGCAATCAACCCAGGCGCGGGTGTTTGCATTGTGGTGAGTGAGCACTGAAGGGGCAGCCGCTTGCTCTTTATGCTCATAATGAAGTCCACAATAAAGAAGAAAAGTTACGCTGACCTTTCAGACCGTCAGAAGAGGCGTAGAGTTAATGACGAACTGATATCTGCCAGTCCTGTTGCCACGAGTACCGTCCAATAAGTATCATGGTAGGTTAATGAAAGTAGTAACCATGCTTCTAATGAAGTATCCTCGCCACATGAGCATGCTCAATCCAAGGACAGATTTCAGGAAAGTTGCCTTGCCTTGAAAGGAGAAAATAAAGAAGCACATACGCAAGACATTGCTGGAGAATATTTTGTTCCACAAAAGGACCCTCCTATGAATGCGGGCATCGAAAATGGAGGTTCTTAGGACGATGCATCATCATCTGCAGAAAATCCGGCAAGTCTTTGTCCACGTTAATGTGTGGAATTTCAAGGATGGCTTGCATCATGGGTTACAAGTCACCGAATTCCGCTTGTCGCAGTTTCTGAACTTCTCCGGAAACTAAGCACCACTTTCGACATTTATTTTGTCATCGACGCGAGGACATTGTTGAACAGTCCTCGATACACTTCAACGCGATCTATCCCTCCTGGCGAATATTGCCATTTTTCTTTGAAGGAAAATTTAGAACGCATGATCGCTGTGTTCCTGAGTGGCTGTCGAGGGTAGATCCCTTGACAACGCTCAGAGAATTTTAAATGACAATGTCAGCCAAGTTGGACTGACGGTTCAAACTGTAAAATGTTTTGATATTGTTTGTCGCAGTTTTCGTTTTGTCTGTTTGGTTAACCTGTTTTACTTTGACCGAAAGGAAGAAAAAGACACCGTAGTCTAGTTGCTAGAGAACCGGCTGCTGTGCCCCATGGCAGAGGTTCGATTCCATTATAGGTTGCACATCACTTTTTTGTATTATAAAGCGAGTTAGGAACCTACCCACCTACCGCAAAGTGCCAAAAAATAAGGCATTAAAAAGTTCGACTTTTGTTATTTCAAATTATCTTTGTGAGGTGGCGCTAGCATTATGGTAGCAGCGGCATTTTTTATTTTCTTAGTTAAATTAGCTAGTATTTCTGTGCTTCAGGTACCGAGTACGAAGCCACACTGAGTATTTTCTGCATTGCAGCAGCGTGTGTCTCAAGAGGATGCAGCGCCGCGACGTATCATAGCGGCTACCTGACAAAGCGAGGAGTGGCGCGACGGCTCATCGGCGTCATCGCTTGCGCCGAAGCAGTCTGAGCAGCCGAGCGGACGGCGCTCTCCGCGCAGCTTCCCTCCAGATTGCGTAACTTTTGAACCCGCCGTTGCATTCACCGTTATTTTTGTCAGGACCAGCCGTTAAGTTCCTGACGCGTATTCGCTCATGAACTGCGGAGCACCAGACTGCCTTCCACATCTTCTTTGCTCACGTAAGTAGTCACTGCCACTTTGACACCTGTCGTGTTTAATTATTTACGGTTTTCAGGCGGGAGTTTTAGATGGAAGTTTTAAGCGGTAATGAAGTTTTGCAATGAAAGCGTCTTGATTTTAACTGGAATCTCTAATATTGTTTAAGAGGCATGTTTACGTCTGCGTACGTTTCTTTTAATGTGTGCGTATTCAGGTTTGCCAAAGCTGTCTAAAATTACCTCTGTGACGTTTCGTTGACCATTGATCGTTAGGATGACGATGACATTCCCGTTTGGCGCAGAGTGATGGGACGTGCTACGATCTTCGCGTAGCCACAGCATTCTTCCGTCAACGCTCTTGTGCGAGATCACTCGTGTGTTTTTCCGAGCGTGAAAGATGCCCGCGAATACACGCAAAACTGCCGAACGACTGGCCGCTCGAGGCAGTTTGCGTGTATTGGCAGGCATCTTTCACACTTGGAAAAACACTTTATGTAGCTCATATTGCGAAACAGAAAGGGGTTTCTCATGTTGGTTTACAATCTTCTCATTGACACTTTTCATCTAACTATAGTAATTGAGAAGTTAATTAATTCATTAGAACTAATTATCTAACTAGGCGGAACGCAAAAAATAATCTGAGTATCTCCAACATTACCTTGGTTATGTCCTGGTACGTGGCACTTGCATATTTTTAAAGTTTGGCGAAAGTTAAATGAAACACCCTGTATGTAGTGCACTGTTGCCTTGTTTTTTGTAACATAATCCGACAGTGTAGCTATTTACAGCATCTTTTTTTAGGATACCTAACATTTTTTGACTTCAGTCATGCAACAAATAAATTTTGAGGTCGCACTGGCGTTTTCTTTTTGCAAGTCTGTGTAGTAACAAAATTCTGTTAAAAAAATTCCAATATACAGTTGTAATAGGCACTGCTGTTACATTATAAACATAGATACTCCGAGTTTATCAGCATAACAATAAAGAGTTTTTTTGTAACTTACTATGCAGGCACATACCTACGTGCAAGAGAGAAGGCGCGTGAGGGTGAAGACACCGATCACGTACCCTCTACAGGTGCTGAAAGGGCCAGACGAAAACGCCGCCGCCCAAAGGGCCACGACGAAACTCCTGAACTCCAAGAACCCAGGTAACTGTTATTTCATATTAAAATCGTACGAATTAAATTTTCAGCGTGACACATATACAGTCGTATCTCGATAATTCGAACTCGAAGGAGCCCGAAAGTTTGTTCGAATTAAAGGAAGGACTAATTTCTGAAGTATTCGTGCACCACAGCACGACGTACGAATGGAGTCGTTATATATCACGGCGCGCAAGCAGATGGCGAGTAGGGGCCACGAGACTGCCCACGTCGGCGAACGCTCGCAGAGAACGATGCTGTAGGGAGCGGGCGGCGCCAGCACGGCGGCGCCGGGCGCGCGCGGACACGTCGAAGGTGAGGGAGGAGGGCGTCAGGGAAGCGGATTTGGCTTCAGCATAGGTGACCCCGTCGCTTCGGTGGCTCCCCTCACTCTCCCTCTCAACTCCCTCGTAGCTCCCCGACCTTCGACTGTCTCCGTACGCGCCCGCCGCCGGCCCGGCGCCAGCTTAACCCTTTCTCTTTCTTTTCCTGCCGTTGAAGCGAGCGTTAGCCGGTTGTGAGCAGTTTCGTTGGCCGGACTGGGCCTCCGTCGTTGCTTCCCTCTGCGTCGCAGCCGCAGCGTTGAGACATCGACTCGAACACGCGTGTTACGGCGCGACGACGTAACGGCGACCTTGCCATTTGAGAGAGAGAAATTTACGCCGCGGTTCTTTTTCTTTTATTGCGATAGAAATTATATGGGCACTCCAAGCGCATTTTTGCCGCCGTTGTCGTCGCCTTGATATTCCGTATAAAGTGCAACGGCGATGAAATCGTCGTCGCGCGTCATGTGTGGGTTTTAGTGTGTGGGCTCATTTCGGTGTAAGCAATAAATTGCATATGCAAGCACTCTAGATCATAATTGATTTATAAACTGCACGAGCTTAACCTTTAACCCATTGCGTAACTATAAATGTCACCAAGGTCAAAGTTAGTGAAACTGGGTGGAAAATTACGGCTTATGTTCCCACCTTGTGTGTGGATGACTCACTGTTTTTGTAAAATAATTCTTTACAAGTGCTTGGCAATGTTATTGTGTGGAGGTTTTCAAATAGGCAAGTCATAGGCGTGCAACATTTTAATGGTTTAATTACAAGCAACTGAAGTTCTTACTGTATATGCTT
The DNA here is from genome assembly GCF_013339745.2 of Dermacentor silvarum. NCBI lineage: Eukaryota > Metazoa > Arthropoda > Arachnida > Ixodida > Ixodidae > Dermacentor > Dermacentor silvarum. Next base: position 47,091,194 of record NC_051160.1, read on the forward strand.
GAAGCAGCCGTGCTGCAAATAGTCGCTGTTACTCAAGGTTGCACTCGTCTGCTGTCTTTTATTTTTTAAGGAATCGCAATATATTTGCTCAATTTGAAGTATGCGATGTGTTTGATAGACTGGTGTTTAGGTATATGCTCAAGCCTGCGCCATTTCTGAATTGGCTATGCGATCTGTGGCAAATAAAATTGGGGTGGTGTAACAATGCTGTCACACTGAAGCTGTGCCTTTGCAGAGCCGCACTTACCTCTTTTCTCGTACAACATTATCAGGAATGCATTATCTATTCCTTTCTTTGAATGCTAATCGGCACCTACTTCGCACATGTTTAGGAGGCTGCTGTCATCTATCAGTCGCCAACTAGTCAAGACAACAGCGTCCTGAAAGCTAGCAAAATAGCCGACACTTACACTGGTTGGCGATTGTACATGCAACACTTTCAGTTAGATGCAAAGTATGTCTTCAAGGCAACAGAAGGGAATTTCACTTGTGATCGGTTAATGTTAGAACCATGTTAATAAAGGTGGAATGCTCGAAAACTGTGTGCTTGGACCAATATATTGTAGTGCTGCCCATTGCCAAGATATATTGCAGTGCTTATTGCCAATGCATTGAGAAACTATTCGTTCACTAAGAAAAGTGTGCTTCAATTAACATACGTTTTACACATGCCTGATGTTTTTGCAGTAAGAAGACCTGCTGAATTAAGGAGCTACAGGCCAGCAGCCTGTTCGAAACCAGGTTTATCAAGGTCGATACCTGTAATGCACGTTACTCGGAGGCACTCATATTTAATGTTGATTGCTAGCTTGTCTAGTCGTGTTTACTTTTTGCAATAAAAATTTTATTGCTGTATGTGTGTCGTGTATTGCACAAGCGCAAACCTGCATGCCGCCGGCCGGCGAAACGCCGCAGGGGCATGGGGAGAGGGAAGGAAAGGGAGATGAGGGGGGCGCTAGAGGGGGGGGGGGAGGTGGAAGAAAACGGATGTCAAAATCCTGATTGTAGCAGGATTCAATCTGTATTTTTTAAATGCTTCTAATGGTCTTACAAAATCCCATTTCAAGACAGGATTTTTCGAAACTACTTTAAGCAGGATTCTAGAACTTCTTGCAATAGTCATATCCGCCGGACATTAGCAACGATATACGACCGTTTATCACCTTCTAAACGGAATGCACGGATTTTTTAGTGCGTCTTTCAGACGTTCATTTAGTCTTGGCGAATCGGTATGGAAGCAGTTTTCTATCGCTTTTGTGCTAGCTGGGAAGTGCCCTTCTTTAGATCCACGATGCGTACGCCCATTTCTAAACACGGATGCCAAATTAAAGTGAGCGGGGACGTCACGTGATATAAAAAATAATTATGTCTGGAACAAATGCAAGTGAGCACTGCGTTCCTTGAGCAAACGCTGGTGCGACCCACCCACACATTCTGGCCCGAATCATCGAAGATACTGATAATGTGAGCGAATATCTTATGCGGACCGCAAATACCGAATGGTTACATTAACGATTATTCAGAAGTGTTCTGCTGACGCTGGTAACGGCGCTTGATGATGGTGGTACAAAATATTGTCAAGATGTGTTGGCAGACGGCATGACGGTGTGACGAGAACGGGAGACAATGACGGGGTGACAACAATGCAATGACGCAGATGGAAATAATGATGGCACGACGACGTCTTGATTACGACGATAGCGTGATCACAGTGACATAATATTGGTTGGGTACCAGAATTTTCTCCTTAGTTCGTTTACCACATGCAGGCAAGAAATACGTTTAACAATCCCCTTTAAAATGCAAATCGCCTGCGCTTTGGGAGTGAGTATATAAAGAAAGCTGTGATGAGCCGCCAAGATGAACCAGTGTATCTTGACGAGATACTTGCAGTGGACTTTAGTGACGCAAGCACCTTGCAACCGTCAGCCTAGGTGGCGAGGAAAAGCGGAACAGCGTGAACACCGATTACAGCTCCTAAATCTTCAGAAGGGAATAGCTTTGGGAATGTCCGTAATTCATCGTTATACAGAATACATAGGGCAGTAGCAACAAAGGACAGGTCGAGACAGGACAGGAGATGAACAAGCCATTGGTTTTCATAGTCAAATAGCACAAATACCCTTAAAAAAATTCGTGCCTAATAGGAGAGAAAAAAAATTACGTAGACCTCAACACTCTAGGGATCAAAGCCGTGCGAAGGATTTTGTAGGTAACTGGCTATCTAGCTACTTTTTGCGGTTAAGCTAAGCGGTACTAAATGGCGCGACATGTACGTGTAGGACATGTATTTTAGTGTGTAGTACGTGCGTATTTGTTGCTACAAGGGTTTGTCCTGTGTCGACCTATCCTTTGTTCTTAACTGCGCTAATGTATTCTGTATAACGTAAATCTTCGTATGATACAAAGGTCTCCCACGAAAGTACGTGCATCTCAAAAGGCTAGTTGGCGTCCACCGACGAAGGCATCCTGAAACATGATTACAAAGCGGTCATGTCATGAGTAAGAGACAACATGCGGAAGAAGAACGATGAGGACAAAGAACACGCGGTGTTACAAAGAGCACGAGCACTGGAGACGCGTGACACGAGCGGTGATCGAGGGAAACGGCAGCGTTGATCTGGCATTGTCTGCGTGGCTCCGGTCTGAGAAGGTCTCTTCGCCAGCACCGCACTGGCGACGGGAGCAGCGGGTGTTCGCGGCTCCGGAGGCCATGATGCTGGCAGTCCAAGGTATGGCCGTCAACCTCGGCGACGTTCAAGTAAGGCTCCTCGGACATGCTGCAGCCACTCACGGTAGTTGCGGACACCCCAACAGCAATCCCCCTTCGAATGCAGGCCAGCGGCGGCCCGCAAGACACTCCCCGGGGCACCTCGCTGTCAATTGAGCAAGGCACTGGACTGAAGCGGTGACCGAACCCTTCGCTAGGCCTAACTTGCCTAGCCGCGCAGCCACGTCAGAGGCAATGACCGGGATACGCAGGCTGCTATACCGGCGACGATTTCGATAGGAGCGCCAGGTGCAACTACCCTGTACGAGACGCGACTTTGATTGGGAGACCGCAAGAGTCGACGACGAAAATGTGAGATCATTCAATTCATGCAGTGACACATCCAGCGAGGCTAGAGATGCCAGAGCGCTTGGAGAGTCGAGGACTAACACTACATACAAGGGCAGCATATCTGGCTTCTAGTCTTGTGTACAATTTAGAGCCGCGTCTATGTCTTACACATAGTGTTATGCTTATTATTATTAGTTTGGTTTTCAGGGGAATATTTTGTTTCGCTTGCTTTCATTAAATCATCTGTGCCGTGCCGTCATACGTGTCTCGGTCCATCTCCTAAACATCCTCGCCCCCGAGATCTATGACAGGTCAATTCATAGCCCGTGCTCAATCCCTCAAGCTATAAATTGGCCAGTGCCCAACCACAAAATGATAGTTTGTGTTAAAGAGTGACAGCAGTAGAACCGAGGGAGCTATTGTGCTGGCTGTTTTAGAAAGTCTGATGTCAGAAAAGATAGATTCTTCACTTGTAGGCAGGAATTGTAAACTGGCAGAGTTACTTTTCCCAGAAAACCATAAATAGGAAGAGCAAAGCTTTGTTTATTTTTTCATTTATATTGACGATGTCTAGTCTTCATATAGTAGATATATGTCTATGCCATGCACGTATGTTGCTGTTTGGGCCAATTGGTCGCCGTTCAGCCTGGCAAAATCATAGCGCGCTGCAGACAAGAATTAAAAAAAGTAAGACAAGCTTAGCGTATGTCAAGGCCCCTACCCAAGTGTGTAAGGTTCGTTCTACGTTTATTCTTGCGGGTTAGGCGCTATGACAACCACCCTCCTACATGACGAACATCAGAAACTCATTGGCAAAACTGAAGACGTCACTGTAAGGGCAACAGGAGAAAATGGGGTTCTGGACGGATGTTGCAATGCTGTCATGAAGATGGACATCTAAGTTTTCTGATGAGTATTATCGAGGTATTAACATGCAGTCAATATGAACAGTAGATCAGCGGCGTGGAAGGGGTCTGTAACGGGACCAAAAACAAGGGCAGGTCTTATGCCAGTAATTGGAGAAAGATGAAGTAAAATGGTTTGGCATATGAGTAATGAAATATTACCATCAGCCTTTTTTCTTTTTATTTATTCAGCTTTACGCTGTCATCCGAGAAGCGGAAACTTAAAAAGAGGAAGTGTTATTCTTTTAGATATATAGTCGCGAAAACAAGAAAGGGAATAAGAACGAGCTTCTATGCATCATGAACACGGCATTCGTATTCAAAGCCAAAATAGCACGAAAGCCCCACGAAAATGCGTGCCTACATTAAGAGAAAAAACGAATTACGCAGACGTCGCACACTTAATGAATCAATGTCGTTCGAAGTACTTTGTTAATAACTGGCTATCTAGCTACTTTTGCGGGTTAACAAATCGTTACTAAATGGCGCGACAAGCACGTTCAGGGCATGTAGTTTGTGTGTAGCGCGCGCGAGTTTGTGGCTACAACGACAACTTGATGGCCCGGCGAAAGAAGCAGTAAGATGTTCGATACATTGCATTGCGGTGACGAAATGTTGCACCCTGTTTCATACCGATCTGCGCAGACCCGGAAATCGATGCAGTGCCACAGAGCATTTAAAAGTGCTATGCTATGTCACAGAGCACCAGGAAAGGACGAAGACAACTGGCGAATTCAAGGAAAACGGAAGCGAATAGTTGCTATGCGACACGAAGTACGCTCTAATATTCCGAATGGGTTACCTCGAAAGTAGGAATGAGTGCAGTATGAATTTGGCTATTTCTCGCTGTACATGGGCATATCAGGCCTAATAGGTAGAGGGAGCATGGGGTTTCCACGCTAGGGTAGGCGTTTGCATATGGAATGTTATCATGTTCACTGACACATAAATGTGTAGTACTGGATGAAGGTGTCTCCCAATGATGTGCAGTTACTTCGGTATCACGTCACCCGACTCCGTCCTGTAACTGCAAATATGCAAATGTCTTCTTTCTTAGCAATATGAGAGATCTGGCTAGTTGGTAGTCCGTACGTGATACAACTTAGCGCTAAACCATGAACGAGGGACGACCAAGGAACGACGTACACGGGCGCTAATTTTCAACCACGCTCAAATGCGCGTCATGCCTCTTCGAGCTATAGTTTTCTCACAAGAAGAGGCCACCATTTATCTACTGTACTCCTTACATGATCAGACCAACTCCAATTTTTGTTATCGCGATCTAAATTACACAGGCACTGTCGGTACCCGCAACGTGCCCTGCCGGATGTCATGATCCAGGCAACTCTGCTTGCCGCAGTAGAGCGGCATTTTACGAAGGCGATGTTGGCGTGTCAACACCATCGTCGCTTCTTCAAGATCAATAGATCAATGTCTGGCTGCAGGTAGTAGCAGGGGCGCGCGCTACTATAATAAGTTTTGGAGACGATGTAGCGCAAAACGGCTTGTGGCAATGGCTCCCAGAGACATCAATGGGGCTTATGGCCGCAGGTCTTCGAGCCGGAAGCCGACTGGGCGAACCCAAAAACGCCGTGACTCACTCGCTGGGTCAGTGTGGCAAATACGACTTAATGAGAAATGTGGTGGTTTGAGACGCTGAGGACGGGCAGTGACAATGAGTAGCGGTAAGGAAACCAGGAGGTGAAGCTGCCGAAGGAAGCAACGTCCTATTGTAGGCCAGAGGAGGTGGTCAAGGAAAGTTAACAGAGGCCGTTGTCAGACGTTGCTCGACCGATTCTTCTCCTCTCGCAAGAGAATGTCACCATAAAGCAGAACCACGAAAAGTCAATGACGACTATTCAGGAGTAGCTTCAGCGAACAGCCCCTAATATCCTGGCCTTCTGTGCCCCAAGTTACTAGGCACCATTCGTATTCGGGTCCTCCCACGGATCCAATAGTGGCTAGCCGTGAACGTCGGGGGCCCCGTCGCGCGGCTCTCAATGTGGCGTCCTAGTTCCTAATATACATACCCGCTATATTGCAAACCCCAATGTGTGTGGGTTGTCACCAGGGAGGCTCAAGAACAGCTCCGGCTATTATGGAAGGGCTGGCGCCATAAACACCCACCCTTTGATCTGAGCATACAGCACTTATTGAAGCAAACTATCTATTATTGATATATGAGAGTGCTAAAAATTGTAGTAAATTAAACAACACTGACAAATGTAAAATGAATGTAAGAAATGTTTTGTAAACTAGCTGATATATTCCTAACGGTACTAATATGTGCTCAGTCATATCATGCACAGTACACGTATCCTCGTGGCAATAAAAGCGTCCTTACTTAACATTCAAGTATTGGCTTTAACTGAATTAGCAGAAGCTATGAACGAATCACTGTGCTTAGGCAAGGGATAGGGGTTACCTACATTTCTAATTCTCCTAAAACCGTAAACTGCATGGTAGAACATGCTATGGTCCCCATTACAAGAGACTAAAAAGAGCAACACAGACAGCTCTTTCGAGCAAGCTTGAATCTCTTTGAAAAAAAGAAATGGAGGCTCCAGAATTTCGAACCTCTAGGCTTGAAGCCATTTTCCAACATGAAAGTCACTCTGAACAGGCGGTTACATTGGTGCGAGTGCCTCAGGCGTCATTCACGTCTTGACATCACGAATCCACGAAAGCGTGAAGGAGGCGCCTGCAGAGGCGTCGGCCAGGCCTAACGACAGTGCTTTCACATAACGCGGACGAAGGCTATTTCGTTTCTCGCTTTCCTTTCTCAAATGACTCTTGTAGTAAGCAGATTTGTGCACAAAACGAGGCAAAGAGAAATTTGGCATAACAACCAATAACAATACACGAGGAGGACTTGTTGCTTGGAAGAATAACGCAGCCGACGTCTTCGCTCTCATTTTATTTGAAGTATGTTCTTTGTTAACGATAGTGAAGATGCATTATTTTTCGGCTCAACGAAAAAAAAAAAACATTGACTCGTCAGAGAGAACTTTTTCTCGTTACTTTTCAGTGCTGTTCTCATGGGATTCCCTATTGCGCGTACCCTCGGTCTTGAAGGAAACGCCGCTCAAAATAAATAAATAAATAAATAAGCGCCTTTCGTTTACGCCAGCGATTCTCAGTGTTGCCTTCTCCTTATACATTGCAATGTAATCTTTGCTGCAGCCTTTGTTGTTTAGTGAGCTATTGCCCTGTCATTCAAAAACACACAAACACACACAGACACACACACACACACACACACACACACACACACACACACACACACACACACACACACACACACACACACACACACACATTTGTTTACAAAGCCCCCTTCATTGCAGTCCTATGTTTTCTCATACATCACCATTCTCATACCCTCTATTCTTCGTAGCCTTATCAATGACGTCACAGGCAGAGGAAGCCTGATAGCGGTTCGCCTTTGTCCAAATTTATTGCATTTTTTAGGAGTCCCTTCACCATATTTGTAAACAGTGTTGGAAATCAGAATTCAACGAATGCTTTTGTTATCGATGCTGTTGTTGCTTCTACGCTATCTTATTCTGGAGCACGAGCCGCGGAACCAGATAACAAATTATCCTGGAACTTCTGCAGCACAGGTTATCTGTTATGCGAATACCAGTATGGATTTTTTTTTGTCAAAGCTAGTAAAAACTAAGTGAGAATTTATCAACCTTAAAATGCACAAAACGATGGCCTGCGATATTAGGTTGAACAAGACAGAGTTTTATAAAGACCAGATAATTTTCATGAATTAAGGCAGTTCTTATAATAGATTAGCAGCCGCTCGCATCTATGCTCGGAAACATAGAAAATGGGTGGCTAAGTGAACATAAATTTTGTTGAAAACATAAAAACAGGTTTTATGATTGCGTTTACCCAATATATTTCGGTTCAGTGTTTCCTTTCTTGTTGTTTCTTTTATTTTTGTGCTTTTGCAGCCCCTTTTGACACCTTTTCATAATGAACCTCTAGAACTCATATTAGAGTGCTGAATGCTGGTTAGCGCGTTTGTTATTGGACCCATACTGGAGGTGCACATAAGAGCCGTTTGCTTGTGTCGAGTTTCCCCGCACAACGCATCCTTCTCTGTATGTGGAGGAGGCACGGTGCGTGTCAGGTTATTTTTCACGAGAAGACTTTGCCTACTGTGGCCTTGTATGTGGTGTTTTTAGGTATATCCGAAGTTTCTGCGAACCCATTTTGTTCTAGGATGTTATGCTATAGCATGCACGAAGTCCTAGGGAGCCTACACATTTCTGGGACCGGTAATAGGCCTCAAGTATAGCGGGAGCATTGAATGTTATTTCGAGTCACCTATTGTCCTATTCATTTAAGACACGTGTTAATGCTGGAAGCGTTGCTTTACTGTTATTCTACTCACGTAAACTGCATAGGTGATTTGAAGAACGCATCATGCCCTAACAGATCCCGGTGAATGACGGCATGTGCAAATACAATTTTTATCTATAGTTTTCCATCGACAATCATGACGTTTGATTGGTACAGATGGCAAGACGAGAGTAACAGATGAAAATGAGGCGGAGTGAATGAACAAAATGTCCTACAATGTCGTGTTTTATATACACACAATCGTCATTCTGAGAGCAAGAATGCACCAAAAATTGGCAGCGAAATAGATTTGCTTTTTTTTCTCTGCTCACCTAAAGTTTCTGCCTGTGGAATTCGACTTAGGAAGATAAAAACACGGCATCCGCAAAATACCGTTCCCGTAAGTATGAGCGTGTCCGGATTGCCGGCAAAGCAGGCGCTCAGGCCCAGGAAGGGAAATGCGGTAGTCTCGCCAGCATTTAACAAAGCATCACATTAAACTACTACGTGTGGTAACGGTTGTAGCTTTATGGGCAATATAAATTACCATAAGCCTTGGCTTACTAAAGTAAAGGCGCATGGTGTGATGCAGCCAAACAAACACATGAAGGTAAGTTCACTCCTCGGTGACGTGCTCCCAGCATTCGTGGCAACAACGCTAGCTAGCCTGATGAGGAGCACCGGCAACAGGGAGCGCGCGAGCTTGTCCCTAAGCGAACGTCCCGAGCTTCCGCTCCCTTCGCCATTTCAACGGCGCCGCGCCTCCGAAACTGGGCTTATCAGGTGACCTCCCACACTGGGCGTGCACGAAAACAGTGCGGTGCAGCAAACCACTATAGCCTGCTTGCCCACCCTCGCATGCTCACCCTGGCACCACCCCCCTGGTCGGGTGACCTCGAACACACAAGGATCCAGCGCGCGCGACGAGCGGGCTTGCCGGGCTGCTCCGCGCATGCGCAGTCGCAAACGGGACCGCATGGCTGCGGCGGTGAGAACGCGTTTCAACAGTCCGCGTAATTTTGATGGCGATGAACGATGCTTCGAAGTCCGACGTTAGAGGTGGGCTTCCACACACAACGCAAAGGCGCATTATAACCGTTGATGAATAGGCGCAGCTAATATAGCAAAGTTGAGCCTAATGCAAGTCAAAGTGAAGTGATGTTTTCGAGTGATAGCACCGATACGACGAGTCCCCTGGCTGTGTAAGTTTTTACAGATAATGACGACAGAGAGGATCAGTCTCGCCGATGAAATAAAGTATCATACACAGCCGAATATTAGTCTCGCAACTGGCGGACGCGGTAAGTAGTACTTAATTGATTTGGCATTGCAAGCTCGCTTTTGACATTGCGTCGAAGCAGATCCATCAGCCGTCTTTCGTAGCAGCTTTAAGGGTGGTATAATAAAAAAAGTCGAAGAGCAAGCGGCATAACGGGCTTCGAAAATGTTACAAGTGAATAGATTAGCCGAAAGAAGACAAATGGGAAGTAAGTCGCACTGATGCGAGTATAGCGTTCTCGGTGCCGTGGGTACGCCCTTTCTGGAAAGGCGAAGAGCAAGATTGCAAGCAAGAGGGCTTCCAGGCAAAGCGAATGCCCGTGCTTGATCATGGTGGCCTGTACAATGAACTCGGAACAGGAGAGTAAACGAAGCAACCATTTTAGTCGTGAACTCTCAACTGCGCCTATGACGGTGTAAGGCTATTGAGGACAAGAGAGCCATTTAGACAAGTCCCCACCCAAAACTGTGATAATGCACACCGTTGCTAGCTGACTTTTCAGGGGCATTTGCTTGTGCAATGCGTGCGCCTGTAAATTGTGACATTGGTTTGACACAAATAAATTGACAAAACGGCACTAAACTTTATTCACAGAATAAAACCCTTGAAAGTAGTCATAGTACGTACGCAACCCGATATCGCCAGACAAGTCGCTACTAGACTTCACAATAAAGTCGGTAGAGCTATAGAGGCCAAGGGCCCACAAGATAAGAGCGCTAGCCAAAAAAGTCCGTCATTCTCATGGGCGTTAGCTTAAGCCTGGGAAGAGACCGCTTAGACATTTACAAAATCGAAAGAGGGAAAATTATACAGCAGTGTTTAGCTTGAGCTCTTCTGTGCTTTTTTTTTTGTTCCTCGATTGGGCAGACGCCAAACCGTCGAATGCGGCAGCTACGTGGATAGGGTACGGCTTCCAAAAAGCTAGAAACACTATCAACCACTTCCGGAATGGTGGGCGCATTAACACATATGGAGAAGCTTCAGCCCGGTGGCTTTCCCTCGATTGCTAGAGAAAGTTGTCCGCAAGTATACTGAAATGGAAGAGACTGCTATTGTTCAATAAAATGGAAACAGATGTCCTGACAAGAACCACTGTGGCTTTTCTCCCAATCCCGCAAAGCTAGTCTAGTTGCACATGAAGTGAAAAAGAGAAAAGAAAAAGGCGCGAAACGCGAAGCCGCAGACGAGAAACCAGAAGGTTAGCAAATCCCCCCACCTGAGAGAGCGATTGCTGGTGTTGGCAGAAGACGGGAAAGCAAAAAAAAAATTACGAGTGGATAGCACGTAGTAGAAGACCTTGTGGCTCATTTCACGGTGTCTACACCTTGCTAAGATCACCCGGCCCCACCGCTCCTCTACCCACTCCTTTTCTTGGCCTCGCGCTTTCTTTTGATTCTGTTTGCTGAGCCAAGTCTACATGGCTGGACAGTCCCATTAATCTTGAACGGCAGACACCGATTGTATCGCCACCAGCTCGACGGTTGCCCACTTGCGTCACCAACAGTGATTATCCTACCGATCAATGGAATACTATTTCTGGAACACCACACAATGTACGTTACGCAAGATATTGTGCAAGGTGCACAATTTTTTCTAGACATGTATCAAGTGTTTGCGTAAATATTGGGAGAAGTCATTGGAAGGTTGTCTACTTTCGTTATACAAAACTGACATTCATGAATACATTAAAGCAGTGATCAGCGATGGTTTATTCCAAGTAGGATATACTACCTGACACAGACATATCTACACCATGATGCTTATGGCCAGGCTTCATAAAATGCTGTGTCTAGCGTCTACAGTTCTTGAGGTTTATGTATATTTAGCCGTTGTTTTAATGCGTATAAAGCAACACAAAGGTCTTATATGTCTGATTACTGGTGTTAGTTACGTTCAGTTCTGCATTGCCACCCCATAGAGTCAGTGTTACGCTTAGAGCATCACAGGCATTTCAGTGTATCAAGTCAGTGTTGGAAAGATGTACAGAACGTCTTCGTGTCGATTCTTTGACCTGTTCTAGCGAAGGAACGGCTTACGTAACCGTCTGTCGTACACAAAGAACGGACGGCTGCAGCTGCAGCTTTATTCATCCTCTAGAAGTGAGCACCTCAAGGGAGAATAGATTTTAGTACCTGTCGTAGCGTTAAGTCTTAGCGAACGTAAATTTTTCTTCCAACTTTTTTTTTCGATTTCCTTGCCACCAGTCAACGGGACGCACGGAAGGCGGGTTCGTAGTTAAAAATGATTGCCCGCGACCTACCCCACGCAGCCATGGTTAAGTTACCGAACGAAGTTACCCAACAAAGAGCAGGTTACTCCCAAAATTGCTCATGTTCTCTTTTGTGCGGCCCCTAGGAAAAAGCTGGGAATAGCGCCGAAACGTACGCGGTTTTTCCGAGCTCCTTGCTGTTCGAAACATGTCGTACAAAAGGCAAAAACGACAGCGGTTGTTTCAGCATAAAAGCAGGTCACGCGAGAAAAGCGGCCACTATTCTTTGATTAGAACGAATGGGAAGGCATCTTCCAAACTCGGTGCAATCAGGCCACTCAAGCGCTCGCACTCACTACAAGAAAAGGCTTCTGGAACGAAAAGAAGAAACGCACGGAAATGCGGCGATTTAGTGATTGCTAGTCGCTGTGTGTGTCTTTCCGCAAGTCTTGAAAGCGGAAGACCGCAAATTATGGAACCACAATCTGTGCAAAGACCAGGACAGCTAACTCGAGAACTCTTTTTTGAATTTTATTTTATACTTCGTATGACTTTTGGATAACGCAGGTGAATAGTGTACTGCTTTAAATTGAGTTTAGGTTTCCGAGCTGTATTTAGTTAACACAGACACACACACAAAAAAAAACTAGATTGTGTATCGAAAATAAAAGCCGTAAATCCGCCGGCACATTGTTTTTCAGGAGGTTATATTATGGGATTAGGAGAGTAACTATACGCGATTTGTAAAGCACCTGTTAAGCACCTAAATTTTGGAATCTTAGTTTAAAGAGAATGAGGGCAAGGTTTGAGTCGAATTCTCTAAAAAATTAAATTATGGGGTTTTACGTGCCAAAACCACGATCTGGTTATGAGGCACTCCGTAGTGGGGGACTCCGGAATAATTTGGACCACCTGAGGTTCTTTAACATGCACCTAAATTTAAGTATAAACCTAAGCTTGGTTGACTGTGTTTTCAATAACCCGCCAAACTTTACAAGCACCACAGCCATCTTCAGCAGCATGACAAGTCGTAGCATGGCCGAGTGTAATGAAAAGAAGGAGATGCACTTGGGCTGGAGCGCGCGAACCGACGACGACAACGCAGACGTAAACGAGGCATTCGCAGGTTGTTTTTTCTACGGTATACTTTTTGTAAATTATACATTCAGCGGCTACGTTCTGAGGGAAAGCGTTTAAGTCAATACGGTACATGTCAACACTTGCTAGTTTTGTGAAACGTCAGCGCAGTTATCAAAATACAGATATATTTCCACGTGATAGGACCACAAAGACAAATTGTGAAAAAATGGTAAACAGCAGAAAGCTTAACAATAGTGCGCCCTTGACTATCACTTGCAATCATCTGTGTAAAAGAAGATTCACTTGCGACCTCTTCATCGCCTTTTTTTTCTATAACTTAGCCCGTGTTTAAGATGAGGAAATGAGTTACACGGTATTGCTTTACACAACACTGCGACAATGGTATGACGAAGATCACAAGATAGCGAAGCATGAGGAGAGTAGGATGGCGAATTTAAAATTACGACAATGGAACGACGCCAACCGCTTCACGACGACGGTACAATAGACAGTGTACCGTGACGACGGCGTGCCGACTACTGTACCATGAAGACTGTATGACGACGATGACGTGAAGACGACGGCAATAAAGATAGTAGGATCATGAAGCCGCGGTAACGGCGATCAAATCGCCATAACTGTATCGCGATGAAGGTATGCTAACGAATGGCTGCCGACTATATGATAACAATGGTTTGATGGCGACGGAATGAGGAGACTCGGATGACAAAGCTCGAATGACGACCGATGATGCAATGAACACAATGGCATCACAAGCACATACGTAATGGCTCGAGCTATTAGACAATTTGGGCCACTCATTTTGCCCGACAACGATTGAATGATGAGTCAGATCCCGAACTGAAATGACGACGATGAAACGACCACGACGACATCCCACACTCGAACATATATCTTGTGGCTCAAGGTGGTAGATAACTCGGGTCGGCGTAAAGGGTTGCATAGATAGATAGATAGATAGATAGATAGATAGATAGATAGATAGATAGATAGATAGATAGATAGATAGATAGATAGATAGATAGATAGATAGATAGATAGATAGATAGATAGATAGATAGATAGATAGATAGATGGATAGATAGATAGATAGATAGATAGATAGATAGATAGATAGATAGATAGATAGATAGATAGATAGATAGATAGATAGATAGATAGATAGGCTCAAAAGTCCTGAAGTAGGCAAACAATGCTAATCGCATTAAAAGTTCTTCCAAGACTAAGCTGATCTGTTTCTAACCCCAGAACCAATATGACGTAGAGTCAAAAACGTGTGTAAAAACAAGGAAAACCGAAGTGCAGACCTTGCCAGCTCGAGTAACCTTAGCATTTTTACAGAGATTTAATTATTGTTTGGCGGCTATTGCGCTTTAATGAAAAAAAGAGGCTGTCGTTCTCAAGCGCGCATTCTTCTGAAATCAGTGTATACTAGTAATTTTAAATTATTTTACCAAGTTTTCGGCGCCTATTTTCCGTCGTGGCTTTCACTTTATTTTGGTTTCCTAACTGCTCGTTCTGAGGATATTTTTTGAGGAAGTTCTGTTCGGGTTATTGCACTGGTTTCGCTAGTAGTTCAAATGACTGCATGCTGTGTGCGTACTAGATTTCCTTGTTTTTTTACAAATTCCTCACCTTCAAGTTCTGTGTTTGTCCCGAGACCTGTGTTCCCCCGCCCTTGGTTCCATTTCCGTTGCGCTGTGTGTTTTTAATACCTGTAAGTACGCCTTTTGTGATCAAACGTCGTCATTTCTGCCACAAGAAAGCCGTGAATGTTACGCATAAGACTTCGAAGTGTTCCACAAGGCGCGATATTTGTGAGGAGAGAAAGATACACAAATGAATCACAGCGGTAAACTTGTGTAGCATTCAGGTTAACCAGTCTAGCCCGCGAGCACGAAGACTTGTGCAATAGTCAATACTACCAAGCAGAACTTCGCAGTAAACACTCTCCCGTACTGCTCACCATGCAGTATGCCTGTCCGGCCCATATGATATTTTTTGGAAACATGCTCACCGGTAAACTTGCACACAAGCCTGTTTTCTTCATTTTCTTGGTTTTTCAAATGATATCAGCACTCAGTAAAATAGTTCGTGCAATTGTTGGACACCCAATAAAAAGTTAACACGTCAGTGTTTGCCTCCACGCTGAAATTTGGTATTGGGGCCGGTGTCAGTGAGTTCTTAAGATGAACAGATGAGTTCTATTCTCTTTAAGACAGATGCGCGGGGTTAATTTTCTACCATGCTACCTGCCTGTTTCATCGTCGTCGAGCTCTATCCTGCTCACAGAGCAATAATTTGTGTGCTCGTGATGATAACTGATTGAGAATATGAGAGGTAAGCGAATTAGAACGTGAGAAATAAGCAAAATCAATTATGAAAAATAAGAAATATTTCAAAACACTCTACGCCCCGAAACTCTCGTCAGTCGATTCATTTTAAAAATGTTCTTCTTTTTAATTTTTCCATATACTAATTTCCAAGTCGGTGCTGTGAATTCTGAAGCACTTCAAAGAGTTGTTCGTTGCTCACGCCATACCCATTGCAAACATCTCTTATTCTGGCCACAGGGGAACATTTGAAGACGCCAACTGTTGAGGCAGCTAACATCTGAGCAATAATTTCAAGTCATTCAAGAAGAATGGCTTGCTTGTGTCCCAGCTAACGTTAGCCAAGCTGTTGAACGAAAAAGAAACGACTTCAAAAACAAGGTACATGATACAATTATATGATGAAAGGGGTTTGCGCGTGAGAGATGGGACGACCGAACGCGGGTCTTAAAACATTATCTTGCACCATGTTTTAAAAAGGATTTTTTTTCGTTGAACAGCTTCGCTAACGTTAGCTAGGGCGCCCTATGACTTTTTTGTCTGATTTATTATTCCCGCCTGAGCAAGCTTTCAGGTCTGTAAACATATTTGCGATACAGTAGTACCACACTTCTCTCTTTCATTGAACATTACGTGCACCTGGTAACATATCGTTCCATCGATTCGTCCCTGTCATTGGCATACTGCTGCAGATACTTCAAAGCTGTTCCTTATCATTTCCAGGCTCCTTAGTTGTCCGCACATGTAACTGCGTAACGGTAATGCAGCGTCTGTTAATATCTGTAAGCCTGATTTTATTTTTATTGTGTGGTATATCCGTGCGCACTTTTAGGTAAAGTTCACAGAAAAATGAAACAATATTCACTGTTCAATTTCATAATCGGTGATCGTTTTTCTTCAAACTTCGCAATCGTTTCAGTTTCGAGATTTCATTATGTACGGTTAGCAGCAGTCTATTTTCTTTTAGAGCAGATCACTCACATGAAAACGTTTACATGTTTCACCTCGTTTAAATAGCCTAAAAAGTGCAAGGTGGAATAAATAGCATCCAATCCTCTGATGCCTCTAAGATTATCATCCGCCGCAGGGAAAGAAAAAACCTTCTATATCTTGGTATACCCAAGCATGCTTACCGACAAGCTTCTAACCGCAAGCTTAAGAAGTCATCGGCTAATTGCTTAGTGATAGTTCACGGCGAAACTTCGTCCTACCCTCGGTGATACTTCGAAATGTACAGAACGCTTACTTGAGATCTTAATGGCATCGTGTTCGCAGTTCTTTCTACAGAACAAAATACCTGCTTTTTGAAAAGTTGCCGCTCCGAAGTTGTCAGTGGGCACAACAAACAATTTCTTCGCAATCACACTTTTCAACTCTCTTGAGGCCACTTGACAAAAAAAGACGCACTTTCCCTGTCTATAAGCCCGTATTGACTTACTAGCGCTGCAGCTTCTGGATTGCACCCAGCGTCTTCACGACATAAGTTCTCATTTTCTCAAGTTTATTTACTGCTTTTAATCCTTCCTTTACCTCATACGATGGCGCACACAACCAGCGAAACTATGCAGGACAGAGCCAATTAGGCACGACAGGAGTGCTGTCGTGTCTGTTTTACTGATAAAATACGTAAAAAGCAAGAAAAAGGCAAAAAACACGAAAATCGAGAAGTGAAATATATTTGCACGTCCACATAATATTCAAGCGACATATGCGAGCTCTCTAGCGCTTTACTGATGTGTGGAAACAGATTGTAATGCAGAGAATCTGATTCATTGCTAAGACTAATATTCCTACGGCTCCTACTAAATTCACGCCTTTGTAAGTTCACGAATGATTTGGTTGCTCCTTCTGCGTAAAACGTCAGCTATATTCTGGCATTCATCCGAATCTTTTGCAATGCAGAACCCGTGCCTACCTTAATTCTGCAGTTTTCTCTGTACACGGCTACGAATGCAGCCAACCAAATGTTGCAGTCGACGCAGTTTGACTAAATTTACCGACAAACTTTTTTATTATTCCACAGACCCCCAATCCAATGGGGCTACAAAGTCTGGCTGCAACCTTTCCTCAGGTACCGCTTTGACTTCGAACATCATTGCAATTTAGGTGATCTTTAAAAAATTCTTGTGATTGAACGGTTAGACACCCAGCCGGTCTCTTGCCCTTCTGGTACACTTCATAGATACATTCATGATTCACCAATACATCACAGTATCTTCTGATCCAAGCGCAATGTATTCCTTTCTTGTATTCGCTATACACAACCTGCCAAGCTTGGATCACCGATTGGTCGACTATTTTGCTATTGTATTTGTCAGCAAGATAGGAACATTCTTGTGTATAACCTGTTTTGATTACGGTATCAATTATATGCACGCTCGAGTCACGTTCGCGCCATCGCCGTTGGCGTTGTGCTGTCACGGTATTTGATGGGCATAAACAGCCTACGCGTGTAGGGTTCAAAGATCTCCGAAGATGCGTAGGGGGTTTGTCTGTAAAAACGACGAAGCCGGCTCAAGGCACCGTCATGCTGCGCTCGGTCACTTCTACTAGAGCCAAGGCAGCGTTCCGGTTTCCGTTTCTGGCATAAGCGCTGTGTGCGTTAGTGTCCTTGATGACTAGGTGTGTGCAAACCCCACCGTGGCGCATATACTTGTCTAAGCCACACCTAGAATAAATGTTGAGTTAAATCTATCGAATCGTTTCCTTGCGATGATTTTCCTTCTGTCTCACCTCATGGGCCATCGACGTGTCCCACCTCCGATGCCGCTGGGCAGTGCCAATTTTACAGTGAAGCTGTATATAAGTGGGATCCCGGAAACTGTTCCTCTCCGTTGACAGAAAACTCGATCAATCAAAACGGAAGGCGCGCGCAGCCTGCGCCGCGGGGTTCCTTGAAGAACCACAAGTTGGCGCTCACCTACGCGCATCCGCTGGCCTCTGGCCTCCTTGAAATTCTTGGGTACAACGAGAGCACGGGCAAAGTAAACATGTCCACAATAGAGATTAGGAAGAGGAGATTGTAATATTGGTGGAGGAATAGTAGGGAAACGACAAACAACGCACAAAAACAAAGTTCCCAATAGGGGTTCAGAAAGTTTGGTGATGGAAATTCTTTTTTTTTATTTCTTCTGATGACACGTTGGACATTAGGCAATATAACAACGAGCTTGGTGGTGCTACCCAGCACCCCATTCTATAGGGAGCGCTCCTAGCATCCATCCATCCATCTGTGGCAGGGACCGTGCCGGTCGTGCGGGGGAATGTAAAAAAAGAACCTGAAAGCTCGCCTTCGCACATAGCGTTCACCGCAAGCGTTTTCCGGTAAAGGTTACGGTTCCATGAGCTGCAGCTGGCGGAAAGCGACTACTATAGCATACGAAGCAGAGAGTGACGTCGCTACACTTTCACATGTAAAAGAAAAGCCCACCTAGCAACTGATTTCATTTGTGCTGTGACAGCGGTATGGAAAGGGCACGCATAGTTAGGACTCCCGATGAGCAGCGTGAACACAATGAGCGGTGACGGGAACAGCAACATCGATATGCACAGCGGCGTCGAGCTCAGGCTAGTAAAGACGGAGCGGTTCTCAACAAAAAGCAAGCCACGCGCAGTTAGGAAGCCTAAAGAGCAGAGCGAATACGATGAGTGCCGAAAGGCACAGCAACGTCAACATGCACAACGGCATCGTGCGCAGGCTCAGCAGGACCCAGTTCAAGAGTACGTCTCATTGGTCTATCAGATCACGTGATTCCAAAGCTTCGCTGGCCAACCACCCTCACAAATGGATTGGAGCCCAATTTATTGTTAACAGAACTGCTGCTGCTTTTAGCTGAAGCGCCAATTACGGCGCGCTGCGATCACATTTCACGTTCCCAGGTTGGTATAGACAACTATAAATATTACGCGTTCTTAACAAGCAGATCTCCCAGTGACACCAGCGACGCACAGTCGGCTTGGCTTTAAAACGACGCACGTTTCTACTTCGACGCACGAACTAGACGCACGTTTCAGTTCCACCTAATCGGCTTCGCAGTGGACCGTGGGCAACATTCTTTGTTTCTCTCACGTGCTCACGTGCACTAGTGCACCTGCTCAGGAGGTTTTTAGGCGCACTTTCAGGATACACCACTGTGAGTAGAGCGGACCATAGAGGCTGTTCTCAAAATATCTGATGTCCATTGGTCGGATACACCAGATTTCATGGCGAGGACTGTGAACGCTCAATTAAATCTACCTCTGTTGGGGAAGTCCTCCTGTATCTTCAATTTACACGGTACAAGATCTTTTGTTCTATTGCGATAGCAATTTTATAGGCACACCAGGGGCACCATGAAGTTCCAGATATCTGTAAGTATAAAGGCTTTTAAACAAACTCAGAGCCCTTCCACTAGGCTCACGCAACAATTCTGATAGTGTGCAAGTAACCGTCGTCATCGTCTTCTATGAGTAAGCGAGCAGGTAGGAGGAAAAAAATTATTTAAGGCCAGCACTAAGGCACAGTAAAGAAGAGCGCTTGCTCCGCTAAGGCCCGCTGGTGAGCCGCCGAATACGAGTGTAGCCAAACATTCCAGGAATGAGGGGGAGGGAAAGGCAAATAAGGAGAGGTAATAGCAGTGTTATATGAGTGCAGGATCTGTTCTGTATCTTCCCTCATCTCCGGACAGTTGGGGCACTGAGCTGTGCTACGCCATCCGAAGTTCTAGAGCATTAGTGGTTTGCGAATAGTGTTAGTCTGAACTTTGCGAAGGACATGTGCTTGCTGCGTGTTTAGTGAAGGGTGACGTTGGGGTAAAATAGTGCGGTTAAGCAAGCAACCCTGACGCAAGAATTCGGATTGTGCGCGGGTCAAGCAAGCAATGCAAGCAAGCAATGCAAGCAAGCAGTTTTTTACGATCCCGAAGTTTAAAAACGCCGCCATCCCGACGTTTTCTTACGACGCCACAAGGTGGCGCGACGCGTCTAAATTTGTTCTTCTACTTCCGGTTGTTTCTGGACACGGTCTCCTGGAACCTAGCTCACAACAGCTTCGCTGGAATAAGTAAGCATAAATAAAATTATCCAGTGGCAGGTCTCGGACAATGGACCTCTATCAGAGAAGTCCGATAATCTAACCATTAGGCCCAGCACTCTTACCTCCGCAGGCGGAATAGAACACCTTTAAGATTTTCACGAGGGCGATAAACGTTTCGCAGCTGCCATATGGATGTTCCTTCTACCCAGCAGGCCTTGCGATCTGCGTCACACCAGTGTACCAATCCAACTCGTAGCTTTTACTCACTATGGGGCATTGGCCTTGAAATGGGTGGAATATACCAAGTTATAACTGCAAATCAGTTTTCAAGTCTGCTCTAAAGTAAGTGCTGTTTAAAGATGAAATAAGGGTTAGAATGAAAGCTGTAATTGTTTGAAGAAACAAAATACTAATGAAAACCACCCAAATCAAGGAAAACATGTTTACTGATACATTCGGTTGTATTCCATAAGAAATTCCTGGAATGCTAGGTAAGCACCCCTGTAGAAGCCCCTACCAAAAGTTTAAACCTTGCTATTTCTGTCGCTGCATCGCACTTCTGGCGAAATTATCACTTCGTAATCTATTTATCAGGGTTCACAAAAAACTTACCATGTCGCAGACAATTGGTATTCATCATAGTTCACTCGACTATCCCTCTCCAAAACGCGTCTCTAAAGGGAGGGTTTATAGTACGCACAGCGTGTTTCACAGAAAATGAAAAAATGTGGTTGATCCCTCTTATATAGGAATCGGTATAGAACACGAAAGTGAATGTCTACACAGAAGTAGTGTAATGTTTATTGCACATTGATATATAATGTCTATTGGTGTTTTGTGGCCAAAGCGCCCTTAGGCGTTGATGCACCCACGCTGTCGCCTGGTGGCACGTCTCCTCCATCACGACTACCAACGTCGATGACCATGAGCAACCGTCGTGCATATGGAAGCTGCACTACGCTGCACACGCTAGCACAACGCGAAAGACGAAGCACGTAACTGACACACTAATACAACGCGCAAGACAAAGCACGTAACTGAATCGTCACCGAGTCAAATCAGCGCGTACAGCGCGTCGTAATTGCAGCCTCCGCGATCAACTTCAGAAACATTTTCAGAGCTAATTGCGGAGGCCACGCTCCGCTGTGCTGAGTACGGTGAACGCCACCTAGGTGGCGTTGGTAGTGCTTCTTGATGCCAGCGTCCCTTCGAATGCTGGCATCGAGGCGTCGTAGTGCTGAGACCACCGAAGCGTTCACTGTCGGTGCGCGTTAGTGTCATAATGCAGTACTTCTCTTTTCTGCTCGTAGGCGGCGGCACCGCCCCGAGCAAGAGCGCGGGCACACGGAGGAGTGTTAGATATATAAGGCGCGTCTGTGTAGCTCTCTGCAAATGCGTTTGTGGCGCAATGGGTTAAACGCTCGGCGATCTATCGTCGCGGACCGAGAGGTCGTGGGTTCGATTTCCAAATTTTGCATGTTTGTGGAACTTTTTCTTCTGGTTTCTTTCTTTGTATTATGTTCGTGTACATTGTAAGAACGTCATTCCGTATTTCCGTATGACGTATTTCCGTGACGGAAATACGTCAGTGAAGTCTTGGTGGACCCCGGCATAAAACACTTTCGTGTTAAAAACAACATGTGTTTGACAAACAGACAATAAGATACTTTAGGTATAACACTGCGTATCTATAAGCACGAAAACTTGCTAACGGCACTTTGCTTGACATACTGAAGATTATCACATTTCACAGGGGGACTGGTTAAAGGCCGTAGAGGTTTTATACACAACTTTTTCTGCTCACTAAACGACACGTAATTTGAGTTGCTAATATTTGGTGAAGCAAACGCAAAAAAAAAGTTAGGGGGTACATACCGCTTCCCCGGTTGTGCCCGCTTTGTTATGTTCAGCAAAATCAGCGCTGTGTCAGTACCCCGTTATGCAACATTTGCAAGAGTATATGCCGCTTACATGCATCAAATATGGGGAATCAGGCAAGTAAGGGAGGATTTCCTCCTTGGCGAAAGCCCTTTACTCAGCTTATGTTATTAACGTGAAAAACAAAGCTATACGACGGTTATTTTCTCACTCAAAGAGAGAGTGAAACGTTGGTACAACAGGCAAAATATGGTCGTGAAAAAATGCTGGCTCTCCCGTAATCGAGAGTAGATGTACAGTGCCTAGAATATACACACGTAAGTATATTCTAGGCACTGTAGTAGATGTAAGCATGAAATTACTACCATATGGCATCTTTTGCTGCCTGCGGCCGCCGCCATCAACCGCTTTTCTTATTCCAACAGTGCAGCGCGCTCAGCGTCTGTCGCTACTTTTATTGCGATAACAATTATATGGACACTCCAAGCTGATTTCTGCCGTCGGCGTCACCGTCACCACGAGGTTCTGTATGAAGTCCGACGGCGATGAAATAGTCGCTGTGCGCCGTATGCTGTATGTGCGAGTGAAAGCGCGCGAGGGACGAGCGCTTTCACGGGGAGCGAACGCACGGCGGAAAACACGCGCGACGTCTTCCGTCGCGCGAAAGGCCGTGGGGGGACGGGAGGGAGAGAGGGAAGGCGACGTTTAGCTGCGGCACGAAATGCGTATTTATATAAAAACGTTGCGAGACGAGAACGTGGTAAAGACTTCTGACGCTGCTCGACGAGTGTCCCGTTCTGATCTACCCTCGCTGGAGCCCGAAAGCCTCGTGATCTGCAGCGCTTGTTGCGCCTCTATTAGTTCGAGGGCTGTGCTTATGAACGCCGAGCTGCATTATCCTGTCCGTGCTCGCCGTGACCCGAATACCCAGTACCTTCTTGATGCTTTTCCGGATCAACGTGTCAAGCTTGTCCCTTTCAGTCTTTAGTCCACTGCACGGCCGAGATCACATAGTTGATGTGACTAAGAAAAGCGTGATGCGCCCTAAGTAGGTTGTCCTCGTCTAGGCCCCCTCTTCTCATTGGAGACTGTCATGATTAATTTGAGAATATTCTCGGTTTGGCGGTCAGATGCGCAATGGTTTTGGAATTACAGCCTTTGGCATCGAGCAACAATCCTAAAATTACTCTGATCAAATTCACCCTGGTGATCTTCTGGCCGTCCCGCGTGTACACGTCTATGGGGATCTGTTCGAGCGGCACGAGCCCCCGAACCCCCTGCCTTGCCGGTCTGCACAACATGAGCTCTGACTTGACACCATACGGCCAATGACAGTTTTTTTTCTATTTCCGGACGCGACGATCGAAAGGTAAGCCATTAACATCTTTGCTGTAAAAGTAATGTATACATTTTCTTTTATATACAAATTGTATAATGGACACTGCCTATTGCACTATATTTCTAAAGAATCATTGCTTCGTGAGAATGGGGTGTACTATCTTAAACACAACAAATGAGAATCGTAAGTTGTACGCTTCTTTACACTATAAGTTGGGAATGACCAGGGATACTGGTGCCGTAAGGAATTTCCGCAAGCGCTAAACTCTCGCGAGTGCCCGACTGCACCTGGCCTAACGAGTTCCCCCGTACTCAATATGCAGATTACGTCATCATCATCATCATCATCATCATCATCATCATCATCATCATCATCATCATCAGCCTATCTTATGTCCACTGCAAGACAAAGGCCACTCCCTGTGACCTCCAATTGCCCCTGTCTTGCGTTAGCTGATTCCAACTTGCGCCTGCAAATTTCTTAACTTCATCACCTCACCTAGTTTTCTGCCGGCCTCGACTGCGCTTCCCTTCTCTTAGTACCCATTCTGTAACTCTAATGGGCCACCGGTTATCCATCCTACGCATTACATGACCTGCCCAGCTCCATTTTTTTCTCTTAATGTCCATTACAATATCGGCTATTCCAGTTTGTTCTCTGATCCACACCAATCTCTCCCTGTCTCTTCACGTTAGGCCTGACATTTTCCATTCCATCGCTCTTTATGCGGTCCTTAACTTCTTCTCGAGCATCTTTGTTAACCTCCAAGTTTCTGCCCCATATGTTAGGACCGGTAGTATGCGATGCTTGTACACTTCTCTTTTCAACGGCAGTGGTAAGCTCCTAGTCAGGATTTGGCAATGCCTGCCGTATGCACTCCGACCCGATTTTATCTTCTGTAAATTTCCTTCTCATGATCAGGGTCGACCAGTGGGAAATTGACCTAGATAACCGTACTCTACAGACTCTAGAGGCTGACTGGCGATCCTGAATTCTTGTTCCCTTGCTAGGCAATTGAATATTATCTTTTTCTTCTGCATAATAATCATTAACCCCACTCTTACACATTCTCGGTTAAGGTCCTCAATCATTTGTTGAAATGCGTCCCATTGTTGCTGAACAGGACAATGTCGTCTGCGAACCGAAGGTTTCTGAGATATTCGCCGTTGATCCTCAGTCCTCAGCCTCCCCAGTCTAATAGCTTCAATACTGCTTCTCAGCATGGAATAGTATTGGAGAGATTGTCTCCTTGCTCGACCCCTCATTTGATAGGTAATTTTCTACTTTTCTTGTGGAGAACCAATATAGCTGTGGAATATTTGTAGATATTTCCCAAGATTATGCATATATATTTCAATAAGCAAATAGTGACCACGCTGACATCCATACGCAATCATTCGCTGCGTTAGCTGCCTTTCTGCGTTCTTTTTTTTTTTCAAATACGGAATCTAGGTAACCTATAAGTTGCACGTCTCTGTCGGATCTAAGCCAACACTTTCATCATTGGCATACACCGCAAGCTACTCTATTTTGGCAGCATGGGTGATGAAAAATATCCGTTTCATGAATACGCCGCCCACTTGCAGGCGATCGCGCAAAAATTTTGGCTCTAATTACTGAAAACTTCCACGTGTAATACACTTTCAGATGTGAAGTGTACGCAGCGTGGTTCTTGTTGGAAGTATTGTTGCTTGCAGCTCATCATTTTTGGCGACGTAGGCAGAAATGGGAAGACAATTACTTAAGTTACCTAGCTGACTCGTTTCTTTCAAGTAATACAATAAACCGCATTCTTTCCATAGTGTCGTAAGCCATCGGCACTGCATCATCATCATAATCATTATCAGAAGTAGCAACAGCAGCCTATATTTATGTCCACGGCAGCACGAATGCCTCTCCAAGCGATCTCCCATTGGACGTGTCTTGCGCTAGCCGATTCCAAGTTGCATAGCAGCGTTGCACAGCATGTCACTCAAGAAAAATTGGAAGACGCTTAAGCTTCGCTTTCAAGAGTGGAATGTGATAGCATTCAAAGATCCCTGATTGCATCTGACGCTTCCGGTTGCAGCTTATGCTGCAGCTTATGCAACCGTAATGGTTACCGGGAAACACTGCGACGAGCGCTATGCACGAAGGCGAGTTTTCTGGTAGAAACGCGGCCTCTTGCGTGGGCCGATCCCGGAGATTGTGAACAACTGCGACAAAAAAAATCCATCATTTTCAAGGTTGCCGATTTGTTTCAGCACTTTCAGGTTTCGCCATTTCTTTTTCGGCACCGACGCCGGAACCAATACCGACGCCGACGCCGTTTTCTGCGACACGGGGCACTAAACGCTATCGAGTTAAAACATATTATATGACACACAAAATACTGCAGGTTCCCCTCCAATTTTAACGCGACAGCGTTAAGGACCCCGCATCGCAGAAAATCCGGCTTCGGCGTCGGCGTTCAGCTTCGGCTTCTGGCGGAAATAATCATGCCGAACCACATCATCCCGAACCATCCCAACCCCATAGGCCCTCCACGTGGCTCAAGGCGTTAGTAAAGAAAAATTCAATTTCTCAAAGTAAAATTTGTCAGGAAATTGTAATCCTAGAAACCGGAAACCACAACCTAGAGACGTACAGCGTCGGATTGTAATTTGAATATACGAGAAAAAAGCCTGATAAGCAGCCAGAGATATTTGAATGCTATCAAGTTCCACTCTTAAAGGCGAAGCTTAAGCGTCCTCCAATTCTGATCGTGTTTCGCTGTACTTTCATTCTAGGCAACATTGAGGGGAATGTTGAAAACCGCGCCTTTCTAAATGTTGATAGGGCCCCATGTCGCAGATAATAGAGTGTCTGTGTCGGCGTCAACGGCGTCCAATAACGCTATCGCGTTCCACTCACAAAGGCGAAGCTTAAGTTTTTTGTACAAGCAACGTTCCCGCTTTTCTTAAAGCCCCCTTGCTCGACTCGTATCTAGCGTCATGTGAATTCAATCATCACACCGGTTCGACTAGTGCAACAATTGTAATAAAAAGCACATATACTTCTTTGGATGTTAATAATATCGTGCGTTTAATGCTGTGTATGGATCAGAATATAAAGGGCAAAAAGATTTTTCGTCTTCACCTCGTTTGAACCTTTAAACATTCTTTTATCTCTGCGACAGCCCTGTTTATCAATGCCTGCCTTCTATTGTAAGTGTCACTCGGCAGTGGCATCGGCACGTACTCCGCTTCACCACAGTCATGTGACTTCGCAGTTGAATCTGGAGATGTGCTTGGCGTTCGAAGAGTTGCTCGAGACTGTTTGGCAGTGAGCAGAATACTTTGCGAAAGAGAGAGAAGGAGAGATAAAATTTATTCCGCAGCAACTCATGATCCAAATCGTCGATGCGAGGAACCATTGGACCCAAATTCATTTCACCCAAATCGTCGCTGCAAGAGATTTGTCGGGACCCGTTGTGGTGTTTTACGTGGGCCGCCAGCGGCTGCCAGAGTGACCACAGGCGGCAGCTCCTGTAGTGGAGCTGTCTAGCTGTTCTAGGTGTATGAAAAAGATGCTGGATAGTCTTAGTGAATTGAAATGTGGTAAAATGAAAGTGCAGTGCACCATTCGACACATACGTGACGCACCATTTTGCTACGTTTGCTCTCAGTGTAGCTTAACATAGCGTAGGGGGGTAGTCAAATGTTCGTGCCTGGCGTATTAGTACAGCGTACTAAGCTCATACTAGAGAGTATGAGTTTTGGATAGGCCTGGAAGGTATGCGGCTGTTGTTTCTGGATTTATTGAGCTGAGTAGGATGTTTTTTAGGTGTTATACTCAGACAGTTTAGGCAATAAGTGTCAGGCAGCTTCATGATGTTGCTCGGATTGTGGAATAATGCCCGAGTTTAGGCTGCAAACAGATACACAACGCGCAAACAGAAACCCAAAAAACACCTGCACTTCATAAATGATTACCGGCAACTTCGTATCACTTTGGTGCAATTTAATGACAGACATTTTACAGAGAAGATTCGAAGACCAGAACTTCATGCGTCAACGATGAATAAAGATAAAAAAAGTGTTGTCGTAACTCTTAAACTTTACTTTTGTTTGTGTGACGACTTGCAACGGAACGACAAAGATATAACGCCTGTGAGTATTCTGTTAATTTTTATTGTCTCGTCTTCGTTCCTTTCTCCTCTTTCCCAGCGAATTGTAGCCGATCACGCTTAGCATGATTAACCTCCTTGGTTAACGAAAATTGGGTATAATCGTTATATTAACCTTCTGTACACTTATGCAAGCTTTCTTTCTGCTCTGACATAACACCGAAAGGTGGAGATTAGTGACGTAGGAAGCTCAGCAAGATATAGTGGTACGATCATGAGCGTCTAGGTTATGATGAGAACCATGAGCGGTATATTCACTGCGTTCATACATAGTGCATTCAATATTTCAAAATTTCCGTGACAATTAAAATTCATTGTCATCTCCAACATTTCTTTCTCCCCGTGGTTAGCATATATATATATATATATATATATATATAGAGAGAGAGAGAGAGAGAGGCAGGGACGGAGGGAGGGAGAATAAACATCTTTATTATGTAAATGCAGCTTTGGAGAGCCGTCCTCATTCCAGAATGCCTTGAGCTGGGGCCGCGTCCTGTGGGCCCTCGCGATCAGCCGTTGCTGATCTTCGAGGTTGCAGCTGGCCAAGGGTCTCTCCCAAAGCTCGTTGGTGTGGTAAGGGTTCGGAGGATTGAGTGGTGCCTCTCTGCAACCCCTTACTATGTGCCTGAGGGACCCGGGCTCTGCGCAGAAGCGGCATTGCGGTGAGAATGCCCGATTCTGGGCCCTTAGGGTAAATAAATGAAAGGAAATGAAAGAATTGTGTAGGGGCTATGAGGTGATTTCTGGTTGGGTGGGGGAATGTATTAACCTGTAGAGCTTGGAGGAATCGCTCCTGCTCTCTAAGTAGTGACTTGTGTGGGGGTGCATATGTTATGCGGGTTACCCTGTAATGTTGTGTGATGTCTTGGTACGGGACTAAAGGTTGCATGCGCTCGGGTTCAGATTCCTCGGCGTCGGCTCGGTGGGTCAAATCTCGAGCCACGTGGTTGGCGACCTCGTTGCTAGGAATGCCGTGATGAGCTGGCGCCCAGATGATCATGACTGATCTGGTTGGCGGCTTTTGATTGATGATCTTGAGCGTAGTGGCATGAATTCTGCCGCTAGCGAAGTTGCGGCACGCCTGTTGGGAGTCGGTCACTATGACTTCATCCTGTGTTTCGGCGAGCGCGAGGGCTATGGCCGCTTCCTCGTCTTGGATGGGATTGTATCGGGTGAGCAAAATGCTCCTCCGATGTTCTTTGTTCACGATTAGGGTGGCTGTTATGGCTCCGCGTCTGGGGTAAGACCCCGCATCCGTGTAGGCTGTAGAGGGTAAAGTGCCGTATTGCTTGGGCATGGCCCGGGCCTGGGCCTCCCTTCGCTGTGCGTGGTGCACTGGATGCATGTTGTGAGGTAGAGGAGGTACGGTAATGTTGCTCCGGATGGCATGGGGTAAGCTAACTGTCTCAGGCGGTGGATGGCTGAGAGGAGCAGAGAGCCCCAAGCGTAAGAGGATCGACCTCCCCGCTTCCGTAACCGCCAACCTTGTTCGCTGGCTGGATAAATGAGCTTCGATCAGCTCCTCGGCCGTGTTGTGCACGCCTAGTCATAGTAGGCGCTCTGTGGATGTATTGATCGGCAGGCCTATCGCCTGCTTATATGCCTTTCTGATCATTGTGTTGATGTTCGTGAATTCCGTCGCGTTGAGTAGTGCGTATGGAATAGCGTAAGTTATTCGAGACATGACGAAGGCCTGGATAAGCCGAAGCGTGTCCGCCTTCCCCATGCCTCTTGTCTTGGTTGTTATTCGCTGGATCATGTGGGTACCTATATATATATATATATATATATATATATATATATCCTTTATTCTTCCCGCTCAAGTATTTTATTTAGTCACTCACTGTCACAATGCAACGAATTATTCAGCGAGAAACTCAATTTTCATGTGACGACGTCATTCCTTTGGACTTCACATCGCGGCCTACCAATGATGCATTCTGTATACAGCAGTGCCACGTATTATTCTCTGTTGTTCACGGCTGTAGAGGTACAAGGGCCAGGTTCGCGTTTCTGACAGCAGTGTCAGGTACAGGGCGGCAATTCCCAAAAGAGAAGTCTTTCCATACGTAGAAAAATAGCACTTCGGAAATGTTTGCCTCATACTTTCTTTTGCATTATTACAATATGGTTTCCCTCGATGCCGGGGAAGTCTTTTCACTACTTATTTGTAGTATTTATATTTGTGCCCAAAGTGGGATGGAATGAAGAAGTGACTCCATGATATTTGTCGCTCGTGAATTATGATGGGTAATTTATTAACGACTTCAGGCTGGTAGGTTACAAGTAGGGCCAATAGAAATTTGGAAAACGTTCGAGTATCGGAGCAGTCAGTGCGAAAAAGAAACGTCGGTAAATGTGCCTCAGTGAAAACAAATTAGCCAAACATCGTTTGTGCAGTTAGGCCTAAGGATTGGTCAGTTTGCATGCATTGGCTGCTTCAACGCATGAACTGTGTGCTGCGCAAGATTATTAGTGATGCAACGGCTTCGTTCGCGAGTAGACATTGAAAACTGAAGAAATCATGCAGGATGGGAATTATTCGATACATTTTAAGGTATACTTATATCATTGTATTAGCTTTCGCTGATGCTGTCAAAAAACAAGAGATAATACCCTAATTACGAGCACATATTTTATGTTCGCTACCAGGAAGAGTACAATATGTTCTCATGGCATCCAGCACTACCTATATGGAGTTCAATAAAAATGTCGCACTTTGCTGCTAGCCATTGTTGCAAAAGTACGCCCCACTCATTACCGAGAAACGTTTTCCACATGCATGCGCGCACTTTCTTTACCTCGTATAGCATAGACTGAAACGCATTATTTAGCCTTATATGTGTCATGAGGAAAACCAAAGGTATTTCATGGCACAAAAATTAAAATGAACGCTTTTTTTTTCTTGTCCATGCAATTCCTCTAAAATGATGGCCTATTTTTGCTATAACTTTTTCTGCGCGGCTGTAGCAAACACTGTACCGATGTCGTTTGAATTGTTATTGCGTTCACCTGTTTTTTTTTTTTGTAGTTGGATGTTGCTTCTCTGAGCTTATCGATCCCTATGTAGTTGTGAACTTTTTGCTAAATTCAGATATTTAGTGGAAGGTTGTCGGAAACACGTGATCTATTTCGCATCGCCAGTGCAACTACAATGAATAAAGGAAGAAAAGATAGATATACGTACGCTCCTCAGAAGGAGGCTAGGAGAAAAAAATTTCAGAGCAGGCAAATGGCGCAAAATAAAAAAAGTACGATAGAGTTTCGTACAAATCCATTTACCGACGGCAAACTCGTATATTCATCACTGCCGCCCACCCTGCCACTGACTTTAGTTGGCTTCAGAACTTCCAGCAACGTTCTATTACGTTCGTCTATGATTCTTTCGCATTTTGCAGCCAACGTTGATTTTCAATACGGGCTTCACTTGAAGCAATGAAAACATCGAAACTCGCAAGGCTTTCGATGTATGCAGGACCAGGGTAGGCAAAATTGCTATAACAATATAGTTACTTGTCACTCATATTGTTGCTTTCTCACGGTCACTCTTTCGTCATACTCATAGTCAGCTATCTTCTTCTGCGTACGGCGCTATGAGTTATGGCACATCCATGGCTCTGGGATATGCTATGTTTCACCGTGCGCATGACATGACAGATGGCTGCGGCAACAGACCTTTACACCTCGCCAAATGGCAATTTCGCGCTCCGAAAGACGCGGTAGTGGAAAACAGCATCGCGGAAAATACTGAATACGCAGCTGCACTGGTTCTATTCATGCACATCTGCAGCACTTAGGTGAAGGTACGAACTGTTATCGGCGTTTACAGTTATTTTGCAGCGGTCCGTGCTAGACTGGTTATACTGTTCAAAACGCTATAGCTTTGACACAATCAGTAAACTAGACGGTTTAAAGTGGCGAATTGTGGATTTTAAATGCTCAACAGAGCTAAAACAATAGCGTATTTAGTGTATGTGCATTAAGAAGGTCATGCCTATAACGCAGATATTGAGACAAAGAGTAGTTTTTACAATTTGAGGGAACGTGCTAGGACTTAAACAATACATGGTGTAACTTGTTACGGTTGACACCGTGCATCTTTGTACGAATATCGCCACATGTAGTCAATATTGCAAAGAATGTTTGACGTGACAGACTACTGACAAAATGTCGACTGGCGAGGCGCCGTCTGCTGATCGTCATTAGTTGAGGTAGATGCACTCTCCGAATTTGTCAAGGAAAGCAATAGTTCGAATTCAATGGTAACAGAATCTTAAAAGCTATAGAGTTGAAAAACGTTGTAAGCAACCTATCTCATTACTTTTGTTATATAGAAAGAACAGCAAAAAAAAAACGAAAACATTTGTTATCATCGTCACAATCATCTTGATATCCCATTTATTTAGTGTGACGCTTTGTCCGCATCATCGTTCCACGCCCAAGCTGTGAGAATGAAGGTACGTGTGGTGAGGTGCGTCGCGTGGCCCCCCGGATGTGAAGGATGCGGGAAGCTAGACGAGGCCAGAGCTCAGACTGTGTGTTCAGTGGGGTTTTGTACCAACTCTTTGAAATAGCGCTAGGTGAGCTGAAAGTAAGCCGCTCCTTGGTTGTGGCTGTAGGAGTGACAGTGCTCGACTATTTTCGGCTGTCGACTATACGAGCCCGCAGTAGACATAAAGTTTACAAACGCGTGTAATGTCGAATGAGAATTTTAAAACGCATATAATATCACAAAAACATTTCGCATATGTCGTGTTGCAGTAAACGTGTTTTGATTATGCTTAATTTTACTTGAAAAGTGCTTGATGAATTATTCGAGGCAGCGTCTGCTTTATTCACATGGCCTACGAAGTGCTAGGATACGGGTCAATGGAGCAGTGGGTGCAAGATAAAGCAACCCCACAGGGTCAAAATTATTATAGAGCTTTCGGCTACGGTATGAATGGGTCTGCGTTGTTATGCTTCACATATTTTCGTAAGTTTTGCGCTATAGGTATATTCATAACATACTGCCCAAAAGTCAATCTTTAACGCACTCCGCCCAATGTATCTTCTTAGGGCATTTAACCGTGCGAGTGAGTGAGTCAATCTAGGAATGAACCCTGCGTTTGTCTGTAGACTGCATTTACATCAGTTTACGTTGATACCAGGCTTTATTTTTTTCCTGTTGGGGCAACTACCTTCGCGAAAGCACTAATTTCCGCGCCTCCTAAAATGTACTGCCTTATTTTTCACATTAGGGGTATTGTGGAAACTCAGCGGCTCAGTTCTCGACAAAGAGAAAATCTGGAGGCACGATCGATGCAGGAGAAGCCTCGCGGCTGTTACACTTGCGTCAAGTGTACGACACCGCTATACCCAAGAGAATGGCGAAAAGAATGTAGAGCTGACGAGGAAGGAACACGTTGCAAGCATTTGCGAGCTGTCGCCGAGGTCTGCTGCGCAGATATTACAACCATTCCTGGGAACGTGACGTGCGTTCCCGTGATTGCCGACGCTCCAATCCTCGAATATGCGTTGATTTTGCTGCTTCAGGCTTTATACACACTTATTTATCATTTATCTATTTATCAATACTGCAATCCCCAGTGGGGATTTTAGCAGGGTGGGAAACAATACATATGTAAAGAACACTATAGCATAGGCAACGAACACAATACAAATCAGGTCAACAGAGCTTGAAACATAGCAGTAGCACAGCAAGATAACAAATTTTTACTCAATACTTGAAACAAACGCCGAAAGTGATGATTTTAAAACTTGGTCATTGGTTAGCTGATTCCATTCAACGATTGTTCGTGGAAAGAAGGAATACTTAAAACAATTATTACGCGTACTAAATGGGGTTATTGTTCGGCTATGTCGATGCCCAGTAGCATAACACGATGAAAAAGTAATTATTCCCGTGAGATCCGTCTTATAATGACCATTGATGAGTTGAAAAAGGAATTTTAGTCGTGATAGGCGGTTTCTTTGAATTAATGGTGGCAGGTTTGCTTTTGTTAAGAGGTCTGTCACTGAAGTGCGTCCGAAGCTGTTATAAATGAAACGAGCTGCTTTTCTCTGCACCATTTCAATCTTGTTAGTGCCAGTTTTAGTAAAAGGGTCCCAAATTACACATGCATAGTCTAGCATCGGCAGAATTATAGTTTTATATGCTAGTAGGCGTACAGTGTAAGTAGAAAGTTTCAAGGCCCTCCTTAAAAAAGAAGAGCTTGCGGTTAGCATTAGCTATTATATATTCACGGTGCTTAGTCCAAGTGAGGTCATTTGTGATCCAGAGTCCAAGATACTTATAATGTGTTACTTCGGAAAGAATGATGTTAATAATACCGTACGGAAACGTTAGTTTATGCTTCATATGTGAAATGGACATAAAAACAGTTTTCTAGAAATTAATCGACATTTGCCAGGCGTCGCACCAGTCGACAATTTGTCGAAAAGCATTGTTCAGCAACTCCTGGTCAGTAATATTGTCTATTTCTGAGTACAATACACAGTCATCAGCATAAAGCTTAACCATAACTGGAATACCATGCAGCATATCATTAATAAATAAAAGGAACAAGAGAGGTCCAAGGACCGAGCCCTGCGGAACACCAGAGTCTACCGGAAGTCGTTGGGAAGAATTATCATTAAAAACAACAAATTGTTCTCTGCCATCAAGGTATGCTGTGAGCCAATTAATTAGTCGGGAGTTTTTCAGTATCTTGCTCAATTTGTAAAGTAGTTTTTTGTGAGAGACCTTGTCGAAAGCCTTTGAAAAATCCATGAAAATAGCATCTATTTGTTTCCCATTGTTAATTGCTTTCGCAAAGTCGTGCACTGTTAAAACCAATAGGGTAATTGTAGAGTAGCCTTTTCTGAATCCGTGTAGATGCTTTGTTAGTAAATTATTGTTTTCCAAGAATTCTGAGATATGATTATGGATTATGTGTTCCAAAAGATTACATACCATAGATGTTAAAGAAATTGGACGATAGTGTTGAATGCAGTGCTTTTTTCCTGTTTTATGTAGTGACTTAGGCATTGCATATAACCGGAAAAGATGCAACAAAGTAGCAGAAACCTGCCCACTATGTTGCGCGTTTGTCTGTAAGATATATATATATATATATATATATATATATATATTAGTTTGTGCTCGTCTATTGTTTCTGATTGATGCATCTAGTTGGCTGAAACAGTCCAGCAACACGATGTCCACAGAGACATCGGGATTTCCTCTACGCAGGAGAACATAGCGCTACATAATCGGTAAGGGCCGCAAACTTGGACATATATGTTAAGTACTCTTCAATAACAAAAGAAGACACTTTCACTTTAAAAAAATTGGGTTAGCTTGCACTAGCGGCGCAAGGCTAAAGACACAGCGAATGTGATCGCTTCCTAGCTGGTCCTGGCTGTACGAAGTGGTGCTAAGTTATACGAAGTAATGCCAAGTGATGCTAAGTTATACGAAGTGTATACGCATTTCCTCCTGGTCCGTGGCATCGGGGAACGCCTCGCGAAGCACTTGCAGTGTGAGCACACGTAGGGGAAGTGGGGCGAAGGCTATGCACAGTGTACGGGCGGCGCGCAGCAAATGACACGCCGGGATGACGTCACGGCGCATGCGCAGTAACGCGCAGCTGGTGGGAGCTCGGCCGAGCCGCCGCCAGAGGTGCCTGCTGCAGTCATGGACACCGCGAGCGTTAGGTGCTAATGCGGGGAAACGGAGAAGCGCGGATGGCGTCGGCAGCACCTCTGCGCATTTTCTCGTTGGTGCTGCTACAATTTATTTCTCTCTCTCTCGCTCTGATTTTCTCTTTCTCTCTCCCGAGCATAGCACGCGACGCGCGTACTCTCGCTCTAATTTTCTCTTTCTGTCTACTGAGCATAGCGCGCTACGCTCCGCGAGGTGGTTACTAGGCAACGCAGTGGCAGGCGGCACACTTTACGACCGGCTTAAACAGCTCCGCTGTTAAAAATATCAAAGAGAAGTAGATCGAGAAATTGGTTTCACATATCCTGTAGCTTATGCCAAGTTGGGTGATCAATGGTTGACAGAAACGTGCAACACGTTTCGTGACTTTCTTTCCTCGCATGCAAGTTTGCACAGTGATATACGCGTATTAAACGTGCCAGCCGCATCTAATCAGCCAATTTGCAGTTCCGACTAGCTCAGTTACATATCTATCAAGCAATTGCACCAGCACTTCATTTCATTGTATAAAAACTATCTCGGGCTTACAAGATAATGCAATTTTAACTATATTTCACATTCCCGAAGACTTGATGCTCCCATTCTTACGAAAACTCGGCACAATCCAAATTCGGTTTTTGTAGCGTTAGCTACACTGGCCTAGCCAAGCCCGTTTCGCGCGGCACATCAAGAGGTGTGCTGCGCATGCGCAAGGCTCAGTGATGTCACACGGCTTGCGCACCGGGGCCACCGGAGCCACCGGAGCCGGCACCTCTCGCGCACTCCGCCGCCGCCGCGCGCGACTCACCGCCGCCGGTCTGCGCATTCCAGAGGAGAGACGTCGTAGCCGTGGTAGACGCACTGGCGCCGGCGCGATCACTGTGCAGTCGCCGTCTGACACTGCGCTGGAGCCGCTGCGCTTCTGACTGGCGTTTGTGTGTGTCATTGGAGCAGCAGTAAGCATGACAATCAAGCTAATCGTTGACAATCTAGACAACCAGGAAAGCTAAGAATAATCAGCTGAACCTTTGCTAACGTTACGTATATCCTGGCATAGCCGAGCTAAGCCACTGCAACATTTTTGAGGTTGTATTATTTGAGCCTTGTTTTTTTTTCTGATCCTAACATATTGATTGTACTATATGTTTTACCAAAAAGGCGACAGTGGGGCACAAAAACAGCGCAAATTTAGTACCTAATGGCGGAGAATAGCTCTATACAGCTCCAGTAAACGTACAGAAAACAAAACAAAGAGCCCATCTTATATGTGGTTCCCACGTCTTAGTCGCTATTTATTTTCGTAAAGGCTATTTTGCTTCAGCAAGTACACGAATGCACCAAATATTTGTTCGAGTTGGCACAACTAATTCAACAAATGAAAAAAGTGCGACTTTCTCTCGTATAAACCGCATAATCCGTAAAAACAGGCATTGCCGGCACGAGTCGAGACGTGTGAAAATTTGCATAACAGCATTGGTTTCATATTGAGCTGTCAGACGAAAATGTATTCAATGCATGCTGTCGAATGTCACTTGTCAGGACCCGCTTGTGGTGACACAAAGCAGTACGGAATAGTGAGGCACAAAAAAAGCAAGCTATATTATTCCTGCTTCGATACAAAGCAAAGTATATATAGCTTGACGGATTTGGGCCATGGCTTTCAAGCAAACTTTATAGGACATCTCGCATATGTTACGGTATATATGCTTGGAGAGACCGTTTCCAGGTGGGATGTCAATTCAAATTCCGCTCTCTCTGAGGGCGCGCTTTAAAAAAAAAGTGGTACCAAGACGTTCAACATAGTTACAACGATTTAAAAGTACAAGTATCATGCTTTGTTTTAAATAAAGATTTATAAACAAAGAAAGGTGCATAGCAGTTAGTTAAAACCGACGAACAAATGTAGTGGTGACTTTATTATAGCTTTTGTTTTTCTCTACTACGTGCGCCTTCATTTTTCGCTTCATTTTATCTACTTAGCATTGAGAGGATGCTTTATAGGACGGGGCACTTATTGACAAGCGTACTTGTTTATCTTTTACCTTTGACCGCGTTTCACCGGCTAATAAATGCTAAAATTTATCGCTCAGCGCAATACGGGCCTTTTTATATCGGAATTTCTCGGATGTTATCGCTGGCTCTGTCCGTTGTGTCTTGGCGCCGAAGCTTGTGTAATGAGATTGTATGCGCGACACACATTGTGTAGCACTTTATGGACGGTATGCGTGCACCAGCGATAACTCTGGCACCTTCGACGAGTCATGCGTAAAGGATGACGCAGCCTGATCCACAGATCAGGTGCGGAATCTTATAACGGTTCCGAACCGTTTGCTTGCCCTCACGTGAATGGTCAGAACTGTGGTTGCGTCAGTGGCCGTCAGAGACAGCAGGGCGGTACCGCAAATTTGGTACACGTCACGCATCTGTCTATCATTTTCAAAGCGAACCCGTCGGCGACCATGAATGGAACCGGCTAAGAGGTAGTCCGCTTTGGGTTCCGTTGCTGTGGCTTGGCTGTTTGCTTGCGACCTTGGCCGCGCGCGTGGGCCGTGCCGCCTCGGAGACTCGCAGACGGCGCGCGCGCGCGCGCGCGCGTTGATTATCTCTAAGGTGCGACTACATACACATGAAAACCTGGCGGCGCCCCTCATTCCTTGCCTCGGGTTGCTCTCCCGGACCCGTCAACGACTGCAGGTGCTAGACACGTTTCTAGAGCTGACATATGAGTAGTTTCGGCGTCATTATTATCTGTCAAAGGGAACCGTCCAATGGGTGTGTGACGACATCATAGAATAAAAAACTAACTTTCAAAATTTTCGCACAACTGATCGTGATGTGGCTATTTCCTTTGATTCCAGTGGTTACAATTTTTAACGCGTGCGCTACCAACTGGCGACGAACAATTAAAGAAATGGTAATATTATATTGCCTAATGTACAATAAAGGAATATGTCAACACGCGACGATAATTGAAAACTTTCAGGACAATATTTAATAAGAGTTTATATTGGTTAAGCAAGAAGAAATATTCCGCAATTCCTTGATTAACTCGTCATATGATGACGTACACTTAAGAGGTGGCACCGTCCCGTTTATTGGTAGCGTCCTCCCCGTCATCCACCTCCGGATTAGCAGTGGCCTATTTAAATGACGTAAGCGGCGAAACGTACAGGTTCGCATTCTGAACCGTTATAAGATTCCGCCCCAGATTTCGACGATCGCCGAGTGTTCTCGCCGCTATGGTTGTGCTTTGAGTGGCATTTTTTTTCTGGGTAAAGGTTCAACCAAGAAAGAACTCGTTTTATGACTCACAGTTTTGTTACTGTGTTCTTCACCGCTACTGCAACGCGCTAATAAACATAACCTGGCACTAGGTCACATGACGTGAACAGACTGACCTTTGACATCTCTTGCCACGACCACGGCGGGCAACCGCCGTGGACATTTAGAGACTATGGTGTGGGGCTGCAAAGCACGAGGTGGCGGGATCAAATCCCAACCACGGCTGCCGCATTTCGATGGGGGCGAAATGCGAAAACACCCGTGTACTTAGATTTAGGTGCACGTTAAAGAACCCCAAATGGTTAAAATTATTCCGTAGTCCACCACTAGAGCATTCGTCATAATGACATCGTGGTTTTGTCACGTATATCCTCATAATTTAATTGAATTGGCCTGGCAGTGCTATGAACCTTCAAATCATGGTTTCTGCGGCAATGCAATGCTGAGTGTATGCTTTTTATTGGTGCTTGCGTGCTTTGTTTACCTAGGAGCGCCGGTATATGGCGTGAAGAAGGTGTTGGAAATAATTCCATGGTGTTGTGCTCTTTTCATGGTACGGATGCCCATTCTTTTGGTGGTATAAATCGGCTGAGGGCCATGCTTTCAACGGAGAGCAAAAGTAATCAGAGGTGTCTCAGCGACGAAGTTGACGAGAACTATGCACACAGATTTCAACAGACGACGTCTTCACTAATTGAAATATTTGTTTTACAATATACTGGGGAAAGCCATATATACAAGAAAATTGACAATTTTTTCGTTGGAGTTAAAAATAAGATCGCACATCATAACGGTCATCCCTACGATGAGGACCCAACTAGACGAACTACTGCCGCTGGTACTCAGACGACGACTTCATACGAACAAAAGTTCACTTTGGGATTCTTCATCATCCGGGACTTTCAGGGTGAGGGAAATCGGGAAAGTTTGAGCAGAGTTAGCGAAGCATGCTTCCCGTGCAGCCGGATTGAATCTGTGCATACATAAGTCCACTCCGAGTGGTTCTACAGCCTCCCAACGTTATAAATAAATGACACGGTACAATATCCTGTTCTGAGTAAATATGTCTGAATTGAATGACGAGAATGCTTTTATTTTACGGCATTTTCTTTTCACCTGGCGAGGCAATTTTGGACAGATATTTGCAGAGAAACGCAGTGCTACATACGCAAGAACATGAATGAGGCTACATGCAAACAAAGCACGTGCATGCAGTGTTTGTATTTCACAATGTTGTGTAGACGCGGTGATTGGGAATTTTCTTTGGGCATTACTCATTTTCGGTTCATTCTGCTCTGATCGCGTGCTCACTGCGATGAAGGATCGTATTCGCAAAATTTTGATTGGTACAGGTAGCGGAAAAGAGAAAGGCAAACGTAGTCTCACTTCAACTGTACGACAATCTGTCCCAGACGGCGTGGTGGACAGCCTCGCGGGAAACGCACCGCTGTTCATAATTATCTGCGCAGTGCTTTTCCCTGGTCTTTCTGTACGCATTTGTTGCAATGATAATTGTCTCCATTATTCAGAAAGCTTTGGAAGCTAGTCGAGCCTTGTAGGAATAAAGTTTTCTGTCTCTCGCTATACATCGAACAATGCTTGAATGCTTTCGTCTTGTTTCTGCGTGATTTCTTCATCTTGTGGATGTTGTCAACGTTTGCGTACTTTGTTGGTTTTACAAAAAAGAAATTGAATGTTTGAATAATGCATTGTCTGCGTTTCCGAGTTTACTGCCACGACATTGTGACTTGACGTACAGGAACGAATGCTTCTTGGTGTAAGCATGCGATGAAACAACAGGCCTTTCTCTTTTTTTTTACTTTGACTACACTTGGTGCACAATTTCTAACCGTGTCAGAAATTTAGCAGAAGGCAATGATTTTAGGATCACTTGACAGATTAGAATGTAGTTGGGTATTGCAGGAGCAGATATGTTTTGTGCTAATAAACTTAAATGTACGCTTTATGTCATGTGCGCCATTTGATTAGACGAGACTCTTTTGATATAGAATCAGCGACCCCATTCAAGAAATGAAATATCAGACACATGTAAAAAAAGTATTCCATCGAGCGATGAGACGATAACAGCCCGAATCAAGTAAAACAGGGTGTCCGTCCAAAACGGAGACAACGTAAGCATTGGAAATATACATTCTTGCGCGTTTTCTTAACCTAAAACAGTAGAACAAGCCATGATCATTACTCTGAAACCGAATTGCGGAAGTTTTTTTGCAACCTCATTTTTCAGAAAACTGTGAGCTTTCAACGAAAGGACTTAATCTTATTGCAGCTTAACGCTTTCGCTGTCAGGTATTATGACAGAAGATAAAATGACGCGAAAGTTAAAAGACCAGCCAGCAATCAAAGGTCTAAGTGGAGTTCCATGAAGAGGCGCTTTGCCCTGACAGCAATGAAGGTCGGATCGCCGCTACGTGATTCCCAGGTGTTTTTGAAAAAAAAAAAGGACAGTCT
The DNA here is from genome assembly GCF_013339745.2 of Dermacentor silvarum. Classification (NCBI taxonomy): domain Eukaryota; kingdom Metazoa; phylum Arthropoda; class Arachnida; order Ixodida; family Ixodidae; genus Dermacentor; species Dermacentor silvarum. The sequence goes on from NC_051160.1 coordinate 47,132,257, forward strand.
CACCTAAGCGATACAGATGAAAATGCTGCTCCGCGATCGACTTGTGGAGCTGAACAGGAGTCTACCCGCTTTTTCTGGAGAGTTCGCTAATGAATGTGAGGCTCGCGGTGTGGGAAGAAACACGGCCGAGTGCTTGGAGCAGATGATGCAACACCAGACGGCTAAGATACCCATTACGTGCAGATCTCCCGACGCTTTCCAGAAAAAAAAAAACACAGCTCTGCGAAACTTCAGAACATGTACACACTCGAAGAAAGCAGAAAAGAGGTAGATGTGAAAGAATAGCATTAATGTTGTACAGCATTTGGTGTTGGGTGAGGTTGCACTCAACGACACATGGTAGACGAGGAATGCTTATTTATAGAGTGGGAAGCTAAAAACAGACACAAAGAAAAGGTGCGGCGCTATATTCAAAATTGAAAATTTGTTAAGAAGCTAAAGAAAAGTATATCATGCGCTCCCTGAAACAGCGCTTCTCTAGAAATTTGTGTGCTAGCATGCATTTTCTGGAACATGCATATGACTGTTTGCACTACGTATTACACGTTGTGTCTAAGCTAAGCCGCAGTGGCCACAAGTTTATAGAATATTTCAAGATAATAGAACAAAGATGCTACTTTCCACAAAGCACAAAGTGGGCAGAGACTTGAGTTACATAGATATTTATTCCAACAAATACACCAAGAAGAACTGCTCTGGTGCCGCGGGCTCAGTGGTATTACCTAAATTAATGCGACAATTAGGCAGATAATTTTTAGATAGAAATGCCGACACAAATGAACAGGAGAGAAAACCCTTACGCAGTAATTGAAGTTAACAGATTGTTGGAACAGCTCCAATATTTGCAATGTGAATGCCTTACTACTTAAAAGTGGATGGAGGAAGCTGGATTCCTCTTAAAGTATCGCAGAAAGTGTTTAGCATAGGCTGTTTTTTACATAACGCATTCAATTCTGATCGAAAATAACTGAAGTTGCTACAATTTTCAATTTACATATATCTATCTACGACAGGAGGCAAACGTGAATATCTTGGCAAATATCTACAAGGATTCCACAGCTACCTTACTTCTCCACAAGAAAAGTGGAAAGTTACCTTTCAAGAAAGGGCTCAGGCAAGGAGACGCAATCTGTTTAATCTCTCCACTGCATGCTTAGTAGAAGTATTCCATCTCTTAGACTGGGCAGGCTTAAAAGTGAGGATCAACGGGGAATACCACAGCAACTTTCGATTTGCAGATGACGTCGTCCTTTAAACAACAATGGGGACGAATTACAACAAATGATTGAGGACCTTAACCGATAAAGTGTAAGAGTGGGTTTGAAGAATAATATGAAAAAGACAGTGATAATGTTCAATAGCCTGGCAAGGGAGCAAGAATTCAGGATCGCCAGTGAGACGCCAGAGTCTCTAAAGTGGTACTTTATATAGGTACAATACTCACAGAGGACCCTGATCATGAGAAGTAAATTTTCAAAAAAAAAAAAAAGGTTGGAGTGCATATGGAAGGCACTACCAAATCTTGACTGCAAGCTTACCACTGCGGTTGAAAAGAAAAGTGTACAATGATTGCATTCTACCAGTGCTAATATATGGGCAGAAACTTGGAGGCTAACAAAGAATCCCCCAGAGCAAGTTAAGGACCGCACAAAGAGCGATGGAACAAGAAATGTTAGGCCTAACGTTAAGAGACGGGAAGAGAGCGGCGTGGATCAGAGAGCAAGCGGGAATTGCCGATATTCTACTTGACATTAAGAGGAAAAAATGGAGCTGTGTAGGCCATGTAATGCATAGGATGGATGAATGGCGTACCATTAGGGTTACAGAACGGATACCAAGAGGAGGGAAGCGCAGTCGAGGACGGCAGAAAACTAAGTGGGGTGATGAAGTTAGGAATTTCGCAGGCGCAAGTTGGAATCAGCTAGCGCAAGACAGGGGTAATGGGAGATTGCTGGACGAGGCCTTCGTCACGCAGTGGACATAAATATAAGCTGATGATTATGATGATGATATACGAAGCACTATGCTGCCAATGCCATTTGGAAGCCCCATTTCTATGAAGTGGCACGCAACACCCTGTTACGCACCCTGCCGTTGGCGAGGATCTAATGCATCGTTAAAAGTTGTCCATAGTATTGTCGCTTGAGGGTTTTCCTTTCCACCAAGTTACTATCTTAGCCGCTTCGGGGCCAAAAGTCGTCGTTTCTGCAGCTTGCAAAGTGGCAGTACCCACATCATACGCAAGCTCCACAAACAAGTTCTTGTCAACTTTATTTATTAGCCGTTATGTGAACCAGCGCTGCTTTCAACAGCGGAGCTGTATAAGCCGGGTGTAATGTGTCTGCTGAATCAAAAAATGTGGGCCGATTGGGGAAGGCACTACAGAAAGGGTCGAAGCGCAATCGCAGATACCCCTGTGAACTAACGAAGCTGAGCCTGGCTAAGTCTAGCTAAGCATGGTTGGGACTACTTAAGCTTAGTCTGTCATCGATAGGCAATTTATAGCCAATCAAGAGCTAATCGATAATCGAAAAATAATCAATATATTCCGGGAAATGCTAGGGATGACTTGGTAGTGCATAGCCTAGCCCAAATACGTGGCCTATACCTAGCGATAGCCAATCAATAGCTAATCGATAATCGATCAGTAATAATAAATTCAGGAAAATTATGAGGATGATTTAATTGGTAGTGCTTTGCCTAGCCCAAAAGCCAGGACTAGGTGCCCATCAGCTCCGTTGTCTCTTTAGCATTGCGCCTCTAGTGGAAGCTACGCTATTTTTTTAACCTAATGTATGTAGAGGACAATCTAGAAACTAGTTTAGAACGTAAAAGCTTGCTTTGCGCTTGCTCTGTTCTAGATGACCTTTTTTTGCGCGTTGTGTGTTCAATATGTGCAACACTGGGCAGTAATTGCCATAATTTCAGCTCTTGCAAATATGCAACATTGTCCTTCTGCATGAAATGTGCCCTCTATATTGTGACGTACATTCATGCAACTACCGCTAAGGTCTCTGCCTTGATATTGGTTTGCCCAATTTGCTTTTTAAAAGATTTTTCAGGTATCTACTGCCATTTCAACCTCAATGTTCTGTGCTGGGGATGTTCTTCAGGATGGGACTTGTAAACATGCAAAGGGTTCGTGCTTACTGGAAAGTGGAAGCAGATGCAAATTAGTGGTCCGAGGTTATGTCCCCGAAACAGGTTTGAGAAAGTAACAGGGCAATTGCATTTCTTTGATAATAAAGCGGCCACTGAAAAACTTAAGGGCTAGTTCTCCCAGGATCTTGTCCGCGCGTAGAAAAAAACTATCATCATCACCATTGGCTCCGAGCGTCTTCGTCTTCCGCAGCTGGCTTGTTGGCGACCCTCGCTTTGCGCTCCTGCCGTCGGATGTCAGCGTAGAGCCCCAGGGCGTGCCGAGCACGCGCTCGTGCCACTGCTCCCGCGTTCGGCTTCGTCGTCTGCTTCCAGATCTGGCTGCGTTGTCGCTCATCATTCGAGCGTACAATTTCACTTCTCTTCTGTCCTCGTAATGGCGAGGCCGGGTTTACGAGGGTATGAGCAATTGCTTAAATAAGACAAGTATTGGAAAGTGCGTCCAAGGCTCACTTCCTTCCGCAGCAACATGATTGGCTTGCCCCAAGAAAAAAAAACACGTCAGCAGTGGACAAAATATTGATCCCTTTCCGTGGAGGTTTTTACATCGGTCAATACGTGACTAATATACCGAAAAGGCAAATGGACCCTGGAGCTTTGGGCGCGTTCAGGAGAATCAGGTATGGCTACGATTTTGATGTATACCAACGCTGCAACAAAGGTTTTTTTAGTGGCTACCGCGATGGCTACCAGCTTGGGTTGGGAGCTGGTATTGTGCTCTAGTTGTTCGAGCCTTCGGAAGCGAGACGACAATCTAGTTGTCGCTGATAACTTCCTTACTTGCCGTCAGCTTGTAGAAGAACTCACAAAAATGGGAATCTCCTACAATGGCAGGGTTTAAAAGACGCATTTCTTCTAATGGGTACTAATCTGAAATACTGAGAAAGCAGCAATGATACTGCAAACAGTGAAGCGTCTGAAGCAAACCTAGCTGACCTTCAGTTGACGCTGTCACTCAAAAGAGAACACTCCCTCTGTGGCGCTTACCACTGACGCAAGTGTGCGCAATAGTAATCTCCAAAACTTCTGTCGAAATACAAATGGACGCAACTTGCTTTCAATTGATGAAAAACTCTCGCTCCATGATTATCTTTTTCTTTTGGTTGCAAGTTCTACGCATAGCTCTGTCATTAGCAGCAAATTGAAGGCCTTAATAAAGGGCGACGCCGCACTGCCCAACTGTACGACCCCTGGCCAAAAATGCCGATGTTTACAGCCTTCTTTGGACATGCCCACGACCACTTAACCAACGACCGCATACACAGCCACTTAATCAGGCACTCTGGCCTGATTAAGGCCTGAGTGTCCAGTGTTTCATTTTTTTTATTGTTCATCTTGAATGGCCGCCCACCGCAAACAAGTCTTAAACGACGAAAAGTAAGATTACGTTTCCGAACTAATACAAAATAAACCACCTAGTGGAACTCTCTTATTAGAAAATATGTCAAAAGAATTCGTGAGACAGCTTTCTGACCCAGACGGCGATGATGACACTCTCCTTGATAAGCTTATACTCTGTTTCATATTTAGATTGCAACGGTGTGGTAGCTACGCAAGAAGTACATATTTGGGGTGTTTTGCATAGCAGTTGCATTGGGTGGGCTATGCTTTCTACGACATACCCGTTCTAATTATTTTGCAGTTACAATATGTGACTTTGGGCGAAGCTTTAGTTTACGCCTCCGATTTGCTTATTGAAATACATGGGTGCTCAGGGGTGAGAACCCGTGCGGTAGCTGCATTGAAGCGACATTGGGTGCTGCTTTAGATGCTGCATCGAACACAAATATAATTGCTTGCTTCTTTCACGCAAAAGATCGGCTGGGTGCTATCCATCACAACACCCGAATTTGCGAAGAAACGGCGTGTGTAGAGTGTTAGGTTTTTGTAGTTTGCTCTGAATAAGTAATTTCCCAGTTACCAACTTGGCTCGCTTTGAAGGTGCTCACACAGGTGTTCATGAGCGAGCCAAGGCGGTGCTCTATTTGAGCCCCGGTAACCAAACGATCAGCAGCGCACCGTGTTATCTCTAATACCATTTCAGCAGCACTCTGCAAAAAAATGGCGCCAACATAGGCGCTCGCGCCCAGTAGTGAAGCGTCGAAACAAACAGTTCCTGCATCTGATGACCCTACAGCCCATGCGCAAAGTCTCCCAATGTTCTTATCCTGCCTGATGCAAGGCCATGACACTTAACGGCTATTTTAATGGATGTGGAAGGAGTTTCTGTCTTCATAGCTTAGTGGCCGTCAGGCGCCATTTTATTTACTACATATACTTGAATGTAGATGAAAAATTCTCTTACAACAATGTTCTCACAAGGTAAGCTAATTTCTTTTTTCAAGGATTTATTTTCTTCTTTTACATCATGCCTCCTTGAGGCACTCATGATGACATTAAGTCTGAAACTCGCCGATGCTTGGAAGCTGAAATAAGGATAAATATCGCACAAAATATAGATAGCAGAACAGTCTGCAATTTGTAGTCTTCATTGGCGCTTTCAGAGTTCTATAGGCATGAAAAACGTGCCGTATAGATTTCGTTGTTGCTCGCCTTTGCTTTCACCAGCGCTGTTAAACCACAAGGCTGCTTTCTCTTGAATAGCTTCCTTTTTGCTCACTCTGCAGCAGAAGACATATTTGTGATACGGAGCAGAAAACGGTGCTATTAGAGTGTACGAAGTCGTTGAAAAGTTTCCTCTTTTATACTTTTTTTTTGTTGCTTCACAAAGTCCAGGTTTTTAACAAGAGAAAACCCATTCAAGTGAAGATACGGGCAACAGTTTTGCTGCACGAACTTTCAGTTTCGCCACATATATTTTTTTTATCTGCTGCGTTAGCTGGCTCGTCTCTTGAACTCGCCGTCTGATGTACTTCTGCGCAGCGAAAAAATAAAAAAAGAAACAAACTGCTCGCACATGAGAGCTTGCAAGCATGCACTCTATTGCGGGTTGCGATAGAGGATGTGACCTTTCACCTCAAGTGCTGAAAGTGTTGTTTTTGCAGTGGTCTGGTGCCAAGCTGCACATATTTCTTGTAGTGACACAGGAGCAGCTTCTCTAACTCTATTTGAAAAGTTTGGTGCTGACGGTAGCTTCAGGCTTCATATCACTGAGCTGGGCTCACGGTTCTTTTCCAAAATGGCAAAGCTCTTTCGTGACCACTTATTTATTGTAGATTAGAGCAACTTACGCCTCAAGCGCCTAGAAGAAGAAATAAAACCGATAAGGAGTTCAGCTTTTTTATAAAGCAAGCACCAGGAAAGCTTATAGCCACTGTGTCTCGGTAACAGAAAAAACACCTGAAAAATGAAAGGATATGAGCTTTAAATTTCAGCAGATGTTTTCGAAGAGCTGCCGAAACATGAAAAATGCTACTTATGGAAGATGGCCCAGCTTCAATCAGCCTCCTGTATTGCTCTGTAGATGTCAAGGGGTGAGGGAACGCTAAACAATACGTTAACGATTACATAGACCGTCTCATCAATCCTCGGACCGGTAATGGTCTAATTCAGACGTGCATATATCGTGTCCGTATTACTTTCTCATGCAATCACTCAGATGTGTGTTTAATCAGCTTTCTCTTACCGCCAAGTACTGAAAGCTCATACGCATAATCGTTTAACAACACTCAAGCAGCGCTCTAATGGTTGTTTATGAGAACTAATAAACTCTATCTGAACATGAACGTGCTGCAGTGGTGATAACTACGCGTATTTTATTCCCTATATAGCATCTTACTAGGGCAAGAGGCAGTCATTGCTTGGCCACAGTTAGGGCCTGCATTCACAGGCATGGTGAATTTGATTTAAACAATTCTACTGCAATGTCTGCTGACAATTTTTTTGCTGGAGTTTAACTTTCTGTCGGCGCATGTTGCTTTTTATTAGCAGCTAATTTTGCAGCGTAATGGCATTTGCATTGCCTCCTCCTGGCTCCGGTGCTTTGCGACAGACTTTTATCAATTTTAGATCACAACACTGAAGATGATAAAATGTTTTTATTATAGGATTCGATCACAGCACCAAATAATCATTAGTCAAAGCTCGAGTTGGTGGTATTTTAGTTGCGTGGATGACTTTCATGAGATTTGAAAGAAAGAACTTGCCGTTTAAAGCAACAAAACTGTTGGGGAAAGTTACAAGAATACACACTTGGGGAATTTTTACCTTTACCTATGAATTACCAGATAACAATGAACTGCTAGCTTTAAGAATATTAAGGTTCTTGTAATTGCTGCCCATGTTTGGTAATTTTATTGTGGTCAGTGCACTCTGAACTAGCGAAAAGGGCAATTGTGAATCTTTACATTGATTTAGCTTGAATGAACTTATGCACTAACGAAGTGTAAGCAAGCCCGAGTTATCAAATTTCACGCCCGTGTTCTGCAGGCGTCTTCCTCTCTGTAATTGCTACTGTTGCCGAGATACCATTGCAAAAGGTCAAGGAGAAAAGCGGACGAGCAGATGAATGTATGCCTGAAAAACCTTAATGTAAGCCATATTTGCCAATAGTGCACCCACAACAAAAAAATATTACCTTCGCAAATGGCGTCTCTCCTGGCTTAAAGCGCCTTGCAAGTTTCAGCGCACGTGCTCACGAATTTCTCGCGAACGACAGAAAGAAACAAGTTGGGAGAAAATACACTTCACTTGAGACGTCGATTGTGCATTTGGCGTCGTATACTAAATGCCAGTCTTATGTGGTGGTTACTCTGTTTGTCAGTTCGGCCGGTGTGTCCATCACTGAGCGCGAGATAAAGATGTGTAAATGTGGAACGATCAGCGTGCGATCTTACCATGCTCACAGTTTGCTTACGGTTGTAAGTCACGATTTCGAACTATCAGAATACTTATGAAAACAGGAGAGCTGTGGCACGCGAATTTCTTCAAGCACATCTTACTGGAAAAAAATTCTGTTACGTCAATCTCTAAGACCTGAGCATCTTTGTACGATTGTGAAATCTGTTTTTCTGACAGCTTGTGGTGATAACGAGATATTTTGACCGCTTGTAGTGACAACGTGCCCTTATCATAACCTCATAGCCTATAATATGTAAGGCGTTATGAGGCAGCCTTGTGACACCAATAACATTTAGCAGGTAGTATTGATAATTTCTGTCTTGTATTTATTTCCTTGAGTCCAAGCACTAAAACCCCTATCTCAAGTTGAAAAAGTATTCACGCGCCAATCATTGCTTCGTGAAAAATACGCACGTTGTGACAGCGAGGCTAAGGCAAAAGGGAGAGGTAAGCGTGGTTATGATACAACTAACAATAAATATTTTGAACCATCTTTCTAGAATTATGTAATGCACCGATGGCGCTAATGTATTAGTTCTTGTCTCAAGTACATTCGGTCGTTTTCGAAAACGTAAGACAGTGACGCTGCTGTGCGACTGGGCTCTCATCGTAGAAAATAAGTTTTTTTATCTTCATGTAACAGAAAAATAAAGCCTCAAAGCATCGACACACAAGCTTTAAAGCCGAATACGAAGACGGTAAAGCAGAGGAATGAAGCTAATAAGTATGAGAAGAGTCACATCGTCAGCACGGCACCTGTACTTTCCTCAAGCTTTTCTTTGCATTGTTGTCTCTTACCTGCTACGCACGCGCTGTCATAAACGAAAGCGCTACTGCAGTGACATTAAAAAGAAAAAAAAGAAATGTGCGCCAAGTATGACTCGTGGCGTTCATTTTCTATAAAAACTGCTCATATAGTGCAGCTGTAATTGTTGTTGGCAATTTTCTGTAGTTTAGAGTCCACAGCACCCCAATATCATGTCAAGAGATGTTATGATCGCGTTCCGGGGCACCCTCCGTACTAGTCATATAAGAAAGCATACACCAGACTGCCTGCTACTGCTACTAGCATCCTTACTTATAGGCTCGTTTGAGAACAAAGTCAGGCAACCAACTTCATGGAACGAAAATACCAATGTGGCACGTGTATCGGCGACATGTATCACATTTGTTATCACTGCTACTAGCCACGGGGGTAATCAATCTTTCCCGGTAAGTGGTAGTTCAAGCTGAGCGCTGCGAATCAAGCCGACAGCGATCGAGCTTGATATAGCTGCTTGGTCGGAGGACCAAAATAACAGGGTGGCCGTGACGGGGTCGGTATGGCTTGAAGGGGACAATTGAGCCACTTTAGTCGAAAGACAAATGCGCTGCAAAAGTGAAAACGGCATCGTTGTTTGAGGGCTGCTGCTCAAAGCTCTTTTTGCTTGTTTGTCAATTTTGTGATGTAGTGGGTTGGAAAGTGGATGATGTAGAAGTCACAGCGACCAAACTTGCCAGCAAATTTGAGATAACAGGGCAAAACGACTCGTGTAGTCGGACCAAGTTTATGGTGCAGCTTCGTCTGTGTGTGCTGTGATTTCTGCACATTGCTTCATGAGCCCTATTTCAGGCTCACCTGGTGTATTACGTGATACGTGTCATGTGTCTTAACTGCCTGCTTCGTATGAGAGCATCTTTTCTCCAGTGGTGTAGCTTTCGTGCGATGCTGAATGACAGCAAGAAGTTCAGTCTTCCTGAACCCCTTCACGTTTATGCATTGCCCTTAATTGTTTGAGTTTCGCTGGGCTTGTGCAATAACCAGTGGCATGCGGAGTTAGGCATTAGCCAAGACGTTAATCATCATGGCTTATACGCGCTCACTTTCAATGCTCTCAGTGTATCCCATGGAAGAACCACAAATACGTAAAGCAGGTAAGGTCAACATCAACTCAAGAAGTCGTTATTGACAGGGCGTCACGCAAGACGAAAATAGGCAATGCAAATAACAAGACAGCAAACATACGTAGCACTTATTACAAATGTGCAAAACCAAGTACACACCTACATTCACTGTGTCGTCTTAACCTGACGCCAATCAAGGTAATACCATTAACACCAATGCAAAGCAAAAGCAAAGCAGCTAGCGAGGTGAGCTGCCTTGTCGCTATTCAAATTCATACGCCTTCCTGTCCCTTAGGAACATTTTAGTTTTGTTCAACCCGATGTACCAAGTTAGCAAGGAAATATAAGGAAAGCTAGCAGAGGTCTTCAGCCGCAACACATTTTCTCGTTTACTGTCAGGGATAACTAATTATTCGCAAAAGTTTGCGATGGCACAGTGTGACCTGTCGTCGAACTGTTCGCGCTTCCCCTTAGAGAATATTCTGCGTGAGACTTGAGAGCATGCCCTGAAGCAACCTCGATTTTTCTACTTTTTTTTTCTTTGCCGGAACACCATGCAGGCTGTCCAAGAGTGCCTTCTAAATGGTGACCCTCTGCTGCCAAGCACGTGACACAGTGATGTAGTTAATTGAAATTACGGTTACCGGCACACGTGTCTCAAAAAAAGAAAGAAAAAAGAATAGCTATCCCGTCGAAGCCCTGGGGGATATAAACGGAAAAAAAGAAAATCCACGTGACATTAAGCAAGACATTATTTCGAGAAACTATGTCGGTGCAGTTGCATTTCACTTTTAGCGTGAAGAATTACTTTCGGACACTATTACGTTGATTAAGTGCATTTTCGCGTATTGTGAACTTTGTTCAATATAAAACCAATGCCCTGTAATTCCAGGCTGAACAGGAAAAAGTAAGCTAGAATTTAGGTGGTTTGTTTCGTAGGTGTTCGCTCTACTTGAATATGTATATAGTACCCATTTTCGCGCACGCTCTAGTCTTTATATAACAGCATATAAGATAGGGGCCCCTTCCACAACTCCTGCGAGAGTTATAGGGCCCCACATCTATATCACACCCAATGTACAAATCTTCTTGTGATTAATAAACTCAATTCAATTCAATTCTTCGCATTTGGACGCTCCATCGTGGACTACTGTGTAACTCGCGGTATTTCAAAGCCACTTCACGGGTGCTCTTCGTCGTCCGTGTTGACACAATGGTCTCAACAAAACTGGGGTTAGTTTTCGCAAAAACTGAAGGTAATAATGCGCTTGAACCACTTCTATAGAGCTCCGCATGCGTCTGTCTTGATATCAAGGATGACTACTTTACATATATACCTGTTAGTTAGATTTCACAAATACCAAAACTAAGGTATGCTATTGATACCAGGGAACTGAGGGTCATATGGTACATTTCGTTTCGGTTAGATTCCACACTGAAAATGAATATGAAGTTATCCATCTAGCACGTGCGCACGCCTGACCCACCGTTTTTTTTTACGTTGCCTGCTCGAACAACTTTACTATTCACAATGTAATATTCTATTTATGCAATCCTACCGGACCGTTTGTGTACAACCACACGCCTTCTTAGGTTCCTGAAACTATCTTACGTCGTGGCAGGAGGATACATTTTCTGATGTGCTGATGATCTGATATTCTGATGCACAGAACAAAACGCCTGCCTTTAAAAGAAAACTTTTGCACTTCTTCCTTTGAAGGGGATTATGGTATCACCCAACAGCCGGGGTCGCATTTCTTGAATAATTAATTTTTCCCAATGCAGTGCGGCTTTCATATCGTACGTCATGGCATGTCGCCATTTTCGCAATAACTGCACTCTTCTAACGTTTTACTCCATGCGTAAGAGCGATAAGGATGCACCAACCAAAGTAGCCACCAGGGTCCGAAACAAAACAGAGCAGACGCCCCTTGTATTGCAATCATGCTGCACTATTTTGTAGTGAACAAATTATGTACTGAGGATGGTAGGGATGTTTTGCTTAAATTACGCATTCAAATTGGAAATAAGTATATTCATTTTGTGCATGTGTACACTGGACCCACAGTTTATTTATTAGTGCTAATGTGGTTAGTTGTTATGCTATAACAATCAGAAAAGGCAATAAGGTTAACCAAACAAACTTGAGAGGTTGCTACCACATATAATAAACTGAGGGCAGGTAGTAATGAGGCAAAAAAAGTCGCAATTTCGCCCGAAAGGCAAAGCATCACTTGCGATAGCAAATTTACTAGTAGAGTATACGGAGTAAGGATAGTAGTTTTATAGACTGCACAAACTTTGACACATTCGCTTACTAACTGAATTAACAAGCATTGTGTCAGCGCGCTCAAGCAAACATGAATCGATCCCACTGGATGACCGCAGACAAGCACTGTCAAAACGCTGGCGTGAGCAAGCGCGCTGAAGCAGTGACCGAAGGTTCGTGTGGTCTATCGCTTCAACGGAAACTGAGCGGCGAAAGCAGAGCGCATACAAAGGTCATAGCCATGTGCAGATCACTTTCAAGATACGGTGCCCGCGACAGCCCTCAGCTGCGCAATGTACGGAGTCCCTGGCAGAGTAGAAGCCATGCACCCTCCCTCCCGCGCTGCTTTCTCTCTTTCCTCCTTTCGCGTGGGATATTGAGTCGCCAGTTCCCCTTGCGCCCGGTCGCAAGATACGCATTTAGTGGCGCAACTGAACGTCGCTCCCATCCTCCCATGACCTTTCGCACGACCGGAGACGTCGCGTTTGCTCTCACCGTGAGTTCGCTCTCCGTGAAAGCGCGCGTTTCTCGCGTGCTTTCACTCGCACATGCAGCATACGGCGCGTGGCGACAAATTTATCGCCGTTGGACTTTATACGGAACCTCTAGGCGACGACGACGGCGACAGCAGGAATGCGCTGGGAGTGTCCATATAATTGCTATCGCAATAATAACAGTTCGCATACAAGTTAAACCGCACAGTTTGTGCACAGGCGCTGTATTCTTTCCTCTGATAATTCTTAGGTGCGAAAATCGTCGATTCATGACCTCATATTTCGTCGGATCAGAAGATTGGGAGCGTTCTGAGCAGTGTTTCGTGTTCTCTGTTTTTATGCCTCACTGAAATACGCCACTGACTCTCACTTACGGAATTACCGAAGCTTGCCCATACTTCGCTTGTCGGGGAACTGCGTAATTTTGCTTGCTAGCAGTCAACTCACAAACATTCACTTCTTGTAGTACCGCACCCTACGCCAGCCATACATGTTGAAATCTTCGCAATTCGACATACCGTAGCCATCGGTGAGAGACGTGATTTTGGCTCGTAAAATTGTATTTTCCTTTCGTGTTTTCTTTCCTAGAATAACGCAGGGATGGTGTGTGAGCAAAGCATTGTTTGGTCAAGGAAAAAAAAAGACAGAAATGAGTGACCAGGGAAGTGACTTTCGCAACTTGCGTAGGAACCAGCCCTAATGCAGGTTTCTCAACCTTCGTGGCCCCTAGCGAATCACGACCAAAGGCAATCAATGCAAGTTATTGATTCGGGATACCTTTGTTTGAGGCGCTGGGTTCAGTGAACGGGTGCGTTCAAGAAGCAATTTCCAATCGAGCTAGTAATCCACATTTTTGTTGTTTCGTTATCCCTCTCTTGCTGACAATATCTTGTGTAACAATGCCTAGCTTGTATTTTTTTATATGCAACGTGTTTATTGTACCTTGCGAATGTGCAATACTTCATGTGCATGGTGGTCGTCGGAATCCACTTTCTTGCACCCAATTGCTTGTGCGTTTCAAAATAATGCCTGAGGTTTATTGATTCTAAAATAAACTGAAATAGAAAATTATGGTGATAGTTGTACCTTAACCCCTAACTCTACGTGCAACATCAAATGAACAACAATAAGAGAACGTCGTATTTACTGAGGGCTATATAATGGGCGTTGTCTGAAAAATAATAAATCCTTATTTTTAGAGCTGCACCCGAAGTTCACTTAAAAGCTGGATGTCGATTTTGGCAATGAGAAGGCGCCCAGCTTCCCTTGGCGCACTTGGCTATCCAAAAAAAGGACCATCAATGACGTTAAATTAGGTCCGCCACACTTAACTCACTAACCTAGGTAAACAGAAGCGCTTACACTTATTTCTGCGCATAGTCATGTTCAGGAGTAAGTTTTATCATTTATTTATTTACTTAATACACCCTCAAAGTTAAGCGACACTAACGAGGGAGTGGTTATAGTCGCCACCAGAAACAACACACCAACAAAAGAAGAAAGAAAAACAATCAGTTTCATCATCGTCATCATTCTATTTTAAAGTCCATTGCAGGACGAAGGCTTCTTCCTGCGATCTCCAGTTATCCCTGTCCTGCGACAGCTGATTCCTACTTGCGCCTGCAAATTTCCTAATTTCCTCACCCCACCTAGATTTCTGCGGTCAACGGCTGCGCTTCCCTTATCTTGGCACCTATTCTGTAACTCTAATGGTCCACTGGTTTTCTACCCTACCCATTACATCGCCTGCCCAGCTGCATTCGTTTCTCCTAATGTCAACTAGAATATCGGCTATCCCCGTTTGCTCTCTGATCCACACCGCTCTCTTCCGGTCTCTTAGCATTACCCCTAAATTTGTTCGCTCCATCGCTCTTTGCGCGGTCCTTAACTTGTTCTCGAGCTCCTTTGTTTTGCTCCAAATTTCTGCCCGTATGTTAGCACCGGTGGAAAACAGAGTAGTATACAGTAAACGTATTTTTTACAATGACAGATAAGCAATTCTTGAAGTTTTCCTTGTCAACTATGGTGCCAATGTGCACAGGAAGGGTGATTCCACTCTTGGGGTGTTTGTGGTAAGAATGACTTAAAGAAAGCAATAGTTCAGCATGCTGGAATTCCAACCTTGTTGTAGCAAGGCTGAAAAAGCGTGACGTCACGTTTATATGTATGAACTGCGCATGATCCACTGCGGCTATACTTTGTATATATACCTCTGCTCATTCTTTCAATAAAGTTCTTCATTGCCTGACCCCGACTCGGCACACATGGTGGCAGTGGATCACTATCGCTGTGTCAGCCTCGTCAATGCTGCTCCCCCCGCCCAAAACCACTGGTCGTCAGCAGACGCACGGCTTGGATGGAAAACTTGGAAATGTGAGTTCACATTGTTCTCCAAGGCTAGCCCAGTTAAGTAAGCAGCCCAAAGAAGTCCAAGCGGCAACGTTACTTGTTACAGTTGGAGAGGAGGGCAGCAAAGCTTACAGCGGCTTCAAATTCGAAAATGAAGCGGATAGCAACAACGTCGACATTTTGCTTCTAAAATTTGAAGAATCCTACAAACCAGTTACAAAATTGACGTTTAATGAACTTCATTTCGGAATCAAGAGACCAAAATCAAGGAGAGTGTTTCAATGACTGCCTAACAGACCTCAGGCGTTTAGCAAAGAGCTGCGCGTTCGGAGACCTAGAAAACCGTTTGCCCCGTAGCCGAATCATTGTGGGACTGCGAAACAAAAGCTTGCAGGAAACGCTTATTGCCGAGAACCCGTCATGCAATAGGGTCATTGAAATTTCCGGGCCCACGAACTGGGTAAAGAGCAATTTAAAGAAATCAGTGAAGGCACAGAAGCAGCATGTGCCACGGTAATTCAAACAGTCACCACACAAAGAAAACCGTGTAGTCATTGTGGCTATACCGCTCACCATGGCGAAACATGCCCGGCTGAAGGAAAAACATGCAAAAAGTGTGGTGGGCGTAATCACTTTGCTCAAGCATGTAGATTGTCGGTGCGGCGACAAACCAGAGGCGTTGAAAATGCGCTGCGCGAGTTACAAGCAGAAGGAGATGATTTCTTTTTGCAGGCCCTGACTGTCAGTGCAGTCGAAGCAGATCATTGGATTGCAACAGTTGACACTGAAGGCCGCAAGTTCACGTGCAAGCTAGACACAAGTGCTAACTGTTGCGTCATTTCAAGCAAAGATGCTAAACAGCTGCCGAACAAGCCCCAGCAAACCTGCCACGCCACATTGACCACTGTCTTCGGCCAGTAAGAATACGGCGAGAGGAAAAATTCAGCGGCACCTGTTCGCAAGCAGCAGAGTGCACGAAGAGTAGTTTTTCGTGGTAGAACAAAATGTGCCCGTGACTCTAAATGGATCAGTGGCGGAACGCCTCGGGTTTCTTTGTCGCATGCAAAACGTTCACGTCGAAGAGTTACACCCGGCAGCACAGCCTTTCGCAGAACGTTTTCAGTGGACTGGAACAGCTGGAAGGCGTGGAGTATAGAAGGAAACTAAAGCCCGGAGCCGTAGAAGTCGTCGTGACAGACAAGAGAGTTCCGGTAGCCCTTCAAGGATAAATTCAAAGAGCTTCAGCGCTTGGAAGAACAAGGCGTGATATCAAAGTGAGAGGTGCGCTACCTGGGACACGTTCTCAGCGCCGAAGGCCTGCGTGTGGACGCTCAACGTGTTCAAGACATTCTGGAAATACCGACACCAAAATACTACTCTCAATGCTCTCTGCAAGATTTACTAGAAGCAACCAATGATTACGACACCCTCTTTAAGCTACGGGAGTACGCGAATACAACGTGGCCGCTTCAGAAGCAAGAAGTCACTTAGCCATTTCGGACGTACTGAACGTACCGGGACGAGATACATGCACAGGACCGCCTCGTGTTTCGAAGCAACAAGGTAATTGTACCGCAATCAAAGATATTGGAAATGATGAGTCTTCACTCGGCGCACGTGGGAGTTGATAAGATGAAGGCGAGAGCAAGGAACGTGATGTTCTGGCCTAATATTTCGAGCAACACCGAGCCGTTCTGTAAAGCTTGCAAAGGATGCCAAAAGCATAAGCCTCGAAACACTAAAATGGCACTCCTGAGTCATGATGTGCCCTCACTACAATGGGAAATTGTTGGCAAGGACTTGTTCTCCTTAGAAGGCCATGAGCGCACCCTTATTGTAGACTTCTACTCCTTTTTTGAAATTCATTAGTTTCGTAGAATGACTGCAAGCTGTCTGAACACGTGGTATTATCAACTTTTCTCTGTCCGTGGCTTGCCCAGTAAGTTGTGCACCGACAATGAACCGCGTTTTACCAGCAGCGAGTTCAAGGACTTTCTCAACATCTTGGGTGTGGATCACATCACCTCAAGCTCCTATCATCTAGCTGCGTTCCAATGGCATGACGGAGAGAGCGGTTCAGGAAGTAAAAATGCTTTTAAAGAGCTGTTCCTTTAAAATGCCCGTGTTTCAAATGGCTTTACTTGAATCGCGCAATACCCCACGTTATGATGTGCTCCAGTTCCCCGTGCACAGGCTGATGGAACGCCATACTAGGACTCTTCTACCAGTGCCTGCCAGCTCCTTGGAACCACGGACGATCTCATCTGACGTGGTCCAGGGCCCCCTTTAAGAAATACGCTAACTACGGAGGACCTACTACGATCGTGACAGCAGGAAATTGTCGCCTGTGATGCAAGGTCAGCAGGTCACAGTGTACGATACAAACCAGCCGACCTGGTCTCCCGCCGTCGTTTTCCGACCAGCCGATGAACACAGCTCGACGATCGTCAAGACTGAAGACGGCCGGGAACTTTAGTGCACACGAGAGCACCTCCGCCTGGTAGACCCGCAACCGGAAGCGAGCCTCTTGTCCAAAACGGATCTTCCACAGAGCCCCCTCAAGAACTACGCAGAAGCACACGACAGCGATGCGAACCCTGTAGGTACCCTCAACAAGAGAGACGTTAACCACGTCTTAATACCCCTGTACTTCTTTCTAGGGTTAAAGGGAAGATGTTGCACGGCTGAATTAGCGTGACGTCACGCTAATACGTATGAACGGCGCATGATGCACTGCGGCACTACTTTGTATACTCGTATATACCCTGGTTCATTCTTCTAATAAAATTTTTCGTTGCCTTACCCCGATTCGCACAGGCTAGTGACCTGGCAATTGTTCTGCAGTAACTATGTTAAGCTGTCATGGATGTTTTCAAAATAGTTTGCGTGACAAACTTTGTGCAATATCTGTTTTCAAACACTGTTAAGAGTTTTTTTTTTCTGCTTGAACTGCTGTTTCTATGCCGCGCATTATTCTCAACTTACTTCGTGCTAGTTAAGCGCCAAAAAATCAGAACACATTGTTCCTCGAGTAGTTAAAAAAAGAAAGAAAATGGTTTCAACACGTCTTCAGGCTACTAATATTACAAGTTTCTCCAACTTAGGCTTTCTTTCAGTTAATATTTTTCTTCCTTATAGAGCAGCGAACACCTTGAAATGAGCTTAGCGTCGCAACAACGGACCATGTCTATTTTTTTATTAGCATGAGCACAGCTTCGACAAGGACTGCACTATCAATCAGTTGGTTCTCTTTCGTATCTCTGTGTGACAACTTTAAAATTTGACAAGTTACTAAGGAAGATGAGGGGGAGAAGACAGAGAAATAATACTTTTTGATCGTCTTGCTTCACAGTTCATTAATCAGTGCCAGCCCCTCTGTACCTACAACATTTAGCTCACGTAACAGTGTGGCCTTTTCTATCCTCATTGAATGTATGAGTTTTTTGTGCAGAAAGAAAACGTCACAACTCCACCTCGAAGCGTTCTAACAAATTCGCTGAGAAGAGATTTTTTTCGCGCCTTTCGATATCAGGCATGCAACTTAAAACTCAGAAAACAATAAATGCTGTTCCATTTTGTGATAAATATTTTTTATATTATGAGAGAGTTAAGCAGTCCACACAAAGTCTAACAAACATATTATTCAGTGTGATTTAAAAATAATAACTCGACTTAGGACGCTGGCCTATACCAAAATGTGTAAAATGTTCCAGTTTGTGTCCCTGTCCTAAGTCACGCTGTTTATTTTGAATAATGGAGAACAAAATAGCTCAATATTTCATGTTACTGAGTAACGACCAGCTGTGCTTCAAGAAAAAATTCGTAATTGCTTGACACTGATATATTACTCAGGAGCTGAATCAATGTTAATAATACACTTTATTTCCTTTGTTGTCTAGAGTAATTCGATAAAAAACAAATGCAAAATTACACAGCTAATAACATTTATAAATGAATCGAATTCTCAAGTTCCTAATGTTAACTACCTCTCCAAACAGCGTATAAGGTATTCATAAAGTCGTGCTAGCACTCTTATTGTTTCAATCTACTTCTATTTGTATGTTCGCATGGACTACGTCAAAAAACTGCAGCAGAATACCTTAATAAAAGCTTTATCATTCAAAGCTGGCGTTTTACGGTAATTTATTAGATAATTTTCGGAGATTTCAATAGGGTTTCGATGCCATTGTTACCGAAAAGCCAGCAATGCAAAAAGCAAAGCAAGGAAGCAAATATTTGCACGCGTCAAAGCCGTAAAATAATATTCAGTAAACCATTTACGTGGTAGAAAACTTCAGACCGTGAAGTTCTGAGTCTTTTGTTTCATCATCAGCCTATATTTATGTCCACTGTAGGACGAAGGCCTCTCCCTGCGATCTTCAATTACCCCTGTCTTGAGCTAGCTGATTCCAACTTGCGCCCGCGAATTCTCTAACTTCATTACTCCACCAAGCTTTTTACCGTCCTCACTGGGCTTCGCTCCTCTTGGTGTCCATTCAGTAACCCTAATGGTGCACCGGTTATCCATCCTACGCATTACATGGCCTACCCAGCTCCACTTTTTCCGCTTTGAGTCAACTAGAATATCGGCTATCCCCGTTGATTCTCTGATCCACACCGTTCTCTTCCTGTCTCTTAACGTTAGGCTTAACATTTTTCGTGCCATGGCTTTGTGCGGTGCTTAGGAGTGAAAATGAATGGCGAATATCTGAGCAACCTTCGGTTTGCAGATGACATTGTCCAATTCAGCAATAACGGGGACGAATTACAGCAAATGATTGAAGACGTTAACCAAGAAAGTCTTTTGTGTATCCTCTATTATATCTTTTGTCTTTATCTCATTACACATAATGTCTCTACTTTCTCATTTCGGTGTTCCGAACTACAGAGTTGTCTTTGCACAAATGATGAAAGCCAGATTTTAACGGCCGCAGCCTGAACGACGGGCATGTGAATTAATTATAAGTTGGTGAAACAACTAAGCAGATCAAAGGACTACTGAAAATAACCATCATTATCGTCAGCAGCAGCCGCCTATTTAATGTCCACTCACTGCAGGACAAAGGCCTTGCCCTGCGATCTCCAATTACCCCTGTCTAGCGCTAGCTGATTCCAACTTTGGCGTGCAAATTTCCTAATTTCACCACCCCACCTAGTTTTATGCCGTTCTGGATTGCGTTTCGCTTTCTTTGGCGCCCATTCTGTAACTCTAATGCTCCGCCGGTCATCTACCCTACGCATCACATGGCCTGCCCAGCTCACGCAAAATGCTCATTGAGCAATCAAGTAA
Source organism: Dermacentor silvarum (assembly GCF_013339745.2). Lineage (NCBI taxonomy): Eukaryota > Metazoa > Arthropoda > Arachnida > Ixodida > Ixodidae > Dermacentor > Dermacentor silvarum. The sequence continues at coordinate 47,152,502 of NC_051160.1, forward strand.
CAGTTCGGCGACAGTATGTTTGCAATGATTATTGTTTAATACTTATCATCAACCATGCAATAGTGCCTTTTATGCAGCACACTTCACCGATATTATTTCTCAATGCAAGTGATTGATAGTGCCCATCTGTGCGTGAAGGAAGGAATGATAATTTCCCTCGATATTCAAATACAGAAAATGTATTCCAAGTTCCAAGGGTCAAGACAAACGAGGGAACCGTTGCCTCTAACTCGAAAGCAAAGGTAAACAAACAACAAAAATAACCTAGATGTGCTGAGAGCCAAAGGCGTGGAAAGTTTGTAATCACCACGCCCAGCTCAAGTTAGTGATGAATTATGGTCAATGAACGCCCATTTCAGAGTGGGCGCTGTAGTTGACAACTGACGCCATGTGTCTTGGCAGTCTTGGTTCATTGCCCATTGCGAAAAGAGAATAACGGAAAAACAGGGCAGCCTTGATGTAGCGGCGTAGCGTTGCAGGTGATGAACGATGTACCGCTTGTTACCACATACGTTGAACGCACTGATAGTTGCGCCACACATTTTCGCCTCGAGAAATGCTAAGTAGGTGATCGGCGTGTCGTAAAACAGGATGGCAATTAGCTTTCTGATGCAGCAACAGCAAGCATGCAAAAGTTAGTTAGCAAGACGACGCTTCTATGCGAGAGTAAGAAAGAGTGTGTTACAAGAAACAACAAAAATTGAAGCGGTGAAGGACACACAACACACAGGCGCATAGAGAGAAAGAGAGAGGCAGGCAGGCAGGCAGACGTAATATCCCCATATTACTATGGAGAGGTTGCGCTGTACGCAGTTCGTCGTACGATAGAGCGAATGGACAAAAATATCACATAAGTTCTCAAAAAATTGCCCTTTAGGAATCTTCATCGTTCCGCTTTCCGCAGTTTTACTGATGTTCAGAAGTTACATTGGGCTTTAGGCGTACCTGAATAACGTAGTGGGTTCAATTCGGTAGCATTAACACTGTTTGTTTAGGAGCGTTGTCAAACTAACCGGTCCCTATTGTAAAAACGTAACTAACAGTACATATCAATGATGGTCATCCAGCGCACATGCAGAGAGTGTCATTATTGGAGTATGGAAACACGGAGGCTCATCCAATGCAAGGAGCAGTTACTGTATTCAGAGATAGCCTTACGAAAGAGCATTGCGGCTGCGGGATATATGACACGGAGGCTCATCCAATGCAAGGAGCAGTTATTGTATTCAGAGATAGCCTTACGAAAGAGCATTGCGGCTGCGGGATATATGTAAGAGCCGTCTCCGGTTACGAGCCAGTCCGGCCCGGTGCGCAGTCATTGCGGAGCATTAACGCTTTCTAAATTAGTGTTTCTTACTGACCCGAATGCGTCCCCATTAACTGGTGCTTTGAGATTGCACACAGAAAATTACAACCCTGGGAGCGGCCAATACTCCCTTCTTCGTGATTTTGTTCTGCCCACAGGGTACATTGGGATACTTGAGCGGCCACTGACATAAGCAAATATACTAAGGAAGCGCGCATCCACTCGGAATACTGCTGCGATTGGTTACCAGCGCGCATCAACATATGGAATCCTCTTGTCACCAGGTGGTTAGAAAGAGGAGAGCTTAACTAATTCCAATGATCGGGAAGTAGTGGATGTGCCAGCGCTGGATTGCAATTTTTGACACTCTTTTGAATCTGCATACTAATGAACTCTAAAATTCTATGTGTGAATATCAAACGCCTAGTGTCAGTTCTACCGTATAAACGTTCTCACGTGTACGCAAGTCTTCCACGTAAGCGACTCGTACACATTGCACGTCCTCTCCTGGCGCAAACATAACTCACTTCAGCTAACCTACAGCTTTCATGCTGAACGGCTATCCTGAACTTGCTGCAGAACGTCACGACTTATCATGTTGTGGGCTGAATGCCGCCTAATTTCAAGCGTCTCCGGAACTGCATAATCCCAGTCATCATAATTATTATTTTACAAACTCACAATATTTTGTAAGCGTGAGCAACGCAAGCTCATCGTAAGTTTGGAGGTTACTTGCAGCACAAGAGAAGAAAACAAAAAAAAAAAAAGGTTGCATGAGCGGGGACACTGCGGCTGTTACATGGTAATTGCTTAGTGGCGTATTTTGCTTAATGCGCATCACCTTACTTCGCTCGCTTGTCTACTGGAGTATGCAGTCGTATAACCGGAGCTTGTACAGATTACGTCCCCACTTACCTATTTTTAAGGGCATCCTCTTGTCTCCCCAGTATCATGCATGAAAAAAAAATTAAACAAGTGTGAATGAATACTAGAATGTTTAATGTGGGCAACAAACCCGGTTAGGGCTCGCCTATGACATCTTTAATTACTTTTATTCTTTTCGCACAGCGAGCTCATTCCACTTCGCCTTGCATCTCAATGTCTAACTTGGCGCGAAGTCCCGGTTGTATTGAATGAAGCATTTCTTGGCGAACATTTGCCACTTTGACAATATCTATCTATCTAGCCACCTACGTCGTGGTGCTCTCGTGGTCGTTTCGTTAACTCAGTACGTACCAAAATTGGCATAGTATGACAAGAGTTTAAGACGAACATAAATGACAGGTCATGACATGTGTGCCATGTATATGATGAAACAGCCGCTTACGTCTTCGTGCTCTCATGGTCGTTTCGTTAACTTGGTATGTAACTACAATGGGTTCGGACATGGGTACTAAGTGAACGAATAACTAAAGAATAATGGTAGAAGTCGTAGCCGTCAGCATGACTCAGCAAAAATGACAATGACTCAGCGAAAAAAGATTAACCCTCAGAAACCACTGGAGTGTGTTCGGACGTGGGCACTAAGTGAAGAAAAGACTAAAGGATCATGGGAAAAATCAGTCATGAGCATGACTCAACAAAAGTGACAATGACTCCTCGAAAATAATTAACACTCAAAAACCACTGGAATAGGTTCGGGCGTAGGAACTAGTTGAAGAAAGCACTAAAGGATAATGGTAGAATTCATATTCATGAGTATGACTCAGCAAAAATGACAATGACTCAACGAAAAATGGTTAATACTCAAAAACTCTTGGGATGGGTTCAGACGTGGGCACTAAGCTTAGGAAAAAACTAAAGGATGATGGTAGAAGTCATAGTGATAAGCATGACTCAGCAAAAATGACAATGGCTCAGCGAAAAAAGATTACCACTCAAAAACAACTGAAATAGGTTTGGACATGAATGATGGATCATGACATGAATGTCATTGCATGCTTGTCATGTAGGTCATGAAAGAGCCGCCTACGTCTTGGTGCTCTCATGGTCATTTCGTTAACTTCCTAGGCTTCCCGCACACTGCTTCGCATAAGATTGATTCCCACAGGGCGTGTGATCTGCCGTTTTAGGCGCGTAGCTCCTTATAGCGGCACCCGTTCGTCCCCGTCGTCGTAGTAGTAGTGTGTAACCAGTCTGAGAAAAATGAGAAAAAAAAGTTGCAGTGGCTTAGCTCGGCTATGCCAGGATATACGAAGCGTTAGCAAAGGTTCAGCTGATTATTCTTAGCTTTCCTGGCTGTCTAGATTGTCAAGGATTAGCTTGATTGTCATGCTTACTCCTGCTCCAATGACACACGCGCGGTATACGTATTATGTGGCACATGTATATAGCCTTCTTCTGTTCATTCCTCGTACGCTCAACCGCTAATTGCCAGGCAACTACTTCGGGATCCGATGAGTCAAGCTTCTCCGTTCTTCTGCGCTGTTGAGCAGCATTTGCGCTCTCCTTCTCCATGGCTATACCACACTGGCAAACGCCAGTCAGAAGCGCAGCGGCTCCAGCACAGTGTCAGACGGCGACTGCCCAGCGAGCGCGTGCCGGCGCCAGTGCGTCTACCACGGCTACGACGTCACTCCTCTGGAATGCGCAGACCGGCGGCGGTGAGTCGCGCGCGGCGGCGGCGGAGTGCGCGAGAGGAGCCGGCTCCGGTGGCTCCGGTGCGCAAGCCGTGTGACATCACTGATCCTTGCGCATGCGCAGCACGGCTCTTGATGTGCCGCGCGAAACGGGCTTGGCTAGGCCAGTGTAGCTAACGCTACAAAAAAAATCCGAAGTTGTGTCCGTAGCGCGGTATCGAACCAGGGACCCCTCACTTCCGAGCGCGCGGCGTTAGCCCACTACGCCACGAAGCGGACATGGACACACGCACCACGATGGCAATAAATACCCAACATTAACGAAAGGCCGCGTTTCTAGCGCGTTTCTAACGCGTTTGTGCTAGCGCGTTACGGCCCGTGTAAGAAGCTGGTGTAAGACGCTGTGGCCTCTCCGCCCTACCTTCAACGCGTTTCGAACGCGCTGCCCAAAGCGGTGGCAAGTCAAGTAGAGGAGCGTTTATGAATACGGGGGGTATACTCTCTCAGCAGTCATGTGATGGCGTCGGCAAACGCGGTGCACGTTCCGGCATGTGTAAATGGCTGCATAAGACGCTGTGGCCGCTCCCCCTTACTAGAATGTACTGCACGTTTCTAACGCGTTCGTGCTAGCGTCCCCTTAAGCGGGAGATCCGATGATTCCCTCCGGAGCTTCGCCCACTCATCATCATTCACCCCGTGGATATGCTGTGATTTTTTTTGGTAGATACGCGTTTTGTAAGCGAAATGTAAGTATAAAGTCTATGTTATGAAGGACCCCCTCGATACACCCGCGAAAGTAGCCATGCAATAAACGGAAGACTTAAAGTGAATTTTGCATTGGTACCTTCGTTCTCTTAATAGAAACATGTGTTAGGTATGTCTTTCATTGAACTGTCGTATTTCTTCGCGCGCATGGTTTGTCGTATGGCATATTATTATTAAAATATTGCATGCATGCCTCCTTTTTCGAAAAGCTGCTTAAGTTGCCACTTTAAGTTTTCCTCCATATTTACCCACCCATATTTGTTGCGTTGGCATGTCCGTAGCCCGGCACCTCTAAGCACTTCCTCTCTTGTGTCTTTTTTCACTGGGCACATTCCGAGCAAACGGCTCCCCATTTGTATCAAAAGATGAACACTTTGTAATGTCAAATTTTTGTAACAAACTCATGCAGTCAAATGATGAATTTTTACTTCGTCCACGCAAAGCAACATGGTTGCGCTGTGCAGATTGCGAGTTTCTCAGCTTCTTGATTTTTTTTTTGGGGGGGGGGGGGGGATGATGCGGTGCTGCTCAAATGTCTACACCTACTGAAGAAATCATGAGCAAAAAAAAAAAACGTATAGGCCCTTCCGACTGCTGAAGGCAACTTCTCCTTTAATAACCAACCAAACACAGTGACTGTGTCATAGTAAATAAGCTATAATCAATACCGCAGACCTGCTACTGTCTCATTTATTCTTAAGGTGGTTCTTTGTTCATAGGCAGTATGACTTATATGACACATTCACACAATAAAAATGTATGCGATGAGTTCTTTGGTTTGTGGATGTAATTTCGGATGTTCGCGATAGGCGGACATTTCGTGAGATGCTTTTTCCCCCCAGAATAACTTCGTCAATTATACCTAGCAACAATAACGACAACATGAGCTTTTCTGCCTTGTTCGCTTTGTGTCTCAGAAGCAGCGTTTTGTTTTGTGTTGATCCTACAGAGTTTCTCAGATAGGTATTTGCTCTGCAAGAAATATTAACGCGATAGCAGTAAGGGCCCCGTGTCGCAGAAAATCCGGTGTCGGTGGTGGCGGCATTGTCCGTTAGAGAAAGATAGTCCCGAACCACGCATCTGGAATCACACAGACCTTCCCCGTGGCGCATAGGCCTTATTGAACTAATTGAATTTCTCGAAGTAAAATGCGTCAGAAAATTCGTAAAGTACACTTACACATAACCCACGGACATGATAGCGTAGGATTGTAATTTGAATATACTAGAAAATGTACTTCTGTCACGCGGAAAATAAACACAAGCCCCTTTTCCAACTGCCGTTTAAGGTCTGTCTTAGTGAGAGAGGGGCCCCCACCCCGGGTTCTATTCGCGGCATCGGCGGTGCCCGCCGTGCGAGGGAAAGAAAAAAATTACTCCATCTCCCGCTAAAGGGAACTATGTGTGGATGCGAAGCAGCGGGGAGATGGTTAGCTTGAGCGGCAGATGGTTTTGCGGCAGCGCCCCGAGCGCTCATCGCGGCGCTGCACAGGAGAATGAGGCGTGCGCGCTCCGTCATTTTCTCACCGCGGAACTACCGTGGCGCCCCCAGCGGAGTATGCAGCTGTCGCACCATCTGTCGTGCGCGCCGCTCCAGATTCCTAGAGGAGAGAAAGGGGGGGAGCATAAGAGAGGGGAGAGGGAGGGGACGCGCATGCGCTGTGGGGGTGTGGCACGCGGGCACGCGCCGTTCCGTAGAGGATTCCTAGAGGAGAGAAAGAGGGGAGCGTAGGAGAGGAGAGAGGGGGGAGGGGACGCGCATGCGCTGTCGGGTGAGGGACACGGGCGCCGCTCCGTAGAGGATTCCTAGAGGAGAGAAAGAGGGGAGCTTAGGAGAGGAGAGAGAGGGGGAGGGGACGCGCATGCGCTGTGTGGGTGTGGGACGCCGCGGGAGGGACGGACAAAGCCGCCGCCATAAGATGCTTCGCCTCTAAAAAAATGCAGTTCCACTGAACGTGAAAGCTGGGGAAGTGCGGAGCAGTTATTCGCCAGTGTTTCCCTTGTGTTTTCTTGTGTTTATCTTATTTTATATTGTGTTTATCTTGTGTTTAGCAATCCACCATTCGTTTTGACACCTGTGCCAAGGCACAACTGATGAGAAACTACTACGCACATGGAGCCAAACTTCCAGGCACATGGGCAAGCCTTTGCAGATGATACAAGCGATTGTAACGACTATCTTTTAATTATTGCGCCTAATGCTTGATTGTTCCTGTCTTTTAAATTATACTGAATCATGTTACTTTATCTTTAAACAGTTTTGATCAATCCTGCAATTGTTTTGACCCTGTTTTGAGCGTGATCACGCGACAAACGCCGACGCCGACAGCCCGAGCCCCTTAATGGGGTTGAGACATCAAATTTGTGGCTTGCGCGTTGTTTGTTTCAAACGTTTCTTATTGCTCCAGAAAGCATGATACACGCTGGAAGGTTCATATATTCTCGGTAAATATTTTATTATCGCATTATTTATGTGCACCGTTTTCGGTTTCGGTTTCTCGGCGCCGAGTTGCACAGTGACGTCACTGGCTAGGAAGCTTGGTCACGTGGGCCCACAAGGCTGTGACGCACGCACTGCTGCATCGTCTGCTCTCGCACACACGTTTTGTACCAGCGCAGGCAAACTAACTCGCGCCGACAGTTGCCATCGCTAGCTGCGGTAGCTTACGATTCCGACTGCGTCTGCGTCCGATGCAGCTTATACTGCACTCTAGACTCGAGGCTCTCGAGGCTTGCCCCGTGCTGTGGGTCATCGCTCATTGTGCGTCACTCTAATGTGGTATGACGTCACTAAAACGCGTTACGCTTCCAACACAGTGACGTCGATGTTAGTCGCGCTAGCGATGGGTCTCGATCGCGAGAACGAGCATTCAGGCACTCTTTGGAAGCGAATTAAAATATATTTTAAACGTTTGCTGTGTCCAGCACTTCATGTTGAGTGTCCTTTCATACAGAGGAAGCCTACAGCAGGCCTTTTATACCATCAAAATTTGGTGTCTCAACCCCTTTAAGTGCATCGCACTTAAAAGAACCAGAAAGCTTGCCTTCGAGCATTGCGTTGGCCGCCAGCGTTTGCAATAAACATTACGGTTACATAAGCTACCGTGGCAGCTTATGTAACTTAAGGCAAGGAAGCGTCAGAAGCAGTCAGGGATCTATGAATGCTATCGCGTTCCACTATTAAAGGCGAAGCTTAAATGTCCACCGTGTATTTTAGACTTTATGCCTAAAACTAAAACTGCCTGTTTCGGGGTTGAAAACCATTTACAACCTTTGCACGTTAAACGCTCAGTGAATGTGCATATGGCCGCCTAGGTTGAGGCGCTGCTAGGTTATATACTAATGTCGTAAACTTCGCTTGCAAAAAAAGAAATATTCATATTTCACAAATGAATAATTCCCGCAATAAATTCAATTCAATTGAGTGATTCATTTTTTGCAATGAAAGGCTAAATGCCGTACATGTAATACAATGACATGCATGTACAGACTTGCATGTACATGCAAGTCAATTAGTGCTATATTTTTCAAGTAATGTCTAATTTTCAAACTACCCAATTTGTCAGCCAACGCTCGAGTGAATATGTGCTATTGTGAAATAAGCACAACCAATAACGTCGACGTGTCTACTGTCTACAGGTAGTGCATTTTCTTTCAATTGCTTAAAATTGAAAGTATTCATCGGAATGCAATGGTATTGCGCTAACGTAGGTAACATTGCTAGAAGATACCTATCTACAGAAGTTGCCAAAGATACACTTGATACTTACAGTAGATGTAAGATAGATGGAGACATGTTCACTATAGAATTGTTGGCATTATTATAAACACAATTATTCTGCCTTCTATAGAATTATAAAAGCAAAGGACCATATGAGAGCGCAAATATGTATAAAAAGCAATGTGAACATAGAAAAAAAACAAGAGCATAGTGTGAATTTAGCAATGACACGTACCGCAAGTAATGCAAAAACATTTCGGTGTGTTTAGGCAAAGCTTTGCATAACGGTGCTCAAACAATCCAAGCACTCAGTCGTAGCACATTAGAAATATCTAAATGTTGTGCGAGATGACAAAGCGGGTTATAGAGCTTTCTGCCCAGTATTTTCGTTTTATGATATTTTTTTACTTTAGAGTTGATTCCTTCTTCGTAGAATCCGTTCTCAAACGTTTCATTATTCACGAGAAGGCAGCACATCAAGGTAATCTCTTCATTGTGTATGAGAAATTGCAATAGACTGCGCGATCCATGAGGTTAGATATCTTGCTCTAATTACTGGATATATTATTTCGTCTCAACTGAACGCACGCCGTCAACAAAAATACGTAAACCTGATCAAGAGAAGCCAGTTTTTAAAAGTGTTCAATTTCCACGAGTATACATCACGTACATGCCGAAAGCTTGTAAACTCGGCCAGAATTGGAAAAGCACAATGAGCGAAATGTGAGAACAGGCAATTAACTAAATAAATGTACAAATATTAATTGCCCGAAGAATACAGCAAAAGTTGGCATTGCTGAAAGGTGGGCAACGCTCCATCGTCTCGTCTGTTTACCACCCGTAGTTGTCTTGCATAGTTAATGCAGTCTCGTATATCAAGTACATGCGTTGAAGGAAGTGGTGTGCAGTAGTCATCACGGCATGTCCCTTGTGTTTTGTTTCAGTTATATACACCAGTATTCGTCTGCATCCCCTTCACCTCAAGTACGATCCATCTCGGAACACAACGCAAGCTGTGTACCGTTGCATTAGTGCTCAGATGTCTCGATCAATCCAGAGATGAATGAAGACCACTCTGGGTGGCATCTCATTTCTCCCGTGCATTAGCCGGCAATTCGTCCACTTGATGTCTCCTCAAAGCCTCGTTTGGGATAACTTTCCCGGCAGAATTCTAGGCACAGGGGCTACGAGAAAGTACCCTGTTGTCATGCTCCACTTCCATTGCTGTCGGTCGCTTCGTGTGTGCTTTTGGTTCTTGTTTTTATTTCTTCAGGAAGCTCTCATATTGGTGGGGAGTCCCGATACGAGGATCTATAGCACTGTGGGTGGGACGATACAAACGCTGCTCTGCGTTAAGGGGGTACCGCGTATATGTATACGGACATTCGCATCGAACGAAAGCAGAGAAATCCTTCGGAGCAGGGCAACTCAGTGAAGAGAGGGAACCCGGAAAGGGTCCCCAGTTTGTTTTGTATTTGCAAGCTGGTCATTCAACCTTTCCTTATTTCTTGCTTCTCTGATTTTTCGTACAGCATGAACTCAACAGAGCCGCACATGAAGTGTTAAGCTGAAACTTACCTTTCACCAAACTCGCAGATGGAACATTGCTAGCAATGTCCAAGCGTCTGCGCTGTTACAAACATTCGTCTATTTTAAGGCTCTGATTAGGGTTTTAAACTGTTGCGGTGGAAGTCGGATGGTATGCTGAAGTATTGCTTCCCTTCTATAGGGTAACCGTAAATCTAGGTACTTAGTTGGGAAGAGAATCTACCTAATGCAAAAGGACAGCGATATACCCCTACACCTCAAATCCACGGTCTGCTTTTTTTAGGTTGAGCCACAAACTTGTGAGCGTATATTTTCATTTCATTGACATTTTAACTTGCCACCAGCACGCTTCAATCCTTTCATTTTCGCCCAACACAAAGATAAGTATTGTAGCATTCAGCACAGGAACGATTCCTTGTACTCGAGCAATTCGCACTGCTATCTTTATATCTTGAGCAAAACATTCCACTTCTGTATACTTATCATTCATGTATCGCTGTCATACTTTTCGGTAAGCTTGGACGGGCCTACTGATAAGTTTGAGAAGCACGTTTCATGAGTAGCACTGGCACTTTGGTTAAGGCCAGGTGATGATTAAGGTCTGAGGTGTAGGGTGCTTATTCTCCGCTAGCACAAGCATGTCTGCGCAAGGCTGTATGTGCAGTTGAGTGCATACGCGGGCCACGTGCCATATCTTGGGGGCAATCTACAGTGGGTGGAAAGCCAATGGTGTTTGATGGTGCTTGATGAGCGCTGTGTTTGCTTGCCTAGTGCTGGAGGTTGCGTAATCTCTAGTTCTCAAAAACGAGAGAGGTAGCACAAATCTTCGGCTACCAGTCGCCGGTGCTCTTTATCACGCCAGCGTTTCGACAGCGAGTGTCGATGGTGACCAAGTGTGGTCTATTCATGCTTGCCTGTGTGCGTGTGGTGTCTTGCTTGTTGAGCAAATTAGTAAGCGTATGTCTGCTGGAATGTATAAGACGAATAAAACCACAACCTCACTACGTGTAGATGCGTAATACTTAGTTGTCGCCATCAATGCTTCGTCTTTAGGGCGAAAGACCAACATTTTTTTAATCTCTCGCTGTTTTTGCCCTTGGTCGTCAGTTGAGTCCATCTTCTTTCTATAGCCACAATGGTCAATCGGTGGGAGTATTAATAGCGAAATGAGTAGAATTGAATGAAAAAATATTTGCGTAATTCGACCCCTGGTTAGCTGGGGCAGCACAGTGACTGCCAGATAAATTGACTGGCGCCGGGTTCAATCTTCAGAGCAGAATGAAATTTTGATCAACTAGAAAGTTTGTTTTTTGGAAAAGCATAAATAGGTTTCTTTGCAAGATTACAGTGCGGTGGGGTGGATGGCACTGTTTTCTCATATGTTGCTCCCACATCCTTGAAGATTTCTTCAGAACACATATTCTAGGTTTATGTTTTCATAATTCATACCAAATGTTTTATTGCGCAACGTTTTCATGAATCTTGGTCTACTGAAAGGATCTTTAATAGAGCAGTACCTCCAGAATCAAAAGCATTGTGCACCTGCAGTTTAAACTACAGTTTAATTACAACTGAAGTTTAAAGCTGCTGTGTTTTGATCTATTGGAAAACCTACACAGGAGAAGCCAATAGAAGGGCATTGAAGACTTAGAGGCGTTGTCCCGGAAGTTGTCATTACTGTAAACGCTTGGTGATAGAAAGTGTGGAACAACAGCTTTTATTTTCTAATAATGAACAAAGCATTAAACAAAATAGATAAGCTACCTAATACCGCGACCTTTTCCATTCAAACACACGTTCACACACTTCTACATGTTTTTTTTCTGCAGTTAAATAAACAATGCTCATCCAAAAAAAAATGTTTGCGAGAAACTCAAAAGTAACATGCTAATAAATCTTTCTTCGCAGAGTCATCAGAGAGCAAGGTAAGATAAATTTAAGTGCAAAGGTCTTTTGTTTTTGGCGAAATTGCGAGACTGTTAATGTGGTATGCAACATAACAGAGCGGCCAATAACAACCAAGAGCTTTGTTCAACATAAGTATTAGTAAATGTGAAAAGGCGTCTGCGGTCTTACGGAGTTGGAGATTAGTGCCCAATCCAACAAATATAACTCAATCATATCGCCTTATACAAGCAAGACATAATTTGTGATTGCAGAGAAAGGACATTGTACTGCAGTAGACAAAACATAGGCCTCGGATTAAAACGGCAGGAATCACTCTGGAATACGAACTAATCAGTTTTGAAGGATTCACTGTAGCCTTGCGGTGCAACAGCTATTACTACAACATATCACACATATTAAAGAGAAGACTTTGAAAAGTAGACTCATATTTTTAATACACAAATGAAGGCTTCCTTCAATGATCATATATGATCTCTGTAGTGTCCTTGCCTGCGGTGTTACTTATTCCTTTTTGTTTAGAGAGAAAATGGACTGACGGAAATGTTTTCTGAAAGGTTCAGCTTTAAGCGAAATACAGAGCCCAACTGCTTCAGACACGAAAAAACGCCAATCACAAAGGACATCCGTTTCCAAAACGCAGTTTTGGTAACGGACGTCCCGATTTTGTGTGGGATGTCTACAACCAACCCACTAGCCTCCGTAATTGAGTCAAAATGCTCACTAAACAACAAAGCAAATTTCGTAGAAACAAACGGCAAGTCTAGCACCCTTCAGTGAAAACATAATGCATTCCTTTTCTCGGAAATGAATGCTCCCGCACAATGATTCCTGAAGCTTACTCTATAATGATGGCACTAAACAAAAAGAGCCTGTTTTATGGGGAAGTGGAGGTGAGCTTTACAAGCCTAGACCCCCCCTGCAGCAAGCAATACTCCTCCTCCCCTTGGGGATTGAAAACAACAAATGTTGGTATATAATCACAAACCCTAAGTGCTGCGCTATCAGCGCCACTGCCGCTCGGGAAGGGATACAGCAAGAATATGTGGTGGTGGTGAGAAAAAGTTGCAGACAATATATGCTATTTTTTATCAGAGGCAAGACATAACCCTGCTGGTGGGAGCAGGAGATAGCACATAACATGTAAAGCACTGCATTGAATGGACTGTAGATCTAGTTGGTGTAATGAGAATGTAAATAATGGAGAATAACGGGATGAGGTTACTATTTATCCGAAATATTTTCCCGCATGATTGCTTTGAATGCCATAAAGTTCAAGGCAGAAATATGGTGTCGGAGGGGGCAGTACATAAATAATGAGTTTAGGATAACAATGCTTGCAACGTTGATGTTTATTGTATGAAACCGCACGCTTTCTTGAAAAAAAGAAGACCGAAAATATGAGTGGTTATGATAAGAAGAGGAGAAAGAAAAGCAACAGTGAATAATGAGATAAAACAAAAGGGAAGAGGTGGGGTCTCCCTTCACACCTACAATAATTCAATGAAGCCAGTTGATTTCAGAAAAAGTGGTAATACCCCCGTTGCCATTTGGGTCTGTGACACATGATGGTATTGTCCAAAAAGTACATCAAAAATCTTAGTGCTCAGCCGGTTTTCCAGATTGTAACAACGTCACGTTTAATTTCATAAAGAGAACAAATCCACAAGATCTGTTTTATTGTCTCTGAACAGCTTGATGATTCTCACATGTGTGTGTCTTGCCTTTCAATTAAGAGCGAGCAGGTTTTCTCCAAAACCACACATAGCCAGAGGAGGCACAGTAATGTTGCATCGCGAAGGAAAAAGCGCGATGGCATTGCCACCCAATGTTAAGTGCCATGTCTGTGGAGGCGATCAGTATAGACACTCGGTTTCTTTCAGGAAGTTTGCGTTTTATCGATCGCTAGTAAACGAAGGCTTCTTGTAGCATGTTTTCCAGACATGTATGGAAACTACGCATTTCTTCATTGGCCTATTGGGCAATATCGAAAGATAGGTTGTTAAGAGCGATGCTGTAGTGACCCAGCAGCTGTTGAAAAGTGACCTCATCTTCATCAGAAGGAGACTGATGCTGAATTTCATGCATCCCGGATAACAACTTGCTGTGTCCTGCATGCAATGAAATAGGTTTTACAAAAGCACACAAAGTTACGCTGCATAAAATCAATGACACACGAAGAAGATGTTTTGTTTTTCAATAAAAGCATGCTATACGCCATGGTGCTACGCGGGAAATGTCGTATTGGCGCCTCAGGGATAATGGAGGTCATGCTGCATGACTTTGTGGGCGAGTGGGTTGTAGCCAGAATATCTGAATGCCGCAATATGGCTTTTGTTTCTGTTTTATTGAAGCAAAGTTAGCATGTAGTTAGATTTAACTAACACATTGACATTTCGAAGTCTTTAACAGAACTTTAATGGAAAATCACGGTAAATGTGCTCCAACTTATTGAGGAAGTGCACAATAAAGCCGCGCAAGCTTTCGTGACTTCGGCTTAGCCTTGTTTACGCGAAACCCTTTTGCGAACTTAATTAGTCGGTCCCAAACTCGATGTTTCAAAGAACCTGAAGATTAAGGCGGCCGCTTACGAGAGGCAATGTTTGGATAATGACCTCGTACAAGGAGCGAAACAAATTTAATGCTCGTTTTAAAAATGTAGGCAATATAATTTTCGTCAACCACACAGCATGATTGTCACATAATATGGTAGTCGTGACGAATAGTTCATGTTACTCTCTATTTTTGAAACAATTTTATTAGGTATAACGTGCATGCCATTTCTATTATAAGGAAAAAATAAAAACCTTTGAATAGACGATGTACTGGGGATTTCAAGTAAAGGCGGTCATTGGCCTCCAAAGTTCGGAGTCTAACAACATTGGGGTGTGTCTTTCTATAAGCTCGCGAGCAGCTCGCTAATTTGCATTTGCCTTGTAGTAATCAATGCAAAGCAGCACACCTGGAAATAATAACTACAGCAGGGTTTTAGAAATTGTAATATTACCTATGCGAACACTGCGAATGTTAGGCGAAAGTAGCCTAACGCTATGGAACAAAGTTCAGGTAAAATTTTGGACGCAGTATGTGAACGTGGATTTTTTTTCGACAGCGCTTTAAAAATATCAACTGTGTTCACTGTATCCGCTTGCCCCGTGCTTTTCGTGCCGCTTACGTAAAGAAACTGCGGTCGTCATCATGAACTCGTCGTCAAACCAATTTGTAATCACCAGCCGCACACTCGCAATGACGAACAAAAAGTAAACTTCGTCCACCACTATCACTGGAAGCAGCCTAAGTGGAAGCAAACCAGCGTATAGAGCATGATACTTTGCAGCACAATGCAGTACCAGTGAGCGCATGCAGGCTGTGCTTCAGGCAGACAAGGTGGAGAGAGGCCTAAGCTGTGTTGAGTTTACGT
>NC_051160.1:47167845-47372786 GCF_013339745.2 Dermacentor silvarum
TTGATGAAAACTGAAGACGACGAAGAGGAGGAGAACGCGTGAAAAAAAAGGCTCGCGCTAGCGCCATCTTTGAGCAGTCGGTTCAATAAACCGCTACCGGCGGACGCGCAGTCGCTTCGTTCCTTACATTTATGGTGCCGTGAAACCCGGGAGACGACTGGCGTCCTGCACCGACGATGGATCGACTGCGACGCAGCAGAGGCGTACTTCGAGCCGCTGCTACAAGGCTCATCTCGTCCGCTACCGAAGCGCTACAAGCCGAGCATCCTTCGCCATCCGACCTGCAAGTTATTCTGGATGACCTGCAGGACAAGGACTCGGCACTAGCAGCGCTCAACGAGATGATTGCCGACCTCATGGACGATGGTGACGAGTATGAGGCGGAAGCCACCGTCGCTCTGGAGTACCACGACAAGATCCGCAACACCATGAGCCGGGTCCGCTTCATTCTGAATTCTGCTGCAAGAGCCGGAGACAGCGCCACACAGAGCGTTCTGAGCGACACCGCCACCCAAGGCGTCTCCACTCAAGCAAGTTCCCGAGCACCGTTACACCGAGTTGCCCTACCGAAACTACAGGTACCCGTTTTCTCCGGTGAACTTCGCGAGTGGCAGGGCTTCTGGGAACATTTCGAGGCCACGATCCATAACAACCGCGAGCTGTCCGACATCGAGAAATTTTCGTACTTAAGATCATACTTAACCGGAACAGCGAAGCGTGCAATCGAAGGTGTGCGTCTGGCGGAAGCGAACTACGCTGTAGCAGTGAAATTGCTCCAAGAGAGGTTCGGCCGTCATACCGCCCTCGTTGACGACCACATCGACTGTTTACTTGCCATTGCGCCCATTGATCGCTCTTCTCAAGTATCGCAGCTGCGGGAACTCTACGAAGAGGTGCACTTTCGTACAAGCTGCCTCGACAGCCTCGGCGTTCCAGCGTCAGAATACGCGGTCATCCTTCATCGCGTTCTTATGCGATCGCTTCCCGAAGATATCGCTATTCTCTACCGTCAACGCATGAAGGAGACTGAGCCCGATGACGGGGCTACTCCGAGGTCGCGGCAAGAGGAGGTGAGAAAGGTCATGAAGTTCCTGCAGGTGCAAGTCGAGAGCAGAGAAGAGAGCCACGCCTCCCGTTCAAGGTGCCTACCGAAAACTACCTCCGCGGGACAAGGGCGGTGCCGACCTTGTCTACCACCGCCGGTACCGTCAGCATTAGCCTTGGCCGCAGGATCAGCATCGAACGAGCATCCCTGCTGTGTACTGTGTGATGACCGTGACCACACCATAAAGGACTGCCACGCCACTTTGTCAGCCCACGAGATCAGACGCCGGCTTGCTGGAAAGAACTGTTGTTTTAAATGTGGCAGAGAGGGCCATGTAGCACGAATGTGCCGCAACGCCGCGTGGATCAAGTGCAAGTTATGCTCGAAACGTCACCTTTCCGTACTTTGCGCCATATGGAACCAAGATCGCAACTACCCGTCTCCGGAGAGCAGGGATCCACTTGTCCACCATGATCCAACGAAAAGTGTCAAACCGCCAGTGACAAGTGCTCCAGCTAGTAGTGATATGTCTGCACCTGTCTTGATGCAAACGGCCACAGTTTGGGCGTCCGGAAAACACAATTCCGTGTTAGTTCGACTACTGCTTGACACCGGCAGCCAGAGAACCTTTATTCGACGCGACCTGTCCAAAAGGCTCGACCTGCCTTCCCTCGGGACAGAAGACCTCTCTCTCTGGACGTTTGGCACTTCTAAGTGTTCCCGCCCTTACAGCTGTCGAAGTGTCAAGCTCGAACTTCATAGTCGGTTCGACTCACGTAGCGTCACCGTAGATGCGTTGGAGGTACCGGAAGTCTGCACCGTGAAGACTCCAGCCATCGGACCAGATCTCCTCGCACAGTTGCGTGAACGCAAGATGTTTGTCGCAGATGATAATCGACTGGGCGATCGGCCGATACCGACAATCAGTGTCCTTATAGGATCAGATTGCTATTGGCGCATAGTGACCGGAAGAATAGAACGTCTACGCAGCGATCTATGCGCGGTTGAGACGGTCTTCGGTTGGCTAGTGCAAGGCGTCTACCCAGTAAGGCCCGCCAATGCCTTGCCTAATTGGAACTGCAGCGCATCTGCCCTATTCCTTGCGTGTGAGCGGAATGGGCAAGCCGAACCTGACATTGCTGACCCGACGGAGATGTGGCGACTCGATGCAATAGGGATAACCGACCCTCAGGATACCGCTGGAGTTTGTGACCAAACGGCAATGACTCAGTTCACACAGTACGTGCACAAGGAAGCTGGACGTTACGTGGTTCCTCTGATGATAAGGCACCAGGGAAGACTGACTAGCACCAATCGAAGTGTCGCCGAAAACCGGCTCAGACGCCAGCTTCAGCGCTTCGACGGACAACAGGAGCTACTCCAGGAGTATGACCGCACCATCAGTGAGTACTTCAAAGAAGGTCACGCCGAACGTGTCGACACCTCTCGAAAACCCGAAGCGACGGTTTACTACCTTCCGCACCATGCAGTCATCCGTCGGGAAGCTATCACTACGAAGATACGCGTAGTGTTTGACGCCTCTTCCCATGAACGGGGCGAGTCATCGCTCAACGATATCTTGGACAAAGGGGTGAAACTTGGTGCCGAGCTCTTGCAACTGCTTGTACAGTTCAGGATGAACCCAATTATCCTGACAGCGGACATCCGGAAGGCTTTCCTTCAAATTTCAATCCGACCTGAAGACCGCGACGCTCTCCGCTTTCTATGGGTTGACCGACTGCCCGGCGACGAGGGGAAAATACCTTCCATCGTCGAATGGCGAATGACTCGTGTGCCCTTCGGAGCGTCGTCTAGCCCTTTCCTTCTATCTGCTACTTTGCAGCATCACTTCGAAATGTGGAAAAGGGCTCAGCCAATAATAGCTACACGCCTAAAGACATCATTCTACGTGGACGACCTCGTCATAGGAGCTTCCACTGAAGAAGAGGCCCTCGAAATCTACCGTGCTGCATTAGCCATCTTAGCAGATGCAAGTATGGAGTTGAGAAAGTGGTGCTCCAACTCCAGCGTTCTTTGCCATCAATTCCTGAAGGACAACACTTCTCTCGACACCATTGGAGAAGCCAAAGCAACAACAAAGCTGCTTGGCTTAGTATGGGACCGCGAAGCTGACGATATCGTGCTTACCACCAAAGCCGTTTCCGAGTATGTCGCTGCGCACTCAGCCACGAAACGCACCATTCTGCAGTCATTCGCAAGAATCTATGATCCTTTAGGTCTTATGGCTCCGTTCATCATTCGAGCGAAATTATTGTTCCAGCAGCTGTGGCGTAGGAACTCACCGTGGGATGAGCCATTACCGGAAGACGTCGAGAAACAGTGGGAAGGCTGGACATCCGAACTACCAACGCTCTCCTCGCTGCGAATTCCACGCTGCGTCATCTGTCACAATCCGCGACAGATTTCACCGTTTGAACTTCACCTGTTCTGCGATGCAAGCCCACTGGCATACGGCGTAGCCGTCTACATGCGCTACGAGATCAGAGGAGGAACAGTTAAGGTTCAGCTGCTCATGAGCAAGTGCAGGGTCGCACCGCTGAAGACTACCTCGCTGCCACGCCTAGAGCTGCTTGCGTGCCTGTTGGCTGCCAGGCTTTGGAACTACCTCCGAGGAATTCCAGAGACATCCAGCTGTCAGGGCGTGTTTTGGAGCGACTCATCGATAGCCCTACACTGGATTGCTGCTGACGCGAGACGTTGGGAGACTTTCGTGAGAAACCGTGTTCTCGAAATCCAACGCTTGACTTCGGGGTATTCTTGGAGGCACTGTGCAGGCACCGACAACCCAGCAGATTTGCTCACGCGTGGAGTAGCAGCCCAGTTATTGACGCGCAAGTTTTGCTGGTGGACCGGTCCTACGTGGTTGTCACAGCCCCATTTGCAATGGCCTGCGAATATTTGTTCTGCTCCTTCACCGGAGGCCCTTTCTAGCGAGACCAGTGAAGAGATATCCGCTTGCCCCACCGCAGTAGTGGTACTCTCGTCGCCCCCACACGAGCCATTGCTTGAGGTTGCAAGCTTTGGACGCCTCTCCCGATTACTGCGAGTAACGGCTTGGATCATGCGGTTTCGTCGGAACGCTTCGCAGAACATGCCATCTTGTACCGGACCACTTACGGCGTCAGAGTTGCACCAGGCGGAGATGTATTGGTTGAGGCATGTCCAACACTCCGCATTCGCAATCGAAGTCAAGGCCTTGGAGGAAGAACAACGAGTTCCCAACACCTCCAGTGTGCTGACGCTACAGCCGTTTCTCGACCGTGACAGACTACTTCGTGTAGGAGGCCGACTGCAGCAGCTTAACGACCGAGAGGATTTGAAGCATCCGATCTTGCTTCCTTCAGATCACCGGTTCACCGACCTCTTGGTTGATGCAACACACGTAAGGCTCCTACATGGAGGAGTTCAGCTCACCCTCCTGGACCTTCGGGAACGCTTTTGGATCCTCAAGGGGCGTCGCACAGTGAAGCGCGTTCTGAAAGCGTGCTTAGCATGCCGCCGACGGCGCCTACTTCCCGAAGCTGCCCCTGTAGCACCCTTGCCAAGGGAAAGAATTAGTGAAGCAACACCGTTTGAAGTGGTGGGAATTGACTTCTGCGGGCCACTCTATTGTCGTGCTGAATTACCATCCACTGTAAAAGTGTACATCGTTGTTTTTTCTTGTGCTGTGACGAGGGCAGTACACCTGGAGCTCACCACAGATATGACAGCGCAAGCATTTTTGCTAGCCTTCAGACGCTTTGCAGCACGACGTGGAATTCCTGCTATCGTGCACTCTGACAACGCGAAAACATTCCGCTGCAGCGCCAAGCATTTGTGCTCCCCTGTCAAAGACAACGTTCAAGACTATGCCAGCTCTCACCGAATCCAATGGCGCTTTATTGCTGAATGTGCGCCGTGGTGGGGAGGCTTCTGGGAGCGTGTAATCCGCACAATTAAGGATGCACTGAAGCGTTGCCTGGGACGGAGCAGCTTGAGCTACAACGAGCTACTCACCGTGCTTGCTGAAGTTGAGGCGGCAGTTAACTGCCGTCCGCTCACCTACTTGGAGGATGACGTCACATCCGCAGAAGTTTTGACGCCCTCACACTTCTTAGTCGGCAAGCGTCTCGTCACTTTGCCAACAGAACAAGAAAACCCCGCTCTTATTGCTGACGCGCCTGACCTTCGACGACGAGCTCGGCATCGGGAACAGCTGCTTCGCAGGCTTTGGAAGCAGTGGAAGAAGGAATACCTTCTTTTCCTGCGCTCTGCTCACCACAGCAAGCCTGTGCCGTCATCGAACTTAAAGCCCGACGATCTTGTCGTCGTCGAGGACATAAACACTCCGCCTATGGCATGGAAGATGGGCCGCGTCGTTAAGGCGTTTCAAGGAAGAGACGGTATTGCGCGGTCCTTCCTGATACTACTATCGAACGGCCAGCAAGTGCGACGTCCCATACAGCGGCTTTACCTCCTGGAGGCGCACACGTGCAGCGCGGCCGCGGGAGTGTGATGAAAACTGAAGACGACGAAGAGGAGAGAACGCGTGAAAAAAAAGGCTCGCGCTAGCGCCATCTTTGAGCAGTCGGTTCAATAAACCGCTACCGGCGGACGCGCAGTCGCTTCGTTCCTTACACATAAGATGCTTCGCATCTAAAAAAAATGCAGTTCCACTGAACGGGAAAGCTGGGGAAATGCGGCGCAGTTATTCGCCAGTGTTTCCCTTGTGTTTTCTTGTGTTTATCTTATTTTATCTTGTGTTTATCTTGTGTTTAGCAATCCACCATCTGTTTTGACACCTGTGCCAAGGCACAACTGATGAGAGACTGCTACGCACATGGAGCCAAACTTCCAAGCACATGGAGCCAAGCCTTTGCAGATGATACAAGCGATTGTAACGACTATCTTTTAATTATTGCTCCTAATGCTTGATTCTTCCTGTCTTTTAAATGATACTGAATGATGTTAGTTTATCTTTAAACGGTTTTGATCAATCCTGCAATTGTTTTGACCCTGTTTTGAGCGTGATCACGCGACAAACGCCGACGCCGATAGCCCGAGCCCCTTAATGGGGTTGAGACATCAAATTTGTGGCTTGCACGTTGTTTGTTTCAAAGGTTTCTTATTGCTCCAGGAAGCATGATAGACGCTGGAAGGTTCATATATTCTCGGTAAATAATTTAATATCGCACTATTTATGTGCACCATTTTCGGTTTCGGTTTCTCGGCGCCGAGTTGGACAGTGACGTCATTGGCTAGGAAGCTTGGTCACGTGGGCCCTCAAGGCTGTGAAGCACGCACTTGCTGCATCGTCTGCTCTCGCACACACGTTTTGTACCAGCGCAGGCAAACAAACTCGCGCCGACAGTTGCCATCGCTAGCTGCGTCTGCGTCCGATGCAGCTTATACTGCACTCTAGACTCGAGGCTCTCGAGGCTTGCCCCGTGCTGTGGGTCACCGCACATTGTGCGTCACTCTAATGTGGTATGACGTCATTAAAACACGTTACGCTTCCAACACAGTGACGTAAATGTTAATCGCGCTAGCGATGGGTCTCGATCGCGAGAACGAGCATTTAGGCACTCTTTGGAAGCGAATTAAAATATATTTTAAACATTTTCTGTGTCCAGCACTTCATGTTGAGTGTCCTTTCATACAGAGGAAGCCTACAGCAGGCCTTTTATACCCTAAAAATTTGGTGTCTCAACCCCTTTAAGTGCGTCGCACTTAAAAGAACCAGAAAGCTTGCCTTCGAGCATTTCGTTTGCCGCCAGCGTTTGCAATAAACATTACGGTTACATAAGCTACCGTGGCAGCTTATGTAACTTAGGCAAGGAAGCGTCAGAAGCAGTCAGGGATCTATGAATGCTATCGCGTTCCACTATTAAAGGCGAAGCTTAAGTGTCCGTCGTGTATTTTAGACTTTATGCCTAAAACTAAAACTGCCTGTTTCGGGGTTGAACACCACTTACAACCTTTGCACGTTAAACGCTCAGTGAATGTGCATATGGCCGCCTAGGTTGAGGCGCTGCTAGGTTATATACTAATGCGTAAACTTGCCTTGCAAAAAAATAAATATTTATATTGCACAAATGAAAAATTCCCGCAATAAATTCAATTCAATTAAGTGATTCATTTTTTGCAATGAAAGGCTAAATGCTGTACATGTAATACAATGACTTGCATGTACATGCAAGTGATTGTCTTGCATGTACAGACTTGCATGTACATGCAAGTCAATTAGTGCTATATTTTTTAAGTAATGTCTAATTTTCAAACTACCCAATTTGTCAGCCAACGCTCGAGTGAATATGTGCTATTGTGAAATAAGCACAACCAATAACGTCGACGTGTCTACTGTCAATTGCTTAAAATTGAAAGTATTCCTCGGAATGCAATGGTATTGCGCTAACGTAGTTAACATTGCTAGAAGATACCTATCTACAGAAGTTGCCAAAGATACACTTGATATTTACAGTAGATGTAAGATAGATGGAGACATGTTCACTATAGAATTGTTGGCATTAATATAAACACAATTACTCTGCCTTTTATAGAATTATAAAAGCAAAGGACCATATGAGAGCGCAAATATGTATAAAAAGCAATGTGAACATAGAAAAAAAAAGACAAGAGCATAGTGTGAATTTAGCAATGACACGTACCGCAAGTAATGCAAAAACATTTCGGTGTGTTTAGGCATAGCTTTGCATAACGGTGCTGAAACAATCCAGCCATTCAGTCGTAGCACAATAGAAATATCTAAATGTTGTGCGAGATGGCAAAGCGGGTTGTAGAGTTTCTGCCCAGTATTTTCGTTTTATTTTTTTTACTTTAGAGTTGATTGCGTCTTCGTAGAATCCGTTCTCAAACGTTTCGTTATTCACAAGAAGGCAGCAAATCAAGGTAATCTCTTCATTGTGTATGAGAAATTGCAATAGACTGCGCGATCCTTGAGGTTAGATATCTTCCTCTAATTACTGGATATATTATTTCGTCTCAACTGAACGCACGCCGCCAACAAAAATACGTAAACCTGATCAAGAGAAGCCAGTTTTCAAAAGTGTTCAATTTCCACGAGTATAAATCACGTACATGCCGAAAGCTTGTAAACTCGGCCAGAATTGGAAAAGCACAATGAGCGAAATGTGACAACAGGCAATTAACTAAATAAATGTACAAATATCAATTGCCCGAAGAATACAGCAAAAGTTGGCATTGCTGAAAGGTGGGCAACGCTCGATCGTCTCGTCTGTTTACCACCCGTAGTTTTCTTGCATAGTTAATGCAATCTCGTATATCAAGTACATGCGTTGAAGGAAGCGGTGTGCAGTAGTCATCACAGCATGTCCCTTGTGTTTTGTTTCAGTTATATACACCAGTATTCGTCTGCATCCCCTTCAACTCAAGTACGATCCATCTCGGAACACAACGCAAGCTGTGTACCGTTGCATTAGTGCTCAGATGTCTCGATCAATCCAGAGATGAATGAAGACCACTCTGGGCGGCATCTCATTTCTCCCGTGCATTAGCCGGCAATTCGTCCACTTTATGTCTCCTCAAAGCCTGGTTTGGGATAACTTTGCCGGCAGAATTCTAGGCACAGGGGCTACGAGAAAGTACCCTGTTGGCATGCTCCACTTCCATTGCTGTCGGTCTCTTTGTGTGTGCTTTTGGTTCTTGTTTTTATTTCTTCAATAAGCTCTCATATTGGTGGGGAGTCTCGATACGAGGATCTATAGCACTGTGGGTGGGACGATACAAACGCTGCTCTGCGTTAAGGGGGTACCGCGTATATGTATACGGACATTCGCATCGAACGAAAGCAGAGAAATCCTTTGGAGCAGGGCAACTCAGTGAAGAGAGGGAAACCGGAAAGGGTCCCCAGTTTGTTTTGTATTTGCAAGCTGGTCATTCAACCTTTCCTTATTTCTTGCTTCTCTGATTTTTCGTACACCATGAACTCAACAGAGCCGCACATGAAGTGTTAAGCTGAAACCGACCTTTCACTAAACTCGCAGATGGAACATGGCTAGCAATGTCCAAGCGTCTGCGCTGTTACAAACATTCGTCTATTTTAAGGCTCTGATTAGGGTTTTAAACTGTTGCGGTGGAAGTCGGATGGTATGCTGAAGTATTGCTTCCCTTCTATAGGGTAACCGTAAACCTATGTACTTAGTTGGGGAGAGAATCTGCCTAATGCAAAAGGACAGCGATATACCCCTACACCTCAAGTCCACGGTCTGCTTGTTTTAGGTTGAGCCACAAACTTGTGAGCGTATATTTTCATTTCATTGACATTTTAATTTGCAGACCAGCACGCTTCAATCCTTTGATTTTCGCCCAACACACAGATAAGTATTGTAGCATTCAGCACAGGAACGATTCCTTGTACTCGAGCAATTGGCACTGCTATCTTTATATCTTGAGCAAAACATTCCACTTCTGTACACTTATCATTCATGTATCGCTGTCATACTTTTCGGTAAGCTTGGACGGGCCTGCTGATAAGTTTGAGAAGCACGTTCCATGAGTAACACTGGCACTTTGGTTAAGACCAGGTGATGATTAAGGTCTGAGGTGTAGGGTGCTTATTCTCCGCTAGCACAAGCATGTCTGCGCAAGGCTGTACGTGCAGTTAAGTGCATACCCGCGCCACGTGCCATATCTTGGGGGCAATCTGCAGTGGGTGGAAAGCTAATGGGTGAGCCAGATGGCTGATGTCTTGATGAGCGCTGTGTTTGCTCGTGCCTAGTGCTGGAGGTTGCGTAATCTCTAGTTCTCAAAAACGAGAGAGGTAGCACAAATCTTCGGCTACCAGTCGCCGGTGCTCTTCATCACGCCAGCGTTTCGACAGCGAGTGTCGATGGTGACAAAGTGTGGTCTATTCATGCTTGCCTGTGTGCGTTTGGTGTCTTGCTTGTTGAGCAAATTAGTAAGCGTATGTCTGCTGGAATGTATAAGACGAATAAAACCACAACCTCACTACGTGTAGATGCGTAATACTTAGTTGTCGCCATCAATGCTTCGTCTTTAAAAAAAAAGTGTTGCTCTTTCGCCCTAATCTCTCGCTGTTTTTGCCCTTGGTCGTCAGTTGAGTCCATCTTCTTTCTATAGCCACAATGGTCAATCGGTCGGAGTATTAATAGCGAAATGAGTAGAATTGAATGAAAAAAATATTTGCGTAATTCGACCCCTGGATAGCTGGGGCAGCACAGTGACTGCAAGATAAATTGACTGGCGCTGGGTTCAATCTTCAGAGCAGAATGAAATTTTGATCAACTAGAAAGTTTGTTTTTTGGAAAGGCATAAATAGGTTTCTTTGCAAGATTACAGTACGGTGGGGTGGATGGCACTGTTTTCTCATATGTTGCTCCCACATCTTTGAAGATTTCTTCAGAGCACATATTCTAGGGTTATGTTTTCATAATTCATACCAAATGTTTTATTGTACAACGTTTTCATGAATCTTGGTCTACTGAAAGGATCTTTAATAGAGCAGTACCTCCAGAATCAAAAGCATTGTGCAGCTGCAGTTTAAACTACAGTTTAATTACAACTGAAGTTTAAAACTGCTGTGTTTTGATGTATTGGAAAACCTACACAGGAGAAGCCAATAGAAGGGCATTGAAGACTTAGAAGAGTTGTCCCGGAAGTTGTCATTACTGTAAACGCTTGGTGATAGAAAGTGGGGAACAAAAGCTTTTATTTTCTAATAATAAACAAAGCATTAAACAAAATAGATAAGCTACCTAATACCACGACCTTTTCCATTCAAACACACGTTCACACACTTCTACATGTTTTTTTTCTGCAGTTAAATAAACAATGCTCATGCAAAAAAAAAAATGTTTGGGAGAAATTCAAAAGTAACATGCTAATAAATCTTTCTTCGCAGAGTCATCAGAGAGCAAGGTAAGATAAATTTACGTGCAAAGGTCTTTTGTTTTTGGCGAAATTACGAGACTGTTAATGTGGTATGCAACGTAACAGAGCGGCCAATAACACCCAAGAGCTTTGTTCAACATAAGTATTAGTAAATGTGAAAAGGCGTCTGCGGTCTTACGGAGTTGGACATTAGTGCCCAATCCAACAAATATAACTCAATCATATCGCCTTATACAAGCCAGACATAATTTGTGATTGCAGAGAAAGGCCAATGTACTGCAGTAGACAAAACATAGGCCTCTGATTAAAATGACAGAAATCACTCTGGAATACGAACTAATCAGTTTTGAATGATTCACTGTAGCCTTGCGGTTCAACAGCTATTACTACAACATATCACACATATTAAAGAGAAGACTTTGAAAAGTACACTCATATTTTTAATACACAAATGAAGGCTTCCTTCAATGATCATATATGATCTCTGTAGTGTCCTTGCCTGCAGTGTTACTTATTCCTTTTTGTTTAGAGAGAAAATGGACTGACGGAAATGTTTTCTGAAAGGTTCAGCTTTAAGCGAAATACAGATCCCAACTGCTACAGACAAAAAAAAAACGCCAATCACAAAGGACATTCGTTACCAAAACCTAGTTGCATTTCCCGATTTTGTGTGGGATGTCTACAACCAACCCACTAGCCTCCATAATTGAGACAATATGCTCACTAAACAACGAAGCAAATTTCGTAGAAACAAACGGCAAGTCTAGCACCCTTCAGTGAAAACCTAATGCATTCATTTTCTCGGAAATGAATGCTCCCGCACAATGATTCCTTAAGCTTACTCTATAATGATGGCACTAAACAAAAAGAGCCTGGTTTATGGGGAAGTGGAGGTGAGCTTTACAAGCCTAGACCCCCCCTGCAGCAAGCAATACTCCTCCTCCTCTTGGTGATCGAAAACAACAAATGTTGGTATATAATCACAAACCCTAAGTGCTGCGCTATCAGCGCCACTGCCGCTCGGGAAGGGACACAGCAAGAATATGTGGTGGTGGTGAGAAAACGTTGCAGACAATATATGCTATTTTTTATCAGAGGCAAGAAATAAACCTGCTGGTGGGAGCAGGAGATAGCATATAACATGTAAAGCACTGCATTGAATGGACTGTCGATCTAGTTGGTGTAATGAGAATGTAAATAATGGAGAATAACGAGATGAGGTTACTATTTATCCGAAATATTTTCCCGCATGATTGCTTTGAATGCCACAAAGTTCAAGGCAGAAATATGGTGTCGGCAGGGGGCAGTACATAAATAATGAGTTTAGGATAACAATGCTTGCAACGTTGATGTTTATTGTATGAAACCGCACGCTTTCTTGAAAAAAAGAAGACCGAAAATATGAGTGGTTATGATAAGAAGAGGAGAAAGAAAAGCAACAGTGAATAATGAGATAAAACAAAAGGGAAGAGGTGGGGTCTCCCTTCACACCTACAATAATTCAATGAAGCCAGTTGATTTCAGGAAAAGTGGTAATACCCCCGTTGCCATTTGGGTCTGTGACACATGATGGTATTGTCCAAAAAGTACATCAAAAATCTTAGTGCTCAGCCGGTTTTCCAGATTGTAACAACGTCACGTTTAATTTCATCAAGAGAACAAATCCGCAAGATCTGTTTTATTGTCTCTGAACAGCTTGATGAGTCTCGCATGTGTGTGTCTTGCCTTTCAGTTAAGAGCGAGCAGGTTTTCTCCAAAACCACACGTAGCCAGAGGAGGCACAGTAATGTTGCATCGCGAAGTAAAAAGCGCCATGGCATTGCCACCCAATGTTAAGTGCCATGTCTGTGGAGGCGATCAGTATAGACACTCGGTTTCTTTCATGAAGTTTGCGTTTTATCGATCGCTAGTAAACGAAGGCTTCTTGTAGCATGTTTTCCAGACATGTATGGAAACTACGAATTTCTTCATTGACCTATTGGACAATATCGAAAGCTAGGTTGTTAAGAGCGATGCTGTAGTGACCCAGCAGCTGTTTAAAAGTGACCTCATCTTCATCAGAAGGAGACTGATGCTGAATTTCATGCATCCCGGATAACAACTTGCTGTGTCCTGCATGCAATGAAATAGGTTTTAAAAAAAGTACACAAAGTTACGCTGCATAACATCAATGACACATGAAGAAGATGTTTTGTTTTTCAATAGAAAGCATGCTATACGCCATGGTGCTACGCTGGCAATGTCGTATTGGCGCCTCAGGGATAATGGAGGTCATGCTGCATGACTTTGTGGGCGAGTGGGTAGTAGCCAGAATATCTGAATGCCGCAATATGGCTTTTGTTTCTGTTTTATTGAAGCAAAGTTAGCATGTAGTTACATTTAACTAACACATTGACATTTCGAAGTCTTTAACACAGCTTTAATGCAAAATCACGGTAAATGTGCTCCAACTGATTTAGGAACTGCCCAATAAAGCAGCGCAAGGTTTCGTGACTTCGGCTTAGCCTTGTTTACGCGAAACCCTTTTCCGAACCTAATTAGTCGGTCGCAAACTCGATGTTTCGAAGAACCTGAAGATTAAGGCGGTCGCTTACGAGAGGCAATGCTTGGATAATGACCTCGTACCAGGAGCGAAACAAATTTAATGCTCGTTTTAAAAATGTAGGCAATATAATTTTCGTCAACCACATAGCATGATTGTCACATAATATGGTAGTCGTGACGAATAGTTCATGTTACTCTCTATATTGGAAACAATTTTATTAGGTATAACGTGCATGCCATTTCTATTATAAGGAAAAAATAAAAACCTTGGAATAGACGATGTACTGGGGATTTCAAGTAAAGGCGGTCATTGGCCTTCAAGGTTCGGAGTCTAACAACATTGGGGTGTGCCTTTCCATAAGCTCGCGAGAGGCTCGCTAATTTGCATTTGCATTGTAGTTTAATCAATGCAAAGCAGCACACCTGGAAATAATAACTACAGCAGGGCTTTAGAAATTGTAATATTACCTATGCGAACACTGCGAATGTTAGGTGAAAGTAGCCTAACGCTATGGAACAAAGTTAAGGTAAAGTTTTGGACGCAGTATGTGAACGTGGGTTTTTTTTTCGACAGCGCTTTAAAAATATCAACTGTGTTCACTGTATCCGCTTGCCCCGTGATTTTTGTGCCGCTGACGCAAAGAGACTGCGGTCGTCATCATGAACTCGTCGTCAAACCAATTTGTAATCACCAGCCGCACACTCGCAATGACGAACAAAAAAGTAAACTTCGTTCACCACTATCACTGCGCTGCCGAGTTGCACGCAGCCTAAGTGGAAGCAAACCAGCGTATAGAGCATGATACTTTGCAGCACAATGCAGTACCAGTGAGTGCATGCAGGCTGTGCTTCAAAAAAACTTATTCGCGATAAGGTGCCTATATCTGCAGTTCCCTCATAGGTACGCTTTAGGCTCGCAGACATGCTTAAGAAAAAGCACATGATATTCGAAAGTTTCATAACTTGAAGATACCAGATGTTGCCTACGACCATCGGAAAAAAAGTGGCGGAGAGAGGCAGACAAGGTGGAGAGATGCCTACAGCTGTGCCCTAAGCACAGCACTGCGATTCTACCAAATAGCCGTGCAGTGAGGACTCGCTAACCAGCAAGCTGTCGCACAACACTTGCGCTTCGCAACTGCTGTAAGCTGCTGCGCCTATACGCATACTGGCACATTGGGGGGCGTCTTTGCGTTCCCTTTCGGAGGCCAGAACACTGAACGCTATAGCGGACGAAAACGAAGCCATGTGCATCGCTAAGAAGTTGATCTTCAGAAGAAGCCGTATAAGCTGTGAATGCATACGGTTGTCTAACTTGGTTCAGGGCCATACAGTTGTCTAATGGGTTCAGGGCCAAAGGAATCGCTGATGTTGGCACAATTTTTTAATGAAAATAACTGACTTGTCTACTTTGGCTTCTGATGTTTATCGGAGATTATTCCAGACATTCATGTCTGAACGAAGGCATCAAAGGAAAATGTTAGCCTTGTGTTTTCCTTGCGTGCCACCAAATTACCCTTGCGTTGTTCTTGCGTGTCGCCAAAACAGCTACCCTTGCGTATCACCAAACTATATTTATTAGAGCTGTAAGAGCTTCTAATAGAAGTGTATTACGGTATTGTGAAATTCAATGAACCAGCGTACCACAACAACATTCCTGCCAACTTTAATGCCTTTATATCAGTCACTGTACATGGGAATGAATTTTTTTTTCAGATTCGGGAGTGAGATGAAATGGCACGCGGTGGGCACGATAGCAGTCAATTATGCCCTTGCTAGATATTACGCATACTTCTTGACAAATGAAATATGAACAATATTATCACAATGTACCGCACAAGCGTAATGAACATAGTGTTTCTAATTTTATTTTTATCATTTCGTTTGTCAGTGACAGCACAAGTCTAAACCTGACACAGTCAAAACCCAAAAAACCTATGTGTTACTGGTACCTTCACAATTACAGCAAACTGGACCATATTTTTTTAGGCTGAAGGTTCAATGGGCTGAACGTGGCTGGAGCCGACAAGAAATCTTCGGGCTCGGGCCGCGTAGGGACCAAGTTTGAAAACCTCGGGCCAGGTTGAGGTGATTAACGCATGGCGTCTTGAAGCTCGGACCGGGCGCGGAGCAGAAGAAAACGTCCCGTGAAGCGGCAAGCCTTAGCAGCCATCGGCCAGAATGATAAAGGTACGTAAACATCTTCGCAAGAGTGAACAACCCCTAATCATGCCTAAATGCAGTTTAGTTGACGGGCCCTTTCATCACGTGCTGCACAAAACTCATCGCACCCATCACAGCACAACGGTGTCAACGGTGTGGGCGCGACCGTTCACCCAATGTCTGCATAATTTTTATCGCAGTGAAACGACAGCTAGGCACGCTGATGCAGTCTACGTGTAAAGTGTACGTGACGTGCGCGTGTTGACATTACCTTACATTAGCTACCACGGGGCCGTTTTAGTATCAGCACATCAGTGTGTGCAGGTCCTTGACGAGAACGGATAAGTTTATTGGCATACAGGCGCTCTGTATCTAGCACGAGTCTGGTGAAATGAAGACGTTTATTGAACAGGATATTTGCGGTTTTGGTGACTCAGTGCACTGACCAGCCGTGGCAATAGCGTTATGTGAACTTTCTTCAATTTCCACTACGCGCACACATGTCGCGTTTTTGTGTGCATTTTCTTTTGTTCCCGAAGCTCTTTGCTTCATAATTGTTGATAAGTTGCTGCTATGACAGCAGTAAATCGGTCTTAGGGCACCACTCACTTATACTGATGACAGAGTGGCGACCAAAAATAATTAGAACACGACGAAGTAGGTAAATTATTTTTACGTTAACCGCAGTGAAATTCACTTCTGTGACATACTTGTGCGAATCGTTTATTATTCTCCTGGTATTTTGCTACACATAAGGATATTATTTTTTTCTATTTTTTGAGTTTTACGTGCCGTTACAAAGATATTATTACGAGGCATGTCTTAGTGGGAGATTTCAGATAAACTTAGACAACCTGAGTCCCTTTAACATTCGCACAATCAACTGTACATGGCAGTTTTTTTCACTTCGCCTCCATCTAAATGTGGCTGCCGCGACTGGAGTTCCTTCCCACGTCCTCGGACTTTGCAGCACAACACCAAAGCCGCAACGCCACCAAGGCGGGTACATAAATATCCTAGCTCGAGCAGCATCATCAGTATGATCATTGCACTTTTTTTGGTATTAGACTCAAGCGTCATACCAGCCCATGAGAAACTTTTTTTTCCTATTTTACCAGAACTTGATAAGATACAGCCTGAAACTACGCTTTATGTTACCGCTGGCGTGAAAATTTACGCACAGGCTGTCAGATGACATACACAAACGAATAAACGAATCGAATTTCAGAGAACTGACAGCTTGTTAGCACCGAAGGAACTTCTTCCGCCTGCAGGCATTTTCGAGCAAAGATATGATGGCGCCTGAGTTCTCCTCTCCACATCCGCCGTGTGGAGGGATGGGGGCATGAAGTGTATGCTCCTTGGCATCGTTTTCCCATGTTTCTTTTATAGCTTACTACTACCAAACCATGGTGCAGGAAAACATGAGTTCAGTCTCCCTAACTTGCTCTCTGCAGACAAGTAGAAATTTATGGTACGACGAGGTGCTCCAGGCATCTTATAACTGCATAATTAGTGCATGTAAGTTGATGTTTTCGTTCAACACAAGTTCAAACTTTTGAAGTAAGCCGTTCAACCTCGTACCGGATGGCCACTATTCGTCACTATGCGACGCACGTAAATTTTATTGCTACAGGGGACACGGTTCTCGTTGCTGGTAAGAGATTGACTGCGTGAATACACTACCGCATCAAGATTTCAAAACATTGTCTTCAAAATTGATGTAACTGATCGTAAATCAGTTGTCAGTGGTCATTAAAAATTACTTGACATGCCTTATTCAGGTAAGTAAATAGTTGAACTGGATCGCTATGGCTGCCGGAAAGAGCAGTGCTACCACCGAGAGTAAAATTAATTTGAAAAACATGTCGGTCTCTAACATGAGAAAGCCCCAGTGTGCAAATGCTGTATTTTATTGCATTCTATCTCTTATCCCGAACATGCTTCTTCTTTGTCAATTTCTCGGACGTCATTATCACCGGCATCGAGCATTCTGGTTGGTGGGCAATAAGAAACTTAGAATAAAACATAAAATGAATCGTTAGAAAACAGTGTCTTTTGTACTGAGTTTAGATTTCTTTTGTATAGGATTGCCTTCATATTAGCTGGCGTTCAGGACGTCCGCCAGTAGAATCCCCCCAGTAATTCAGTTGGAGTTGAAATTGGAATTTTTCATTTGGAAGACTCCCAAATATATGTACTCTCAATAAGGGTACCTGTTGAAAGCGCTAATCACGCTTTCAATTTGAATAAGATCTACGCTATCCAGTTTCCAAATGTGCGAACGGGGCGTTGTTGGTTGATTTAAAAACCACCTACTTCAACATACATGTACAGACAAAATAAAACAGCAGTGATGCTGGCTTCTGCATGCGTGAATATGTCTAGCTGTGGGCTGCTGTTAACAGAAGAATATGCAACCTACTAGGCCATCAATATATCTTAAAGCGATAGTTATAGATAGTGGCGCGACAGCGCTTCTCCTACTACTTGTTTATTGTGATGTGTCTTCTGCAATTTTAGTGTCAAAGTATGAACAGCAACCAAGCAGTATGCGTTAACTTCGCCCCGTTTAAGCGGGCACGTCAGGGAGATCTAACAGGCAATTGCGTCAAACATAGACGTGACTGTGGTTGCTTTCGGTTGACATGAATGTTTAGAGATAAAGGCAAAAAAAAACAGAAGTGCTTTTTTAGAAGTGCTTAAGCTTCAGTCATGCAGGCCAAATCCACGAACAATGCATATAGGTAGGCGCATGACTCAAATAGGACATT
This sequence comes from Dermacentor silvarum, assembly GCF_013339745.2. Taxonomy (NCBI): domain Eukaryota; kingdom Metazoa; phylum Arthropoda; class Arachnida; order Ixodida; family Ixodidae; genus Dermacentor; species Dermacentor silvarum. The sequence goes on from NC_051160.1 coordinate 47,186,263, forward strand.
GGCACAGGGCGCATGACGAATGGGACAACCCAAATAAGTGGACACATTCAGTCTAGCATCCTGATTCATTGTTATGAAAGATCTCTTTCGGTCTGGCTCAGCTGATACTATTAGCAGAACACATAACGACATGTCATATTACGTTAGGAAAAGTACACTCCGGAATACTTGACTGGGAGGGGTTCTGGAGCAGCTCATCGGATGAAATATTTACGAGCTGTCATCAAGGCCCCAACACGTGTTGTGGGAAAGTAATACATTTTGTTGTACGTATCTTTTTCTGCGTAGTATTTATACCTACAGTGAATTTTGATCTATGAACATCCCGAAACAACCAACTGAAGCTGAAAAAAGATACAATAATAATGGTTAAGGCAGGTCACTAATATTCAACTGAGTACAAAGTAAATTTTTTTCCAGTTTGGTTAGAGATGGCATTCACTATAAGTATGCATTCTTCATCATGCAAAAGACAGCCACAACTTCTCATTTCTGTTTTTTATCAACGCAGTTGTACAGAGAATTGGGTGTCCTAATTCGCATTATGCATACATAAACCTCCACAGATAATGTTTCGCATTGCTCACACGTTTGAATTCAGATGTTCATCACATTAGAGTCGACCATTTCTTAAGCCTTAGGCATCATGTCTTTGGAGTATTGGTCTGTTTTAACAGAAATTCCATTGCAATGTACGAGGACAAACACGCATTGAAGTTTCTTAGCGCGATAGCATCAACAATAAACTGCTGATGTCAACACTCTGCGTTCATAGCTTTTCAAGCAACTAAACATCCTTCTGAAGTATGTTATGCCAGTTCTACAACCTGGCATATTTACTCTCACATGAAGAAAATCGGGACTTGTGGCTATTTATTATAAAAAGCTTTGTTGACAGCGGACATAACACGAACAATTGCACATAAAACCGATAGGTGAGCATGATTGAATCACTAAGAGGTTAAAAAAACGTATAATAGAAATCATCCGTCAGTTACATCCTCTATAGAACCTGACGTGTCCATTGACGTGGATGCCTCAGAATATGTATCGGCCGCTGAAAATAAAAAAATATACGTCTAATGACTAGTTTGACCTTTACCCAAGAACTTTTTTGGACAGATCAATCAAAATTCTGATAATGTCAAGGCAGCAGCCACGAAGAAATATTGCAGTGATCTACAGGGTCACTTTGCGCCAAGGTTATATATAAACATCCATGATGTGGTCCCAATATAAAAGAATGATGAAATGTGTTCCTCCGATAACCCGTCATGACACTAGCTAACTTTCGGCTTAATCTTCTCTTTGTGTAAAGCTTCTAAAGTTTGCGATGAAGTCGTCAGCCCTAACTCCGTCATCTGTAAAAAAACGAGAAAAACGGGAAACCTGTGACATCTCATGAAAGCCATATTTATTTGTAAAGTTCGAAAGACGCTACGCCGCTGGCTGCAATATCATTCACGTTGGTTTTATTCAAACTTTTTAAAGTACCTTTTTACATTTGTTAATATAAAAAGGAAAATGGGTTTAGGTCATTTCTTATACGCCCATATGCAACAATATGAAATACGTCACTATCCAACGATGGCTCATTTCTATTGTTGCCAATAAATGTCTCAGTGCTTTCCCGTATCCATTATACCTTTTAAATATAAAGCTATATAAACAGTGTATATGAGAATGCCTTAGTAGGGAGATCACATCACTCAAGAATAGTATTTTTCACCATTCCCCGAGTTTCGTCACCAACCTGGAACACAAATTACGTCATGTATGTTTGATTTAATACTAAAAAATGCAACATCGTTTATTCTTAAGCCTACTATTGACATCACCGCCTACTAAAATATCACCCTGTTCTCTAAACAGTTTTGTGTTCAATAAGGAAGCCCTATTTATCCCAAGGAAGAAAGTTGCAAAAATCCTAAACGTGCGACCGACCACATGTAATCGCCGTATGTGTGATGAAAAAAAAAAGGGAGGGGGCAGTGGACCACGGCAATGGCTGCATTGCCGATGACACTAATATAAGAAAGGATTTTGCGAATACGTTCTCTGATGTCATTTAATGCGAAGAACAACACTTAGAGGCCGCGAAGACCTTTTTCTACTGCAAGACCTCGAAAAAAAAGTATGACTTGGACCTCTTCTTCTCAATTCCGCACTGAAATTGTGAAAATGGATGAGGAAGCTTTTTTTCATGCAGAGCAAGCTGAAATTTACATATCTGGATGAAGACTGATACCTGAATTTAAGAAATAAAAACGTTGCACACTTCAGCCCCGAATGAATACCTAAAATACTTAACTCCATAAATCTGGCAATTCTATGCAAGCAAATGAAGCATGCGTTGGCAGAGTTCTAATATGCAAGAGAATTAGGACGAATTACACGCAGGAATTGCAGATGTGCAAAAAGTTGGACGATTTCACGTAGTACATCATTTAGCATCGTGTTCAAATCTTAGGCATAAGGTATAACCCGTAAAATTCACGGATGTTCATTTTTATTTAAATAAGCGTAGTGTGAACTTGTGCTTACAAGCTACTTAGTATGGCTAAAGAATCACGTATCGTTGAATTACACATAGAATCGATGCTTACGCATCCTAGAGGAGGCTAGATATTGAAGTTTTGCCGCATGGAGTAAAATCTTTCGGTCACCGCCAAATATTATGCTGTATTGCAATCTGGCAAACTACCTCGCGTGGCTGGTGGAAGCAATGCTGAGGTTTCTTTGTATCTTTATGCTTTCACGCACTGACTGAGGCGTGAAGATTCATCTGACATCTCAATGTGGCTGAAAGGTTCTTGTGACTGTACACACCAGTGTTTTCTAAACTCTGAAGATTTATGCTTTCTGGCGGCGTACTTTTTAGTGTGGTTAGGAGACGGGCATAGATAAAAATTTATGGATTGAAGAATACCGATGAGGACGCTTATAGAAAAGAGACAAAGTTTATAATATCAGGAATATGAGAGAAATATGGAACATATATACCAGAAAATATAGAAATATAAAAAAGCTCTGGAGTATGACAGAAATACGAGATTATATGAGCAAGCAATAGTCAAGGTCGTTCACAAATGCCCACTTCATGCTCAAGAACAATTATTCAGAGAGAAACGGAAGCCTCTTTAAAGAATACACTTTCACTGACGTATTTCCGTCACGGAAATACGTCATAGAACATAATACAAAGAAAGAAACCAGAAGAAAAAGTTCCACAAACATGCAAAATTTGGAAATCGAACCCACGACCTCTCGGTCCGCGACGATAGATCGCCGAGCGTTTAACCCATTGCGCCACAAACGCATTTGCAGAGAGCTACACAGACGCGCCTTATATATCTAACACTCCTCCGTGTACCCGCGCTCTTGCTCGGGGCGGTGCCGCCGCCTACGAGCAGAAAAGAGAAGTACTGCATTAGACAGTTTTAGCAGAGCGTTCACGGCCCGCTCCGCTCAGACCGTCGTGTCCTAACGATTCGCGCAGAGCCGCTCAGCGGAACGCAAGCGGGAACGCTAATGCGCGTGCGCACAACGCTTATATCGGCAGCGGAACGAAGAACGCTGCCCACGGTCCGCTACGAAGCTATTTGAGCGGAGCGTTAGGCTGCGTCTACTGGTTGATTTGTCGTTTTACAGCCACGCTGAGCGCGCGTGGCTGGCGTCTCTGGGAGACGCGCTTGTCAAACAAGCCAAATCAACGCAGTTCCTGCAGCCAACGGTGTGCGTGAAATGTTAGCGGAGCGGAGCGTAAGCAACGCTCTGCTAAAACTGTCTATTATGACACTAACGCGCACCGACAGTGAACGCTTCGGTGGTCTCAGCACTACGACGCCTCGATGCCAGCATTCGAAGGGACGCTGGCATCAAGAAGCACTACCAACGCCACCTAGGTGGCGTTCACCGTACTCAGCACAGCGGAGCGTGGCCTCCGCAATTAGCTCTGAAAATGTTCTGAAGTTGATCGCGGAGGCTGCAATTACGACGCGCTGTACGCGCTGATTTGACTCGGTGACGATTCAGTTACGTGCTTTGTCTTGCGCGTTGTATTAGTGTGTCAGTTACGTGCTTCGTCTTTCGCGTTGTGCTAGCGTGTGCAGCGTAGTGCAGCTTCCATATGCACGACGGTTGCTCATGGTCATCGACGTTGGTAGTCGTGATGGAGGAGACGTGCCACCAGGCGTCAGCGTGGGTGCATCAACGCCTAAGGGCGCTTTAGCCACAAAACACCAATAGACATTATATATCAATGTGCAATAAACATTACACTACTTCTGTGAAGACACGTTTCACTTTCGTGTTCTATACCGATTCCTATATAAGAGGGATCAACCCATTTTTTTATATTGCACACCTTCCCACTAGCCAAAGCGTCTTGTTTACTTTCCGCGCATTACTTCAAGGACCCCCCACAGCAATGGCAATAAGCATTGAAGATGGCATTACTTCACTAAGCTGCGTTTTTTTAACCTTCTTAGGGCCAGTGTGGGGAAAAATTAGAAAGAAATGAAATTCTGGTAAGGCTCGGTGAAAATTCATTCCGTGGTGTGTAAGCAAGCGAAAACCTTTAAGGGCTAACAATAATAGTCGATGCGCGGAAGAAACACTGCAATGGAAGCCCTAACTTATGATTAAAATTCTTTCAGTGTCACCAGAGAAAACCATACAGCGGAGACGTAGAGCAAATGAGCTGCGATGTAGTTTGAGGGCAAGGAGAAAAATTGTAGCCGGTATGAAAGGACTGGCTAAATTCGTCTGCACTCTTCTGTAACCTCCAATGGCTTTTTTTCCATGCTACTACTATGTTCGGTCAGTTTCAAAACCCAGCGCTTCCAATTTCTGCTTTCTGTAGCTCTTTTGTTTTTAGTTCTGGCTTTCTATACGCCCGAAATAACAGAAGCAAGAGTGAGTCTGGATGCAATAAACGTCTCGCGTGATATGCTCCGTTCAGGCCCTTACAATACCGTATACGACAACAAACGTCCTCTAAAGTGCGCTGCACCTTTACTGTGATGACACTTTGTCCGCGACGAAGTTTCATGCGTGACGTGCATCCGCTCCAGTAGAGTTGCGCTGGGTTTTCATGGTGCTTCATTGAAGGACATACTGCTGTGCACCGTGTATGACCCGTTCGGTCACTATGGAGACAGCTTTACTTTTTCGGCACTACTTTTCGGATCTGTTTGTGTGCACGGTGTCGAAATCTTGGTCTCTGTCGGAAAGGAGATTTTTCGCCGACCTATTTTTATTACGCAAGGGTGGCTGAACGGGCGTGTTGGTAAAGTTTCATCTTTGGTTAGCAGCGCGGCGATCTACATGGGCGCGAGAGAAGAGATCCGTGTTCTTTCCTATCCATTCTCTCGCTTCCATGTAGATCGCCGCGCTGCTAACCAAAGATGCTTATTACGTTGCGAAAGCTTCCTTTCCATTCGTGTTGGGCGAAGACATTCTGAGAAGCACATGGCGACAGGATATTGGATGTATCATAAGGTAAGGCCTAGTAAGTAGCGTATATGCTCATGTAAGACCCGCGCTTTTTTACAGCGTAAACTGTTATGGGCTCATTCCAATAGCCGTTTCGGTCGGCGATGGTGTCCGCCGCAGCCGCCTGTGTCCGGTGTTCGTAACCGCTATCGCCGGAAATTAGAAACAAAGTACCCAGTTCTCGCCGGGATCGAACCCGGGCCCGCTGCCCGGGAGTCGGATGCTCTACTACTGAACCACGCAAGCGCTTGCGATCCGGCAGCGGAAACATGCCCTATAAACACGATGATGACAGACACGATTATGATGATAATGATTTAATTGCATCCCCTGTGAAACGGGGATTTACAAATGGTCGCCTAGCCTGCTTGATTTAATCAGGTATGCTATACATGTTTTATCTAGCATTTCTGTATACTTCTCCTTAATCTTGTTTTTTCTGCTTCAAATCTTATATCTAACACTCCTCCGTGTACCCGCGCTCTTGCTCGGGGCGGTGCCGTCGCCTACGAGCAGAAAAGAGAAGTACTGCATTATGACACTAACGCGCACCGACAGTGAACGCTTCGGTGGTTTCAGCACTACGACGCCTCGATGCCAGCCTTCGAAGGGACGCTGGCATCAAGAAGCACTACCAACGGTGAACGCCTAGGTGGCGTTCACCGTACTCAGCACAGCGGAGCGTGGCCTCCGCAATTAGCTCTGAAAATGTTTCTGAAGTTGATCGCGGAGGCTGCAATTACGACGCGCTGTACGCGCTGATTTGACTCGGTGACGATTCAGTTACGTGCTTTGTCTTGCGCGTTGTATTAGTGTGTCAGTTACGTGCTTCGTCTTTCGCGTTGTGCTAGCGTGTGCAGCGTAGTGCAGCTTCCATATGCACGACGGTTGCTCATGGTCATCGACGTTGGTAGTCGTGATGGAGGAGACGTGCCACCAGGCGTCAGCGTGGGTTTTTTTTCTTGCTTCAAAATCTGCCCAGTTCCGCTACGTATGACTGTAAGAGACCCGTTCGTATCAATCTGCTCCTTCCTTTTTTTTTCTTTTTCACCAATACACGCGATCTGACAAGCTCGCCGCGTAGCGTCGTTACGCGCACATTCTGCATTGCAATTGCACATAACACCAGGTAGAACGCCATGTAGAAGATGCACATGTTACGATACAAGGCAGAATGTTTGAGGGAGAAGAACAACATGAAGTAGTTGTACACATGAATGCTAGAAAAGTATATATTGTGCACCTGATTAAAACAAGCGGGGTAGTTGTTTATAAATCATCATCATCATCATCATTAGCATCGTATCCTGCCACTTGTCTTGCGATGTGAGATGCGCGCCGCATGGCGCCTATAGGTGCACCATTTTCCTTGCAGTAGCAAATTATTGCACCAGGTGGCACGTGATGTAGCAGTTGCATAGGTACGTAGATCGACGTAGATGTAGATGTAGTGCCTTGGTGGTAGTGGCACATACCCACTCTGGGGGATTGGCCAAGAACCAGGTAGTTCGATATAACAACGAGAAGGGAGATTTACAAAATACTGCAAACATAAATTTGGGAATACGTACGCATATGAGAATGAATAGGTAGAGTATATCACATGACTTTAATAGAATAAAGAAATAAGGTACGTTACAAGGTAGATGGAGAAGTCTTGTGGAAGAAAAAGAAGTTTATGTAGATGTATAAGTATTGCTGTAATTGAAAACATGTATACCATACCTCAATAATTCAAGCGGGCTAGGTGACTGTTTGTCCCCGTTCTGTTTCAAAGGAAGTGCCATTATATCATAACTATTTGGGTTCATGACTAATTTACATTTCAATCTGGACAAAAACCTGCAAACTCACTGCATTTTTTAGATTTTTCAAAAGACATTGATCACGTAGCTCACTGCCGACTAATTTCTAAACTGTCTTCTTTGTCCTTAGATTCACTAACGCTATCTCAGATTCGGAACTTTCTGAACAATCGGCAGCAGTTCACCGCGGTTAAAATTTTTTCTCCCCGCTCTCTTACGTTTCCTCTGGTGTGCCACAGAGACAATTTTCTCGGTCCACTACTTTTTCTGATATACTTTTCTGACGACTTCATTAAAGCCCTTATTCACCGGCTGGCTTCAACGACGCCCGACCCTTCCTTTCGTATGTTTGAACTTCACGATGGTACATTGTACCGCTCCAACATGCGACCTCACGGCCCTGACCGACTCTTAGTTGTCCCTGCGCACATGCGCCAGCCTGTTCTCGCCCAGCTTGATGATGTGCTGACCGGTGGTCACCTTGGCGTGTCATGGACTTATGAACGCGTTCGTCGGCTGTTCTTTTGGCCTGGCCTTTACCGTGACGTTTGGCGTTATATCGCTGCGTGTGACCTTTGTCAACGACGAAAAAAGCCGACCACACTCCCTGCTGGCCGCCTTCAACCACTTCACATACCATCAGAACCATTCTTCAGTGTAGGAAGAATGGTAGGAAGACGTAGGAACCTTTTCCTACGTCTGTTTCGGGAAATAAGTGGATTGCTGAAGCAACAGACTACGCCACCCGATACGCAATCACACGGGCTCTTCCGACAAGCTGTGCAACCGATGTCGCCGATTTCCTACTAGAAAACGTTATCCTTCACCGCGGTACCCCTCGACAGCTCCTCACCGACCGAGGCCGCTACTTTCTTTCTAAAGTCGTTAATGACATACTACACTCGTGCGCGACTAAACACAAACTTGCTACTGCTTACCATCCACAAACGAATGGTCTCACCGAGCGTCTCAACCGAACCCTCACTGACATGCTGTCCATGTATGTCTCCGCTGAACATCGCGACTGGGACGTTGCATTACTGTTCGTTACCGTTGCATAATTCTTCTCGTGATGATTCCTCTTGTTTGGCCGCGACCCTACGCTACCTTTCGACACCCTTCTGCCTGATAGCCTGAATTTCACATCGGGGTACGCCCGGGAAGCCATACTCAAGGCACAAGAGGCACGTCACATTGCCATACGTCGACTTGTGGACTCGCAAAGAAATCAGCGGCGCTTATATGACACCTACCATCGTGACGCCCACTACACACCGGGCGCCCTGGTTCTCCTTTGGGCACCGTCGCGACGCGTTGACCTCTCGGAGAAGTTGCTTTCGCGCTACTAGAAGTTGCTTTCATTTACGGAGCCTCGGTAAGACGCCGACTAATGTCCGCAAATTAACTTATCTTACATTTGTTCGCCCTAAACTGGAATTTCCTTCTTCAACATGGTCCCCTCATAACATTTATTTAACCACTATGCTAGAATCAGTTTAGAATAGAGCCACTCGATTATCTTACAAAATTACAACTACACTAAAAGCATAACGCAAATTAAAAACAAATCATCAATCCCGTCTTTGAACACTCGTCGTGATGTAGCACTTTTATTGCTGTTTCACAAGTACGTTCACGAACCAAGGCCATCACCAATAGCTCTGAAAGTCTCTCCATTCACCTCACGAAGATTACATAATCATCTTTCTTTCACGCGCATCTATGGTAAAACAGACGCTTTTAACTCGTCTGCGCTTCCACGTGTCATCCGCTTGTGGAACGACCTTCCCGATATCCTGGTAGCTGAAGCTAACAAAGAAAAATTCCGTCACGACATAAACATGGGTTTCTTATTTTAAATAACTTCCTGTCTGCGTTGCTACTTGTTTGCATTTTTTTCTTTTTTTGATCTACGGATTTTAGTTTGTTTAAACTTGATTCTTCCTTGATTATTATTAACTAAATGCTTTATGTTCTGTGTAATTGTATGCTCTCTATACATTGTAAAATTTTTGAAGCTCCCCTTACCCAATGCCCATTCTTCGAGCCTGTAAGCTATTTTAAATAAATAAATAAATAATTAAATAAATAAATAATCATTATTAGCATCGTATCGTACCATTTGACAGGCCATGTGATATGCGTGCTGGCGTAACTCGGATACGTACAAAATTTGCTTTGCAGTTCGGTAATATTCTACCACGTGTCCCGACATGTAGCAGTTGCATATAGCAGTTGCATGCAGCATACAGCTGGACCTGGTTAACTCAAGCAAGCTAGGTGACTACTTGTTACCAGCCCATTTTGAAGATGCCAATAAACCATCATCAACAACAACAACTACAACGTACCGTGCCATGGTTAAAGGGATGTGAGATGTGCGCCACGTATTTTAGATACCTCTTCGGTACACGTTATGGCGTCTCCTCGCAAGGTAGGAACCGCTGCTGAAGAAGCGAATCGTAGAGCTACGTGCGCGGCTACAACCAGGCATCATCAATCTCAGCAGACTGCTGTGCATAGAGCACTACAAGCCGCAGCTCGGCGTCGACGCCGGGCGGACAGTTCAGATCGTTCTCGGGAAAACGAGGCGAAGAGACTTCACCGCGAAGACCCTGTTGTGCGTGGTGCTGAAATTGTAGGTACTCTTTAGCCGCTCCTCCAGCTCACGCTGTGACTGTGCTGTGTATGCCGCGCAGGCCTGTGACTTTTTTTAGCAATCTTGAGTAGTTGCAGCACTTACGCGCGGGTGGGTGATTGCGGTTAAATTTTCTGGCCGTGTATTATACTGTTCTTGAATGTTTTATGCAAGAACAGCAAATGCTCTTGTCCTCATAGCGCATAGCGCGAGTAAACACTTTATTTAAAATAAATATAAGAAGGCACGACACCAAAGGCTACTGGTACCCGCCTATAGTCGTCAGTAAATATATAGGAGCGCAACCTGGAACGCGAACTAGGAAAGTGGGCGGGACGAGCGCTGTACTGTCGACAAGACTTACTTGATGATGGTTGCTTATAGACATGCATCTTTAATAATGCGGAAAAGGATCCACTCACACCGACACGCCCTTAAAGAAAGCAATACAGAAAATACATCTCACTCCCACGTAGAACCACCGATGTGTCACTGATACACATTTCTCCTTTTTCTAGATATAACATGCTTCTACCACCTCTCGAGCTGTTTTATCGCAAATCTTCTGTAGCACTTTACACTCATTTAATCTTGGCTCACAGGTTACACGTGCTTCGCTCGAGCAGGCTTGGCAGTGATCAGGAAGATGCGTGCCTTATTTCTTAGCGAGCGCTTATGCTCACCCAGACCCTCATTGAGGCACCGTCCGGCCTGCCCGACGTAAACTTTGCCGCATGTGAGCGGGATTTCGTAAACTACCTCTGTTATATATTGTACGTAGGGTGCTATGTGCTTTATTGTGTATTGTGGGATCTTCTTTCTACCGATGCGTGCTCAGAGGCTAGCAAGCTTTCGGGGAGTCGAGAATACCACTTCTACCCGGTACTTATTGGTCGCCTTCTTCAGATTGTGGGAAGTTTTATGCACGTAAGGTAATAATTCCCGCCTTGAAAACGTTCGTCCTTTCGGCTGCTTGTCGATTTCCTCGCTAACCCCTAGCTTTTTCAGCAGCGTTTGCGTCACGCCGAGTACTAACGACGTGAGAAAACCTGCCTATTGGAGCCGGGACTCTATAGAGAAGTATGTCCACCATGTCAAGCAATCAAGCTTTACGTCACAGGTGCAAAAAAAAGGATGTTTCACATCCGCCTGCATTGGCCCTGAGTGGCTCTAAGCGACACTCCAAAGGCCTGATTTACTACCCATAAATACACAACATAGTAGCCGGATTTACTGCCGTCGCCGTAGCACAATTGGTAGTGAAACATAAGCGTAATGTGGAGTTTATGGGTTCGGATCCCACCGGCGGCAACTTATCATTTTCGTCCAATTTAATTTCCGTTTTTTTTTCGGTATTTTTTGCATTTAACTTCAAACGACTACTAATTTCTCCTATGCTATACTTGCCTTCATTTTCTGCTCGTTTCTTATGGTCGGAACTATCTATATACAGATATATTCCGGAATAGGCCGCCGACACCCAGTGTGCATCTGGAGTGTCCTTATAATTGCTATAGCAAGATTATCTTTTACACATGAAACTTTTTAGGAGCGCATAGTCACATTTCGGTTTCATTTACGAGGCAATGCAACACTTTCAGCGCACATAAGTATTCTACTTATGGAAATACGCTTAGAAGATGAAATTATCGAAAGGCATACCCAACATTCACTTGTCCACAGAAATGGACGAGCCCTTCTGGGAAGTAAGAGTGAAGGAACAGCATTGGTGCTAAACATTGTAATCCGACTCGTGCATTTACCTATACAAGTATAAGTACGTGAGAGAAACACACACAAGAAAATGTGGAGGACGCTTAAGCTTCGACTTTAGGAGTGCAACGCAATATCATTCAAAGATCATTGACTGTTTGTCAGGCTTCTCGGCAACTGCATCTTTCTTTTTTCCGCATTTTTGCCTTGGCGCGCCGCTGCCGAAGAGGCGAGTGCCATCTGGATGGTGTTGCAGCAACGAAACCCGATCAAGGCGCGCCGCGCTGTATGAATGGTAGAAGTACTGGAAAACGGCGGTTTGTGGTTTGAGTTTCCGCGTAACAGAAATATAATTCTCTCGTATACTGAAATTACAATCCGACGCTATGATACCCGTAGGTTGTGGTTAAAGTCGTACATTACAATTTTTCTGACGCATTTTGCTTTGAGAAATTCAATTAGTTCGCCAGAGCTTCAGCGCCACGCGGAGTGTCTGTGTGGTCGGGGTCGATCGGGATGATTTTCTTAGCCGTGACGCCGAGGCCGAGACCGACGCCAGATTTTCCGCGAGACGGAGCCCTCAACGCCTTCGCGTTAAAATAGGCCGTCTGCTGGACGGCTTTCGTACGTGTGTTGGTATTTTATATTGTTATTTCAAGAGTTTTAGAAATCGATCAAGTTGAAATACGAATGAAAACCTTACATGAAGTGCGGTGGAAATGCTGACGTCACCCGCGTCCGTTTATGGCGTCAGCATTACCCCAAGAATGTCAGGTTGATGCATGTCTTGTTCAAGTGTTCGCTTGTGGAGTAGTCTTCACAAGCGAACCATTGCAATGGATGCCGGGTCGTAGTTCGTTAACAAGGTGCCCCGAGGAAAATACTGCCCTCCGTGCCGAGTGCTGTCGTCACCAACAACAGAAAGCAATAGTTACAGCCGCCACATACGGGCATCACTAAATTGCAGTGCGGGCAGAGCAGTTAAACTCGGCTGTCTCTGCAGCTGCCAGAAAAAAAAAGATTTACTGTGACGCAACCTCGTTTTTGAATGCGCAAGAACGTACAGTATGCGGGAAAGTAAGCGTGCGTTGAAAGTGAAAGTCTCTGACGCTGTGTGTCTCTGACGCTGTGTGTAAAACACTGACAAAGACATAAAGTACGACTTAAGAATATCTTCCAGGCGAAACTTTAGGTCAGGGAGAACTCCAATTTCCATTGGAAAATTACACATAAAACGCAGGAATATTCCTTTGAGACGAACGCTGATCCGATTCATATGAAACTTGTTGCATTTGATAGAAAAAAAGTTTAATGCTCTAGCAACACTAGAAAGCCGAAAGATCATTTCGTATATGAATACGTTTTGTTATAAAAAAAGTTGCAGTGGCTTAGCTCGTCTATGCCAGGATATACGTAGCGTTAGCAAAGGTTCACCTGATTATTCTTAGCTTTCCTGGTTGTCTAGATTGTCAAGGATTAGCTTGATTGCCATGCTTACTGCTGCTCCAATGACACACACGCGGTATACGTATTATGTGGCACATGTATTCATTCCTCCTACGCTCAACCGCTAATTGCCAGGCAACTACTTCGGGATCCGATGAGTCAAGCTTCTCCGTTCTTCTGCGCTGTTGAGCAGCATTTGCGCTCTCCTTCTCCATGGCTATACCACACTGACAAACGCCAGTCAGAAGCGCAGCGGCTCCAGCGCAGTGTCAGACGGCGACTGCACAGCGAGCGCGCGCCGGCGCCAGTGCGTCTACCACGGCTACGACGTCACTCCTCTGGAATGCGCAGACCGGCGGCGGTGAGTCGCGCGCGGCGGCGGCGGAGTGCGCGAGAGGTGCCGGCTCCGGTGGCTCCGGTGCGCAAGCCGTGTGACATCACTGATCCTTGCGCATGCGCAGCACGGCTCTTGATGTGCCGCGCGAAACGGGCTTGGCTAGGCCAGTGTAGCTAACGCTACAAAATTAACGCAATTTAGTAAGTATCAAAAAATAGATAGAAGCACAACGTTCACCTATCAGAAACGCTGCCCCCCCCCCCCCCCAGCAGATATAGGAGTTTTGTTAACTGCCTCGTTTAGACTCATCTCAAGCGGATACATTGTATATATATATTTATATATATATATATATATATATATATATATATATATAGAGAGAGAGAGAGAGAGAGAGAGAGAAAGAGAGAGAGCTTATATCACGCTGCTGTAATATTTACCAACGTCTTGCAAAAGTCCTGCTCACACATTCATGGTACATTTCGTAGTGGTGCAGCGTGCACTTATTTCGTCCACTTTAAATGACCTTGTGTAGGTGCCATTTGCAGAATTGTGTTACCGTTTTTCTTTTTGTTTCGTTACGCCGTTCTGAATTTCATAGCTGAACTTTGTTAACCTTGGAATTGTAAGGAATTTTTCTAAAACAAGTTATGGCCAAATAAAAGATCAATTTCATAGATTCACAAGTCCCTAACTTTATTCTTAGTGCAAGGAATCTCACCAAAACTGACGGAGTGGTTGCCGAGGTAAATGAATTCGCCATTCTCGTGCACATTGGCATGCGCTACTGAGCTGTACGTAATGCACCCACACTTGCGTTTTTTTTTTCGTTTTTTTTACGAGATCATCTCTAAGAAGGAATTAGACAACTTTGTTAGGGCAGAACGGCACTCAGGAGGCCGTGCTGGATAAACCGCACGTTAAAATGGTAATTCATGGTAATGCACAATTGTATTAGTATTAAATTCATGGTAGTGTATCATTACTGATAATATTACAAGCTATGCTTTCATGAAAGTGCAGCGGGTATTCTTTTCTCCAGGCTTCTAGCCGGTCATTTCTGCACTGAATAATTACGGCATGTTTCTTTGACTCTTACGTATTTGTAATTTACACGTTCTATCTGTCTTTCAGCTAATTTAGCACCTAACACCAATGTAACAGATCAAAACACGAATGTGATATATGTTATTTGCAGTGCCACGGCACAATTTACAATAGCCTGGGTCATTACGATACCGGAGGGATTCACGTCTAGCCGTAGGAATTGCCGTGTGGCTTTCGCAAACCACCTCTTTACATCCTGGAAACAAAAGCACAAGCTAAATGCTACCACAGAAACACTTGCTGCAGAACCGCTAATGGTTTTCCTTGAAGAAAATAACTGGCCACAAGAAGCTTGACAAACCGCAAGACCAGACCACTATACCATAAAAAATTGCAAGTTACAGCTCGGTGATCGCATGAACTTCAACGCAGCTGAAGTGTAAGCAGTTAACGGTGGGCTCTTCAACTACGTTGCTTTTTCTTTCCTTCACCTTTGCGTGCAAGACCCTTTCAGTGCTTTTATGTCTCATGTGTTGTCGTATCCCATGCAAACTGCCTGGCGGTCCCAATCTATCGTTTTTTTTTCCCCTTAAGATCACGTTGTCTTGAAGTACTCTCAAACTGTAATGATCCCTTTCTCCACCGATTGGTCTTTATTCTCTTGAGAAAGCACTCGTTTTCCGGTTGAGAAATGTTGTGCTGCTCAGGGTGAAATTGTTTCTGCCATTTTCGGAAAACATAAGAGACGTTAAGTATATACGCGTAGGATAGAAAAATAAACAAACAAGTCGCAGAAGACACTCTTCTCAGTACCAATGCTTAATATTTTTATGTTACGGATAGGCACACCAGAGTCAAACATATAATGAGCAGAGAACGAATTGGGACGCAGCGCTGTAGAACACCTTTTTGAGAGCTGTTCATTGACATTGCGTCGTCTCGTCGCGCTGTAGCCTTCTTTCTCGTCATGTGACCTTTTGCTTACTTGCAATTGTCCCAACAGCTCTCCAAGCAAATTATATCCGTGCAGTTTTATAGAATATTTTAGCACTAAGAGAAATCGGCAAAGCTGTGGTCCCCTAAACATTCTACGCAGGTTTAGAGACAGCGCTTATCTATACGTCTTCTCATTATAATCTATTACTGTAGGTAGAAGCCGTTGCCTACACTTGTTATGAAGCATCAATCAGTTCTATTATTTCAACCAATGTATATTTATAATGAATACAACGGAATTGATAAACAGTGAGATGCTATCTATTAAACAACAGCAGTTTAAGACTTCAGTAGCTAACATAGGTTTTAGCATATACTAATGTAGTTATATAAACGCACTCGTTCTAATCTTGCGTATAAACAATGGTTTTTTAACTCAATTATATGTGTACGCATCAATTTCACACAGTCGCTGCGCCGCCAACCTGTTTAAGACAAGTAAAAGCAAAAGATTGACCTTTTCTCCGTCACTTCCAGAGGTGCGCTGTTTAGTAGAGGTTTCGCCCAAAGCGATTACGTTCTAATACTTACAGAAACATTACAAACGAAAGTAAAATAAAAGGAACGGACAATAGAGCGTTCTCAACAGCGAATGGTGTGAGTGGCGATTTATAAGCCTGTGTGTCTTGTCAGAAAATTCCCGACATGTTGTTATATCACAAAGACGGATGGTAGGCAAAGCAGCCCATAACTCACAAACAATTGGCAAGCCTGTGGCATGTGGAGTGTTTCGCGTCCAAGCTTTGAGGTGTCGCCACCATCGAAAGCACAACAGCGCACTGCCGGCGGCTGGTAGTCGAACTGCCAGCTAAGCGCCTTTACATTGTAAACTTTATTTGTAAGGCGCATTTGTCAGCTTTATGAGACCGAACGCGACTTTCTCCGGAGTGTGTTAAACAAATTAGACAGGAGACCGTTTTCAGAGACAAAGATTCTTGGACCGTGGCCCCACGCGTCGCAGGCTCACAAAGCGACGCGGGCATTGTTAAAATTCATGAAGTCGACTGGCCTCAGTGACCGACTGTGAAGTGTTGGACAACTGCACATGTTCATACTGCGAGTACTTTCTTCCCTCTCTCTCCTTTCTTTTCATCACTTTAATCCCCTTCCCCCTTGTAGGGTAGCAAACCGGACGTGCGTCTGGTTGACCTCCCTGCCTTTCCTTTCTTTTTTTTCCTCCTCCTCCTCCTCCTTATTTGCAAGATTTCAAACCGATACATACACAAAAACTACATCTTTTTTAATTTGAGACTGTCTGAAGCAAATTACGCTTGAAGGATGAAAAGTTTTATACCGTGACAGCTTCTCTAATGGGTAACCATGGTAACGGCAAGAGAGCAGGCAGTCTCGACTGGAACATTAACAGTCGCGGCAGAATTTGCCTTTGTTGAAGCTACGTGTTCGTGCTCAAATCGAGCTGCAGTTTGTTGAATATTGTGAGCGAAGTGGTGTGACATCTTCGGCAACAAAAGCGGAGGAACTTTAGCAGCATAGCGGCCTGCGACGGCTCTATGAGGTCGGATGTATTTCTCCATTCTGCGGCATACAGCTTGTGTTCACCTGGAATATTTGGTGGGACTGTACGTAGTATCTGGTTCCCCGCCCATCTCGGACGGGTGCCGGGTGCCCCGCCAAACCTCAACGAGATCGCCCGCGACGCAGCGCGTGCGCTTACTGACCGCGCCGTCCCAGGGCAACCTCACCTTGCCGAGATAGAGACCAACCGGGATGCACCCATTACGTATAATGAAATCACCAAACACTTCTACCTTGGACGCCGCATCTTTCCGCCCCCACACCCCAAACTTAACAGACCGCAAGCGCTAACCCTACGCTTATTACAAACAGACACGTACCCAAACCCCGCCAAACTCCACGTTCTCTATCCTGACGCGTACCCCAGTTACATGTGCCTCTCATGCGAATACACGGCGACACTCACACACATGCTCTGGGAGTGTAGAAACGCTCATCCCGACTCTACCTCAGACAAGTGGGAGAAGTCCCTCAGAAGCTCGCTTCTCGCCGACCAGCAATGGGCCGTCCAGCAGGCCCACGAAGCGGCCGCCAGGTATTCCCTGTCGGTCCCTACGTGGGAAACGCCCACTACGCCCTAAGCGCGTCCTGCAGGACCCAAATAAAGTTTGTCCAGTCCAGTCCAGTACGTAGTATCTTCTTGCACATAAACACTTATCCATGTTACGCACCAGTATATCTTCTATTTACTGTAAGCATCGATGCTAGTATGGTAAAGCTGTTTATTTGCGGCAAGTTGGTGCGATTCGCGTTGTGATTTCGCTCGGCCCATGCAGCAGTGCCAACCTTCAAAGGTTCGCACTGCTGCAAAGACCGAGCTAATTCAGAGTGCCAAATAATAACAAAAATATATATTATGTGAGTGACGTAAAAGTGACATACCTGGCCAAAGCAAGCAGGCAGCGCCGCAGCAATAGCAGACGACGCCGACGTCGGCCGTCTGCATGTGCGCTCCCCTCTTTCCCACACAAGCGTCATTGCGCTTTCGATACACGTTTAACTTTCTAAGCATATACAAATTATTCAAACGTCGCCTGTCATTTTTAAATTTAGATTATGTCAATTATATTCAAAACATCCCCTAGTATTGGTAAGTAAACATTTTTTTTTGGTATCAGTGCAACTACTATTATAATCCCGGCGGCGCTAGCATCGCCTGCGACAACCAGCCCCATTGGCTCTGTGGGATTGTCACGGGCTTGCAATGGCTTTCAATGCAATTATAATGTTTTTTGCTACCTCTCGACCAGAGTTGTGCAGTGCGATGGAGTTGGAGTGATTCCGGACTTATTCCGTGTTTTTAAGCACCTGGAATGGTTTGGCAATGAAATTATGGCGCAAGTACTGAAGATGGACTGAGAATTGAATGGGAGGCCAAGATTCCGGAATGGAGTTGGCATAGAATGCACACGTAGTCATACTCAAAATAATTCAAATATGGAGTTCTACGTGCCTAAGTATAGGTATTGTACTAACCAATCACGGCATTTACCGGAATTAGGCTTGTGCTCCGCACCATCCGAGTGCTCGCGAAAAGCTTCATTTCAAGGTCTAATGCTATCCTTTTCACAGCAAATTGGCAGAGAGATTCATCCCAGAACCGATATTCAGGAAACGTTTCTTTTAAAACAATATACATTACAGAACTTATTAGCAGGCTGCAGAGATGGCAGTGTTACCATGCGAAAAAATAGTACGTCATGTTATTTGTAACGTTTTTGCGACTTCGAAACTAGGTTTGTACTTGCTAGGCACGCAAGCGGGGATAGAGTGGCGGGCCACACTTTGGAGCTGAACTGTTTGTTTCACCTTCAAGCATATACTAACTGGTGATGCAACAAGTATTCTTCTTTTTTAAAGAATTTGCACACACCAGTATGCACTGCCCTACCGTCTGTTTCGACTTGAGCACTGTAATTTTACTCAACCACTGGCGTCCTCACTCACTGTTCTCGCAGTAATCTAAGATATGCGTTGTTTCCTTTAAATAAGTAGAAATATATTTTTGTTGTTATTGCTAATAATAATATGAACTAGTATTCTCAGTATAGAAGTTCACCCAAGAAAGCGTACACTTGTTCGTGTATTTTTATAGAGGTAAGCCTTTTCTTCGTCACTACATGGGAACAACTTACCCAATAATCAGCATGTACTCCTGTAATATAATGACGCCGCTCTAGCAGCGCTGTAATATTTAAAAACATCGCCAAATTTCAATGCAGCTGTAAATTGTTCTGCAATTGAGCATGAGCGTTGTATATACTGTTAACGCCAATGGGAAACGACATAACTAGTATTTTATGTTTGTCCTTTTGTCGGAATAGTAAAAAGAAATCTATAAAAGGCTTTGAAGGCAGTGAACATATATTTCCATTTCTTTTAATTATTTACTCTTCCGGCAAAAATTGAGTAATAATAATAAAATTCTACATTTCATAAATTTTCTTTTTGTTGCTTATTAGCAAGAGGTTTAAGTGGAATGAAAACGCCGCTATAAGAGAACAATTTCTAGCATGCGTAACAAATATAACAGCGATGGAAAGGACTGCGGTTATGACAACAGTACAGGACGGGCACCTATGGTATGCTGCGCATCTTAATTAAAAAGAAATAAGACACACACCCGTTTCTGCGCATCCAAGCAGACTTCGGCAAAGATAATATTACAGTACAAAGTAAAGAGCAATACGACAGTGAAGGCCACTTCCCTGGATGGAAACCAACTTGAGCAAAGATCTAGAGATACGAGCGATGCCACGGAGAATGGTGTGACCACCCTGGGTCACCAATCATCCTGCATTGCACTCACACTTCTTTTGTGATTAATCCTCTGCTGTCTGTTTCACATACCAGCTCGTAATGCGTGTGCCTGCAACAGACACTTTCCCCTTTGTTCTCGTGCCTATATTGAGTTGGCCAGGCATATTTCCTCGCTTTCTGCACAGCACCCTGACTGCAGTGCGACCGACGATGCCTTCCTGTACCCTCCCGCGGTTTCCTTTCATGTTACAGTTCCTGGTGAGTCGGCGCTGCTGGTTTCCGCTACGATTTTTCTTGTGTGCTTGGTAGCAGACCTGTACGCACTGTGCTTTTCTGTCACGAACATGGATGGTATCTTTCGTCGATTGTTATCACGTTTTCTTTCAATACAGTTGGAATCGAAAGAGAGAAATTAAGAGATGAAAGGCAGATACGCTAACCAGATCACCTGTCCGGCTGGCTACTCTGCGCTGACGAATGGAGGTGTTGGAGAGTTGGAGGAATGGAGATAAAAGGGAAGTTGGAAAGAGGATATGACACGAGAAAAACCTTTCCACGGAAACATAATAAAGGCAACTGACACTCACTATACTTTGTTTTTTCAAAGTGTATTGACGCACAAAAATTACTAGTGTTTTCAAAGCAACTCTGTGTGTATGAATAGGTTTATGAAATGTTGTTCATATAGATACAAAGTAGCGGTCCGCATCGCTACTCCACGCTTTCTTTCTCATCTCCAATGAATATGTGGTTTCTTGGTTATTTAGTTCAAGTTAGATATTTATAAATTCTAGGCACACTTTATTTACACCTATTTTAATGTTATCGAATTCCTATACTGTTTCTTCCACTGTATAGTACCACAGTGAACAGATAATCAAAGATATTTCTAAGCCTTTACAAAGATATATTGCCATCCTAATCAAAAGTGACCTCTTCTCTTCATCTTTCCGCAAAACACTTCTGAACAAGAATAATTTGGCTCACCAAGCGTGCTAAGCTTACACAGAAATAGATCTTAATTTTTTCTCTATATTTACTTGATATGTCATGGCTGGTACACCTCAAGGTACAGTACTTAAGGCTATTATTATTCCTTATTCCACTTGGAGCACACATAATCTAGGTCTTCTCCTTTGAAGCCCACTACGGCGGCTCTATGCGTGCTTCTACAATGTCTCCATTGAACACCTCCATTTTTTACCGTCTCATTTCTGGTCTCTCGCGCCCACTTTGCACACAATTTATTTTTACTCTACAACATCCTCGCATGCTTTCGGGCTTTGCGTTCACTTTCAGGTAGTAGGCCAGATGCACTCTTCTTTTATGACATTATTTAGCTATCGCATATTTTTTAGACAACGTAGTTCTGCGCGTGCAGGTCTGGTTTCCGTTTGTTCGGTCTGTTTTGGTCATTGCAATGCACTGCCTTTTACCTCCATTTGTATTCACTGCTTTGCCGTTGCTGTTTTTCCTTTGTGTCATATGCTCCGACACTTGTCATTTACGTCTAATGCGTATCAGTGAAAAGTTCTGATTGCTTTTATTTTCACTGTTTCTTTTTTGTCTGTTCTATTCGTTCAACAATGTGCACGGCGTGCAGAATAAAAAAATCTTTTGCAGCCAGCCATTCCTCGTTCCTTATGGTGTTTCGTAGGTCATCCTGAAATTATTCGCCGCTTGACTGAAGTCCTGACTGCGTTTCTTTTATGCTCAGCTTGGAGGAACACTTGTGCCAAATTAGCGGCCCATCCATCAAACTATTCTTTCGGCATCTTGCGCATGCAGGCTGAAAGAACATCGAGAAGTCAGGATCATTCGAGCAAGCGAACTAGCGAAAGAAAGCCGCAAAAGATGCGACTTAAAAGGGCTGAATGTGAGGTAATATTGTGCAACTTTTGGTTTTTGAGAAGGCAGAAGAGCAACAAGAGGCAAGTGAAGACAAAGACGAAGAAAAGCAAACAGATGCTCGTGGGTTGGCATGTTTTTTTTTTAGTTGAGTTATTCTTGGGATGAAATATCTGACATGGCAAATTATTTAAAATCGTAATAATTATTACGCGCCACTGAAAACAAGAGATAGCAGTGTAACACTTTTCGGCAGGCTTGACGTAGTGAAAGCTTGCATACTTGCATGATATCTGTCTCATACATACAGTTTTTGTCGATTAGTGAGGTAGTGTAGCATCGGTGCCTCTATAGCGTTAAATGGGTGCTAGCACAATCGGAGCCGCGGCTTTCGAAGTGCCAGTTTCACAAACTCTGAAATGTATCTAAAATTTACTGGGAAATAGTATTTTTCCTTAGTATTTACAGTGAACGTCCTTCGCCACATTATGTGTTTCTAAAGAAACACTTCCTTCATTAGCTTCAGCGCAGTCACGCGATATTCATGCGGCTCTGTCCCCTGCAACCTTTCCTATAAAACAGGGCATGCCAAATAAAGTAAGGGAATCTATTACCAACTCGTCCTTTTGGTCGCGACGGATCACAACAATTAGCAAACTTTTGTTTGACTAATTTTGGTCTTCTCATCCTCTGCTACACCAAGTTGACGCGAATTGCCGGTTTTCCAATGCCCTTTTATTATGCAAGTGTGAACAGATCACGCACGTATGTAAATCAAACAAAAACCAAAGCAAGTTTCCAACCTTATATGCCAGCTTTTCGGTGTCGTTTCGAACTCAAAAACATCCGCCTGCTCCTGGCAAGTCAACAGCCAATATATAG
Source organism: Dermacentor silvarum (assembly GCF_013339745.2). Taxonomy (NCBI): domain Eukaryota; kingdom Metazoa; phylum Arthropoda; class Arachnida; order Ixodida; family Ixodidae; genus Dermacentor; species Dermacentor silvarum. Next base: position 47,208,767 of record NC_051160.1, read on the forward strand.
GACACGGTGAAAAATGTTGCGCCCCAACGCCCACGCCGAAAACCCGTCCATTCTTAAACCGGAACAAACGGCCTGCGATTTGTGCTAGGATGAAAACACGCAGAGCCACACACGATTGTAAAGTTCTCTCAACGCAGACACGCGGAAATCGAAGCGCGGATCCGGTGCGCCGCTCGTTGTTTACCGGGAAATTTATGCACAACCGGAATCAGAAACAAGAAGTAGCGAGAAACAAGCTGGGAACCTGTGCACTGTGCTCAGCGGAACGTAAGAAGTCAGTGTGCGAGTATTGATGCATTGAATACAAAAAAGTGCAACAAAATGTTGCGACGTGAAACAAGTAAAGAATGGACTCACAAAAAAACAAAACTGCTAAGGAAAAGCAGCCACAGTTCCCTCTATAGCGCCTCGAATTTCGCTGCTATATTCAAATTTATATTTTATGGAGATCTGAGCGCATCTCGGTCCCATATATCAGAAAAAGTCCTAACAACAGAAACGATTCCTACTTGGCAACATACAATACACAACGGTGTTGTTCTTCGCAGCAATCAAATTAACGAAAAAGCACGAGGGGGCACGTTGTTTGAAAATTTCAGTTGGGCGACAGTCTTACTTATTCTTTTCTTTTCTTGAGCGTAAAGTTTGGATGAGCCTAACGAAGCCGGATATAATGCGAACATTTACTTTTGCAAGTACTACATTTCGGCACCAGGACTCGCTGGTTGAAGCTACGGAACAACATTGGCGAGTCGTTTGCTTCTACCCTGCAATTTGAATTGGCAAAATCTGCGGAATTCAGTCTTCAGTTTGATAAACAGCGTAGTTCGCCTGCCTTCATTTGCCTCGTTGTTTTCATGTGGAGCGTGAAGAGTGCAGCATACTTCGCATATTTGCTTCTACTATTCGTGTCATTATTATTTCTTTAAAGCTCGCGTTATTACAGGCCTTCCATGTAGCACGCAATCCATGTTCCTGGAAAAAGCATTCGACTGGTGGTCTTTGAAGTTGCCTCAATGCGCAATTCCAACTTTGCACGCTGGAAAAAAAATAATACCGCCTACCAAAAACGACGTTGTTCTGTGAATGAGTCCAGAATTTGGTTGGACTAAAGCCGTCTGGGCAGTGTCAACAAACTGTTTTTTTTTTGCTTTGTTAAAATTAACATGAAATATGACGCAGAATCTCAGCAACGCAGTATATACGTAAGTAAAAAGCTATTTCATGGCGAAAATTTTGCTTCTCCTTAGCATATTGCCGCACATAAAAGTGCGCTGTTAGTCGTTTTTCTCCTACTACTCTAAATATGTATGAAAATATTAATAACAACCTCGTATATTGCCTAAATAGGGAGTTATACAAACAAGGCAGCCAGCATGCTGGTCACTTGACCTACATGGTCCAGTGGTTCCACAAGGTTGGTGTTGATGAAGCATCATTATTATAACGAAGTTATTACCGGAACTCCTTGAAAACAAGCAAACTACCACTTCGTAATCTAGACACCTTCGTATTTTTCAACACGAGTTCCTTATAAATCCCACCTGAAACGCAAGAAAACAAAGGTTACGGCTGCATTAATAGCCTTGCTGATCAATTGTTTGCTCTCACGAAGATGCACACGCCAATAAGCAAATTGTGAGGATCTTTGTGCACGAAAGTTTTGTGCTGCCAGTGTAACATAGAGCAAGAATGACATGATCGCAGAAAAATTACCCTTTCTTTTTATCCTCGTTAGACCCCTTGTACATTACAGCGCTTAATACTTTGAATCCTTTTCAAAATGAACTCGGACGTGATTAAGAAACGTACTCATCCAATATATGCAGTCAGGTGCCTGCCGGGATGTATGGATGTGCTTTATTCATATTTCTTTGTCAGCGTTCAAGAGAAATTGAGACTAGCGTGATCTATGGTTTGTTTCATACATCGCAGGCAGCTACGACATCTCTGACCGTTCGCATTCACAACCCAAAAATAGTGCGTACCGCATGAAACAAATTATGAATAGTATTATATGCCTGCTAAGTAAGAAACAGGATATAAAGTATTGTACCAGCCGTGAATCACCCAAGACGTGTGTTTCGGATGTCACAAGCTAAAAGAAAGATGCCCTCTGAAGTATCAACGGAGGTGGAGAGGCCCCATATTATGTTATATCGTCTCTGTGTTTAGGAATAAAAATGCCTGTTTTCTCTCAACGAAGAGGAGGCGAACTGAATCGTATTTATCTGAAGTAGTTGGCTCATAGCTAAGACGAGTTCGAACGCACCAGCGATGTTCTTGTCACTGGGCCTTCGTCCGTTGTATTTTCATTTCACCTGTTCATGGCATGAGGAACTATAAGAGGATTTTGCTTTCCGCAACTCAGGGATACATTATAAACGTCTTTTTTTTTTTGCGAACAAAAGATCGTAGTCCGTAATAGCGACTGACTTGAAGAGTGCTTAGATCTCGGAGATTCCTTCGCTTCTCAGGAGACTGCCGCAAGAGGCACCACTCTCAAAGCAACGTGTCTCTTTCATTGAACCGCTCAGCGCAGAAGATGGCCTATGAGAGAAAGACACCGCCTGAAATGCCTTTTTGTCAACAGCTTCACTTTAACTTCCATCTTCCAATTAAAGATGTTTTTTTATATCTCTCCCTTCATCTTCGCAGTGGCTTCATGGATCAAAAGTGAATGAGAAAAAGACGAGATTACAAGGTTTTGTTTGTCTCCTCTCGAGCGTTTTAGAGTAAGGCGTATTGGCAACGCAATACGTTTTAGTTGCACGACACTGAAGCAGAAATCATTTGTTTGTTCGTTTTCCTCTTACGTGCCATTCAAGAACAATATGAAAGGGTAAGCTTTATTCCGGTTTTGTAGAAACTCGATGAATATATCTAAGTGAATACAGCTTCATGACGAGCAGGGACACGGCGCATAATAATATCCTAATGTCCTTTAGGTATAGCTAGTAAGAGCGTTAAAAACTGTGCTCTGGAATGAGAGCATCGATCGTCAGCGTTACTTCTACTATTATATTGATTGTTTGAAAGTGCGAGTATGTAAACCCAGCAACGAACATATCCTTTTCTTTCTCTTGGCACACCGGCGTTCGATTGCTGCGTCTGAAGTCAGCACTTTGTCAGTAATATGGGCGCAGACAACAGCTGGTGCAAACGTAAGCATTATTCCCATCGTGGAGAAAACGAGCAAGCTGCTGCGACGCACTTGGCGCGTGTAGAGCGAAACTTCAGCAATGAGGAACTAATTAAACGAGCCGAAATATGATTAACCGTAGGTACTCTGCTAATATAAAAACGAATTGTTGTCTCTGACCCTACCATTTGGGGCAAAGCTTCGATCAGTGGAGCACCAGCGTTTATAGCACAAGACTTATGGCGCTGCGCTGCGGAGCTCAAGCTCACAGGTTCAATTCTATCCGTGGCACCTGCATTTCGATGGGGATAAAATGCAAGAACGCTTGTGTACTAGATTTAGGGACACGTTAAAGAAACACGGGTGGTCGAAATTATTCCCCTTCTGCGGTGAGCTTCATATTCAGATCGTGGCTTGGCACGTTAAATTCCCGCATTAATTTTTTTAGCAAGCCTGCGAGGCGGCGAAGAGGCAAAGACCCCGACGTCCCCACGTGGGAGGCTTAGGCCCAGCCAACTAAACTTCTGGTTTCAATAAAAGTTTGTTCCTCCTCCTTCTCCTTACCAGCGATCAAGGCAATCGGCCCATTACGTCAGAAAACGCGCCGCGCATATTCGCGAGGAGCTCACTCCGTATGGCCAACAGCCATGGTAGCATACCTTGCAGAGAAAATGTGATTTTTATGCAGGAACAAAATTCCCGAGTGGTAACTTGCGGTGATGCTGCGACATTCGCGAAAGGTCACGTGACTCTTCACCAGACTGATCGAAATGAACGACCAAGAGTGTTTCGGGCACTGCGCGATGACAGTGAACTTGGCACAGCGTCAGAAACCCTCTCCGTCGTATGCGCCGACGCGTCGGCAGTCGAGTCACGTGAAACCTCGCTGAAGTGTTCGTACTGCTAGCAGCGACAGTATACTGGGTTAGAGCAGCGACAGCTTCTATTCGGCGAGATAGACGACGACCGCACGCGATTACCGCGGTGAGGTACGCAAAGAAATCGCTTTAAAAACGATGCACGCACGAAAATGGAAAACAGGAAGACATCTAATGCCACAGCAATTTGCTGTCGTTTCGGCCTTTGTTCTCCTTTTCGTGTGTGCACTTGTTTTTTCTCGCTGCTTCGCTGTAAATTTGTGGTGTGTCGCTGACAGGATTATTATGGTGGAGAAATTTGTATGGAACAAGTTATCAACCATTAGTTCACAATTTTACGACAAAATAACTACAATTTTCGCTAGTATTCTTATTCTTTAGTCGTAGTAACGCTAGGAGGACACTGCTTAAACTGGAATAGCTAGTGGGGTTCGCGGTTCACTCAATCAGTCTTCATTCTGTGTGTTTAGGCTTTCCTCCTTGCACGTCACTGCAAGAAATGGTGGAGCGTTGGCGTTTTTATCCTTCTGGACTGTAAGCGTCGTATTAAAAGGTAGCATGGTCGCAGTGAGGTTGGACCATACGTTATTGCTCGATGAGGCCAAGCGCGATGGCGGGCATGCGGAACAATACGCCACGAAGGTGAGGGAAGTTAGATAAATATTAGAAGATGAGGATGATTGGAGCAGGCTTCTTTGTTAAGGTTTACAGAGGAAAACAACCAAATCAGAGAATTCTGCATTTGTACATTACCGAGGCTTTATCTCTGCTTCTTCGCTCATTTTGTTGGCTGCTAAATGGCGGCTACATTTCGAAGTTTATAAAACAATTCTCTTTGGTTGATGCTTTTTTTTAACTTCACGTAACCAAGAGAAATATCTGTTGTTCCTAACCATTTCAGTAGGCCCGAGTCTACTATCATTAGTGTCAAACAGCAATGTTTTATTGTGCTTCTGACTCACTTTGGTGCACAGCCAACGAGCAATCTGCGCAAAAAGTGCAGATTGCTTGTTTGATTTACTCACTCGCGATGCAATCTTGATTATATTACCCTCATACTTAGAAAACAGTAAATATTATAACAATAATTTAAGCCGACAAAGTACACAGGACCTGCGGAAAGGTGGCTAACGAGGTGACAATGAGAGTAAAGAAAACATACAAAACCGTTGACGAGGGTGAACAATAGAACGAAGTGATGGTTCAACACTCCACGCAGCCCTCTGATTGTGATTTAACATCTGCAGACTCATCATTATGAGCCTGGCGGCAAAGTTTGCTCTCCAAAAACAGTCTAGTGCAGAACCTCGCCCCACGTTCTCTAAGTTCTCCATTTCTCCTTTTCCCCAACTTTCCGCACCGCAGCAAAGGTCTTCTTTAGACGGCCTGCTATGCAGGGCTGCCTGAGGCAACATCCCGGTTTGGTGTATACTGATGGAAAGAGAAATAGAAAATCACGACGTGATTTTCCGAACTTGTGGATGGTATAGCTTAACCAGAATACGGAAACGAAGTCAATAAAATGTTGTGAACGAGGTATATCAATGGTGATTATTAGGTAAGCAAGGCAGGCCAATGTGCAGTTTCAGGCAACATGAACATGGTACTACCTTTAGCGCGAACTCCCATATTTTATAGTCCTTATTATCATGTTGTCAACATCTCACTTATTCAGCTGGACGAAAGCAGTTCCCGAGGTATATGAGAACTTTTATTTATATCAGCACGGAACAGACAGAGGCAAGACAAACGCGCTATACTTCTAGTCAACTTTATAAAGACATGTGTGAAACAAACAAGCAAACAAAAATATGCTGCCGCCGCCAGAGTATAATTATTTATCCCAATTATCTTTATATGTTTTGAATAATTAGAGTACGAGATTACAGTGTTACCATGTATTGCGGTTCTTCTTCCATTGCACCTTAAATAAAAAAGTGGCCTCGAAAGTACATCATTCTTATAGATTCTACATACGCGCATGCGCGTATGTAGGATCTATAGGAAAGTAAGGACTTTTGAGGCCGCCTCTTTATTTAAGGTGTAGGGAAGGTTAAGAACTATTTTCTACCTGAAGAAGTCTAATTTTCGCAATAGCTGACAAAAGCGCCAGCATCCACGTTCGAACTAAAATCCCAAGTGCGTATTACTTTAGCCTATGCCTAAATTTAACTTCTTCAGTGACAAGATATTTCAAAGGTCCTATAACTGCTAGACAGTGCGAATAAACATATACAACTTCTTGCATGATGGTAACAGAAGATTCACGGGAAGTCATGACAGGTGGGTGTGCGAGCCGTACAATGCTCGCGGCAGCGGTGCCTAACGAGCCAAATACAAGGTTCCACGGCGGTGAAACTGCGTAGGCAGTGAGAGGTTGCACAACTATGGCTATGCATGCCACGCTGGGTGGAAGAGAAGCGGCAAAGATGTCACACGTCCGGAGCACGCGTCGAACGACAAGCCTAAAAGGAGCAGTCTCGCTATATGCGGCAGTTTTCGCAAGCGTGAGCTGCCGACAAAGCTCTCAAGCGGGATAAATAAGAATGGCGCAATTCCGCAACCACCGCGACCAACGTAAAGCAAATTGTGAAATGCTAAAGGCAACGGAGAGCTTCTGAAATTCACATTGCACTTAGGCTTGAGAATTTTCATGCCTGGCAACCACCCGCGTCCATCAGTGTCACTTCTTTTAAAGCGAAGTGTATGCCGCAGTGTCACAACGGTTTTTGAAGAGAAAGCTTCATTATGCTACGTCGAGCAGCCGTCAGCGACTCAACAGTTTTCACCTTGAGAGCTAAAGCTCACACCACAAGAGAGCATTAAGGCGCCTTTATAGCCTGACGTTATCGTTGTGTGTGTGTGTGTGTGTGTGTGTGTGTGTGTGTGTGTGTGTGTGTGTGTGTGTGTGTGTGTGTGTGTGTGTGTGTGTGTGTGTGTGTGTGTGTGTGTGTGTGTGTGTGTGTGTGTGTGTGTGTGGGTGTGTGTGTGGTGTGTGTGTGTGTGTGTGTGTGTGTGTGTGTGTGTGTGTGTGTGTGTGTGTGTGTGTGTGTGTGTGTGTGTGTGTGTGTGTGTGTGTGTGTGTGTGTGTGTGTGTGTGTGTGTGTGTGTGTGTGTGTGTGTGTGTGTGTGTGTGTGTGTGTGTGTGTGTGTGTGTGTGTGTGTGTGTGTGTGTGTGTGTGTGTGCGCGCGCGTGTGCGTGTGCGTGTGCGTGTGTGTGTGTGTGTGTGTGTGTGTGTGTGTGTGTGTGGTGTGTGTGTGTGTGTGTGTGTGTGTGTGTGTGTGTGTGTGTGTGCGCGCGCGCGCGCGTGCGTGCGTGCGCGCGCGTGCGTGCGTGCGTGCGTGCGTGCGTGCGTGCGGGCGAGCGTCATCAGATGCCGGCCGCGTCGGTGCGCATTGGTCGCGCGTCCGGTTACATTGGCGGCGCCAGTACGTACGTCGAACCATTGGTCGAACTATAGCCACTGTTGTTTTCGCTAACGTGGCATAACGTGTGCGCGCGTTCATGCTACGTCGGACTATATATTTAGGCCTTTACGGAGCCCTGAAAGGAGACATTGCCGCCGTTGCCCGAGTAGCGTTGTGCCCGGCTGCGAGTTGCAACCACGTCTCACTACTTTACTGATCACAGCAGTGCCTTCATAGACATAAAAAATGATGAATAAACAATGTATTCATTGCAAACATGTCTGTATATCATTGCGAAACCACACCTCTGCCACAGCTCGACAATGGGCCTGGCCAGTGAAGCTTTCGCTATCAACCAGGGATAATCAAAGCTAAGCCACACCATTTTTGGCGCTGCGATGGCAGCAACACGACACAGCACAATCAGCATCGAATGTTAGCAAGAGAATAGCCACTATTGCAACTCAAAAGCATCGCATAACCAATCTGTTGGTACGCCTTGGAGCACATGCCGGTTGTGCCGATAGATGCCAAACACTCGTATGTGACGGAGCTTACTAATGTACTTCAATATAGGAAGTGTTTGCGAAGTCTTGAGTACATTTCAGCTATTGGAATTGCAGGACCATAGTATTTAGAAAGCGCAGAGAACTCCCTCTTAGCTTCCATGTATTTCGAGTATGAGTTCATCAGATTTGCATACATCTTCGAAGGTTCCAACGCGAAGCATTTTTTCCTTATGTCGCACACTTTGCGGAAAGTCAGAAAGAAGGTGTGTATCGCTCTTGCCTTCCGCTGTTCTGTCGAATAGCTCGTACCTGAAAAAAATTTTGAATTACATGCTTAGTGTTGTAATCGAACCCAGTGAACTGAGTTGTCTAATTGCTTGGGCCATCAAGTGTGAGCTCATGGTCATGATGACATTGTGGTAACTGCATCGTAGTCAATCCACCTTTGTCATGCGACTTTCGTCATGCCGTCATAATCGCGCCATTGTCGTCATAGAGTGGTCAGGCATTCGTTGCCGTCGTGATTATACCATCGCCGTCAGACCAGCTTCTTCATCCGGCTCTCATCCGATCTCTTCCTGTCCATCAAGACATCGTTGTGACGCCATTGTCGTCATCATAGTCTTCGTAACACAGTTGAGGTCAAGCCATCGTCACGGTACACTCGTTGTCATCACATAATACTGACACCGTTGTGAGCTTATCTTCGTCATTGCATCATCGTCGTATAGTGACCGTCATGCATTCTTTGTCATACTACCGTTGTAACACCACCATGGCCGTTTCACTGTCTTCATTCTAACTTCGTCATCCAACCACCATCAGCATGGCGTCGTCGTCTCGCCATCGTCTTCACATAGTCGCCCTGTCATATCGCCAGTGCTCTACCATTAGTGAACGCTGTAAAGCGACAGCCTGTTACAGTTAGCGCTGCAAAACAAAAGGAAGATAACACTGTCGTTTTACCAACGTCACCACTTTAGAAACGCTATCCCAGTGTCGTCATATATTCATCGTCACACTGCCTTCGTCGTTTCATCGTCATTACTCCTTCGCCGTTATTCCACCGTAACCATGCTGTCGGCATGTAAACCTGATTATAACGTCATTGCCATGTCATCGTAATCATTGCGTCATATACAGAAATGTGTTGTCGTGCATCCGCTATTACACCACCGTCGACGTGCTGTCGTTGCCTCCATTGTCGGCAAATAGTTGTCAGGCATGCATTGTCGTACCGTCTTCCGGATGCTATCTTGGTCATTATAATGCCATCGCTTCAGCTTTCTGATTCGACTCTCCGTCATACCGTTGTCGTCATACAACCTTCGCGATACATTGGTCCTCACGCAACCGCCCTCATAAACTCGTCATCATCGCATTGTCATCATACTCTTTTCATGCCATCCCCTTCATTGTGTCGTATTGTCATTAATATACCATCGTAGTCATGCATTCGTTGTCGTACTGTCATTGTCATGCATCGTTGTCATACCATCGTTGTCACTCTAACTTCGTCATGCCACAACTGTCATGCTACCATCGGCACGCCATCGTGGTCACATAGAAGTCATCGACACACCATTGTCTTCCCGAGATTGTCGTAACCCTGCCGTTCTACCGTCATCATCACTTTGAGACACCTCCATTTACCGTCATGTCGTCGCCGTTACATTGATTTGGTCGTTCTATCAACGCCATTTGAATAGCAACACCAACGGCTGTTCTTTGTGACGCCAATGTCAAGCCGTCGAGGCCATTGCGTCGTCGTCAAGCAGTCGCTGTCATGGATCTGTTGTCATATCATCGTCTTCATGCCGTCGTGACTAAGCCACCATCGGCGTTTCAGCCTCGTCACCTGATTGTCGTCATAGACTTGTCGCCGTCCCACTGTCCTCACGCCGTCGTTGTCACGCTGTCATTATACCGCCGTCATCATTTCAGAATTATCTCTCTGTCGAAATGCTGCCACTGTCCTACCATCTTAGTTGTTCTATCTACGCCATTTCTTCGCCTTTCCAATGTTGGTATTGCGTCGTCGTCAATAAGTCGTCTTCATGCCATCACGCCCCGGAGTGCTCCGGTGTTACCTTGGCAAGTGAGTGCCATATCAGAGTGATCTGATACCATTGAAACTGTATGTCGCATACAGCCAAAGCAACGAACGTCTCAGAATGACTACTACGTATTTTAAATAAACGTGACTTCAACAATATGGTGCGTGGCGGCATTGTTTGCATGCTAATCGCATTACCATCTGCAGTCGTCGTGAGTTGGGTTCTGCCGTAATTTTCTTTCTAGTTTTTCTACGGCAATTTGCGTTAATGTGAGAGCCCTATTCCAAATAACAACACTAAGATTGTCCGAGAAGCGCCAAGATTCTACCAGGAGTTAAGTGAGAGTATCGCAAGGCGCGTAAGAACAAGTGTATAGGTGGCATCCGACGTAGTAAACTAGGAACCTACGCACAAAGCAGCGCTAACCTAATTCCGTATCCTCTTGCGCAGCCAAGACTTTGTTCTCGCTTCCGACCTTCATTATTCTTGGTAGTTGGGTAACCGGAAAACGACGAGAACCATCGTCTGCTCAAGTCAGGAACCACTGACGCTCGGCTTACTAAACGAGGAACGTAATTTGCCGCCCGGCAGCGCACAAAACACCGAGGGCGCTTCATTTTGGCACACCGTCGACTACACGGCTCCTCACAGCTTTAGAGGGCCTGGCTTACCTGGCCTGGCAACGGCTTTCCCTATCTATGCTCCGATAGGCTCGCCTTCGCTGGGCCACCATAAAACCTCGTCCGCAGTGCTTAGTTATTCTTATTTTATGTCGCTTCCTTAGTTCCGCGCAATTTCCTGCACGCGTGCGAGTCTGGCGTAGAAGGCGGAGAATGTTTGTAGTAGCGGCGATAATTTGTGATCGCAGTGCCTCGCGTCTAAACCGAGAATAACGCGAAATCGGGAGGCGCAGTATTTGGTCTGGTAGCAAGCCACATGAAGCGTAAAGTGAGTGCAGGAAAACCAGGCGGTGGAAACTTCATTTATTTTGCGTAGTTTCGAAAGGATTGAATTAAAAGAACTTGTTTTTTTGCATTTATAGCGTAATATAAAAAATGGAAGAAAGGACAACTTACCGTCTGTGGAAGACGAACCCGCGAGCTTGGCATGGCAGCTGCGGTTCTTTAGCGACCCAGGCTAGTGAAACCATTGCACTTCGTATACTTTCCGCGGCATTATTATGCATGCTTGTTTATCTTAGCCCCTATAGTGTTCGCCAGCGCCGGTAGAAGTCCTTTGAGTGGTTGCGGCACACCAAATGAACCGCAATCGTCGAAACACGGGAATTTAGTAGCATACATGTACACACTAAACAGGCACATACTCACTAGGTCATGGAGAGTGTGGAACCCCTCGCCCATGCAAGCAGTGCGAAGAATGAAGGAATCGAGTAGCTCAATTATACGTCAAGTAACAACTGCACGAAGCCAGGGAAACAGACTATCAATTATTTAGAATTGTGAAATTTGAAATAAATAGAGACAATTGGTAAACTGTGTTTCATACTCTTTAAATTATAACAAAAAATAGAAAAGCAAATCAGAGCCAGGTACAGAAATCCGCATTTTGTGTTCTTGATACTAATGAAAAAATCACACCAGCTCATGCTAAGACAGATGCGGTATTCTCCTTTGAGCATCGTGCTAAATTATAGGCAATCCAAGAAATAGACGTACTGCAAACAAACTAAATAACGCGCCAATATATCTTTGTTCCTGAAAAAAAAAAACCCACACACACAGCAGGGCACACAAAACAAATAATGTTCTTGGAAAAAGTGAGAACATGTGAAGGAGATACGTGGAAAAGCCTTTTTCTGTGGAAAATTCTCCAGACTCCACTGGCGTATGCGTACATAAACTGCACTAACTTCCACTTGTTTCGCAGCTGCTACACGGACGAGCAGCATCGAAGTGCCACCTCACTCAAGTTGTGTATAGAACAAACGTGTTTCCTTCTTTTCGCATATTTTCCTGTCGCTCATAAGCATTTGCACTGGCGCTATTCGCGCAAGCTGTTGCATAGCGAAAGCCCTTTGGACGGCTCGTAACTAAGACGGACGGCCTTTCATAAACGCGGGCTTTCCGTTCGCTTTGGTATGCCGTCGGCGCGCCGCGTGGGCAGCTGACCCATCTGAGGCCGACATGCTACAAGGGCAGGTCTGCAGCGGCGGCCTTCGAAGGGGATCGGAAGAATGATGCCACAGAGCGTATGACGTTAGCCAGTTGTCGGCGCATAAATTTAAGGGCAAAGTATATGCAGTGCAGTGATAGGAAAGTGCCTCTGTGCTGTTTTGGCAAAAATCAAAGGGAGTCGAAGGACTCGACTTTTAGGAACAATCACGGCAATGTCGACAGTCAATGAATCCAAAGAAAGCATCGGGCAAATTAGATTTTCAAATTGAAATGTACAACTATGATGGAGGCGTGCCCTCACTATTACCTGGATATTCCTAAGAATATGTAGATGGGCGCAAATGTACGCGTTTCTTATGGTTATACAAACGTGTAATCAAAAAGATTGTGGCGATGTAGTGCTAAATGTGAGAGAAATGCGTGAGCATTACGTCGCACTTCTTTAAAGTCTTGGATCCAAGATTTTAAACGATGTCCACTGCATTAAAATGTGCTGGTTATGAGCTCGCTCGATACTCGTCCTGCTTCTGCGACAAGCGAACTGCAACTGATGGTGGTATATATATATATATATATATATATATATATATATATATATATATATATATATAAGTCCTATAAGAAGCCAGCACACAATGACACCAACTACAGCATAGGGGAAGTTATCTGCTGTTCTTAATTTCATTAAAGAAATTATAAACATTATTGGAAATGAAAATGGATGACAATATCATAAGCCTTTCCACTCTGTGAAGGCGGATGACCAGCGAAGCTGTTTAGCACACGACACAGACATGACACAGAATTTTGAATGAAGGTACGAACACATTTATTCTCTTGAGCGGTGGACAATTGGTGTTTGCGGCCCGTCGGCATCGATTAAATTATCGCACCTGCTTTCGCCGTCGCTTTTTATAGGCGCCTTGCTCCTCGGGAGTCCGGACTGCACTGCGGCCTGCCCATTACGACGACAGAAGAGAACTGAAATTCAAAATGTAGAATGGCAATTTGTCTTTCTGGTTTGTTTGATACCGCCACCACGGGAGAGCGGAAGGAAATGAAACTAGATACGCAAGCGCTTGGAACGTCGACAAAGAGAGGTAGGTATGAATGTAGAGGTGTCCGATGCGGGTCGCACAGCGGCAAATCTTCGAGAAACTTTGAGAAACGGATTTTACTGATCTTGAAAATGGTGCGTATTGAAAACTAATCCACTTAAAATGCCTATCCGACGGACGCCGACGAGTCAACTGCGGAGAAAGACGACGACGAACGTGCCAGTAGTGGCACGAGCGCCCTCGCGCGGGACCTGAGGTTTTGCTTGCGCACACGGAAAATCCACGGAACTCTAGCCATAAACAGCTTCGCTGTAACAAAACGTGGAGGAGGCTTAAGTTTCACCTTTAAGAGTGGAACGCGATAGCATTCAAAGATTCCTGACTGCTTCTCACACTTTCCGGCAACTGCAGCTTATGCAACCGTAATGCTTACCGGGAAACGCTGGCGGCAAACACTATGCACCAAAGCGAGTTTCTAGTAGAAACGCGGCCTATTGCGTGGGCCGAACCCGGAGGTAGAGCACAGCCGCGCCAAAACAATAACATCAATTTCAGCTTTCAGTTATTCTTTCGCACTTTTAATAAATAACTCTGAGATGATTTAACATAAAAGGCACGCGATGTCGCTGTTTTGTTTCATGATATGTGTTGGCGGGCTGTCGTTCTGAAAATTCCAAGGAATACCTTTTCGAAGAATGTAACATAAGGTATGAGCAACATTATGAAAGAATTATGTGGAAGTGCAACCCGCATATAAGGCATGTGGTATGGTAAGGCGGGGCATACATATACCTTATATATACGGAAATTTTCGCTCCAGACAACTCCGCCGACGCCTACACCGACATCGAATTTTCTGCGACGCGGGTTCCTTAAGGCTATCGCGTCAAAAGAACTGGCCGCATGTGGAATGCGAACCGACGTCTTCGCATTACGCGTGCGATGCTATTACCAACTGAGCTACCGCGGCGTCGTTTTCAGCCATCCACGTTCTTCAGGCTATTTATGTTTATTTACTAGAAATAACCATTGGAGTGTTAGCCAGCGCCACCAATCACGGTCTTGATGTGGAAAAGATATGGAACATTTTTTTTTCTGCCGCAGGCGTCACGTCTACGTGAACTATCGGTAAAATCAAATAGTCAATAAACCCACACATGCTATCTGAAGGCATCAAAGCTAGCCGGATTCGAGACGCTTGCTATGTAATGATCAAGAAGAAAGGAAACCGACTGATCCCGATTTTTATTAGCCATATCATAAAAAGACATTAAACAATCACACCAAGGACAACATAAGAGAAATTACTTGTAGTTCCTAACTGAATAAAAGAAGTGATAAATAAATGGAAATGAAAGTGGATGAAAGAAATTTCACCTACGATTACCTTACTCCCTAATGTGAAATTTCAGCGCAGCTGTTCACGTGCTTTCGATTCGCGATATATTGGCTGGCGCGGACAATCTGTCTCGTGCGGCATGTTGCAAACGGAGCCAAGTATGGCGCGACGCCCTCGCTAATTAGGAGATGGCGAGAGGAAGCGCGTGGGTGACATGTGGGCGCGATTCGGAGCAGCCGCCGCACAGACCCTCCACTCATGCAGCGCTTTGTTTCCATACGGACGACGCGCGCTACTGTGGCAACATCTCGTAGCCATCGCTACAAAGCCCCCTTTTCTTCTCAAGCTCTCTTCGCGCTCGTCGCGTTTTTTTCATCCCCACTGCGCTCCGCATTCGCTCTCATCTTTCACTGTGTTCGTTCGCTCGCCTACGCCGACGCTCACTGTAGAAACGGGTGCCTAGGAGGCGTGCTCTAAATGAACCGGCTTTCACTAGCAGTCGAACGAAAGAAAGACTACCATGGCCTTTGATAACACAGCTAAGACAGGCTGCCATGTTAACTCGCATACAAGGTGGGCTCATATGTGCTCAAATTTCTCCAACTGTGCAGTCGTCATCGCGAGTTATAGGCGGTAACAATGAATGCTCTAGAAAAAGCAAGCAAGAATGCACACACCGGAAGATAAACGTTAGAGTTTATTACACGGGAAGCGGAGATGGAGGTTCTGAGAATTCTAAAGGCATCCTTTATGACGTTTGCGGCCATGGGAGTCGCAAGGGAGGATGCTAAGGGCACCCTCTCTTGCGGTAGCCACTTTCTTTTTTACTCTCCTCGTCGCCGAAGTTGCAACCCTCAAAGGGGCGCAGAGAATTCGCAGATGGAAGTGAATACGGCAAACAGACGGAGGCTATAAACTGCATAAGGTGGCCGAAAGTGCACACCTGGGAGAAAAAAAGAGCGCGAGACAATTTAAGTGTACGGAAATGGCAGGCCAACAGCGATAGTAAAGAGACTAACGAATATAACTGGCAATTACAGATTCCCATATCCGAGTAGCCCTATGGCGCAAAGCGTAGCGTCATATAAGCACGGAGGCGCTTCCTCTCAAACTGCGCACATAAAATGCGCGGATGTCGTTTACGCTTACTTTATAGCACCACAAACGTGGTCTTCTCGCTTTTTTAGATGATCCGTGTTGCATGGGCTGTTCTGAAGCACTCTCGCATACCCCTAACTTACGTCGCAACAGTACTAATGTAGTTCCAAGTGTAAGCTACGACTCTTCATAAAATAAACACCCTGCGCTTTTGAAGGCCGTTATGGCATGGGTAGCTTAGGCCTCGTGGATGACACCAGCCAGTTGTAAAACTGTTGAATGTCGACTGCGAAGATGAAGAACAAATATTTACCCTGCAACTTCCTTGCTTGGAAATATTAGAAGTAGGAAGGTTGAGCTGTGATGACAAAAATAAAGCAGCGTTTAAGTATTACAGCCCAAAAGTTCAGAAGTTCATACTTCATAGTCGAAGGCCCAAGCAAGAGAAAAGTGCAATAGTTGAATGACATTTTACTCCGAATTAACTGAATCACTGAAGAGTACAAGTGGTGTTTGTCTTGGCTGTTATTAAAGTTCAAAAGCGCATTAATTGTCACGGTCATTTTACAGACACCTTTTTAGTTCTTCAGAGATGTGGATTTCTGGAGGTCTTTCTTCTCGAGCGGCGAAATTTTCTTTTCTATATCGACAATCTTGCGTCCTCGTTAATAAATTCATGCTAGAGTTAATGCTTATAGAAATAAGAAGAATGCATGCATAATACATTGTATAATAAGCAAATCAATCAGAATCAGTTCTTTAGGATAGCTTGCGGAAAATAAAATACAAAAGATAAACGAACACTCACAGCTAACCCGTATAAAATCACGAAGTGCGCATGCCATACGCACTGCGGCCGAACTATAAAGATCCCCGATATGTCTTCCGCTAAAAGCCTTTCTTCTGAAAGAGTATCGGCTTTCCAAGGTATTCAGCTTAAGAATCACTTTATGCCCTGTACAGCGTCTGCACTTCAGGTCTGGTAAGCAGGCCCCAGCGAAGCCCTGGTAAAAGAAGCGGAACTAATTTCTACGCTGAACTAAGCAGTGGAGTCCCACAGGCAAACGCAATAACGATAAAAACATGCCTAATGAATACGATTATTAGCTAGATTTCTTTCCATTTCCCGGAAGTTCATTACAACAGTCCTGTGATCTTGCTCCTTTCTTCTTTGGAAAGCTTTAAGTATGTTTTTCATTATCAAGTGTTTAAATAGCAAGGACTGATTCCTTTTCGTTTTCGTAGAAGCACCATTGTGGACAATGACGGCAATTGGAAGGAACATCAAGGTTTAGGCTGCAGAGATAAATGGATAGCAAATGTGCCGTGAGCTCCATCAAATTTCACTGCCTGAAGTGCCGGATAGCCTTTAGGGTGGTCGTAAGAAGGCACTTGGCTCTTGTTACGTGCGGCTTTGGTTCCCATTTTATTTCCTCATTCAATCAATTTCTCTCGTAAATGCCGTGCGCCACACACCGATTTCGAACTTCCGTGTAATGTAAAAATGTTTTTCATTATCTCAGTGCCCCTCTTCTTTTCATATTATAAGCTTAAGAGCGTTACTCTGGCATCAGTTGGTTGCATTGCATTGCGGTGCGGCGAGCCATACCTTTTGTCATAGTTGTTATCTTGTTCGTTTTCATCTCTGAGATTTCAGCCTCATAGCTGTTTTTGTTATTAAGCCATGTTTTTTATCTATTTCTGCACGTTTGCGGTCATTTGTGCGTTTACGTATTGTGCTACAAGGCACATTAAGTCAGTCGTGCAGCGTTTCGTTTTCTCGTGCCACAATAAACATTAACCATGGTCGTATACAGGTATCAAAACTAAGCTTCTTGACGTATAAAAACATTTTTGTGATCCATTTAAATGTGGGCTGGCCAACATAGGCATCCTTGTTGTGGACAGAATGAGAGGCAGTAATTGCGGCGACATCTAGCGTAAGGCATGTTGTTGGGCTGTTGGTTCATAGGTTAAACAAAATTTGTAAACTGCGCAAGGAAGACAAGACGTAAACAGAAACATAGACGCACACAAAGCGCCTTATTTTGTGCGCGCGTCTATGTATCTGCTCGCGTCCTGTCTTCTTCGCGCAGTTTAATATTTTGCTGAGTCTAGCGTAATATGGTGGAAGCTTGCGAGCCAATTGCCTTTCAATGTTACTCGCCCTAAACCGGCGAGTGATCGAGGCAAATTCACAAAGCCTAGAGCTAACCATATATAATTCGTTTTGAAAGGGTGTTTCGTAATAGTTTTGCAGAGGGGTCTTTCCGCTTACGTTCTCATGTTCTTGAGATTTATTATGGCAGTTTGTAGAGAGAGACCAGCAATATTTAAATGAGCTCAGAGCATACATAATCAACAACCATCGAACGAGAGACGCTTCCGGAGCCACTGTGCACACAAGAGCCTTGTTTTCTGCAGGGCCATAGTGACGTTAATAAGAAGGTATTTCAGAATCTTTCTATAATTTCACGAGAACACTTTGCTTCAAACGTTCAGGTCGGTGTAGAAGTCTTACGGTGATGCAGTGCTCTGCCGAAATAAGGTTTCTTTGCCCCTGCTTCACAAAGATACATTCAGTCGTTTTCATCTAAACGAAAAATGAACCCATATTTGGAAATCCAATATATCCCTGAACATGTTATATTCAGAATGTTCCAGCTAGTCGTGGTCTCGGATACCTTATAAACAAAGGCGGCCTGCCAGTGTGATTCAGCTTTTAATGACGATAATCCTTAGACTTCAGTCAAGAGTTTTAGCTAGAAACTAAATAGTTGTCATGCGCCTGCAGAAACACGTCAGTAAAAGTAACAAGGAAACAGTGGCACATCTAGAACTTTATCCTGTGTTTTCGGTGGCAGTGATCCGGTTTCACAGAGAAAGTCAACTTCCATTTGGTTGGAACACGAGTATATGACTGAAACAGCTCAGAGCAAAACCGTCTGGCTTATTTTCCGTATGTCGCGCGCACAGAGCATGCGTCGACTTTCGGTTGCAACCACCGCTGTGTTGATGTAGCTTGAAAGCTAGGTCCTGTGAGAGGCACATATTGCATTCAATAGGTGCGAGAAAATTTACAGCGTAGTTTATCAACGCGAACTAGCATCATCATGTAGCGGAGGTACTGTCTAAAAATACGGTATTCTTTTTTTCTCCTTGAACGCGCAGTGCCAGAGATCAGAATGAATGGAAGCTCTCTGGAGGACTTCCAGCTAGTTTCAAAGCTGTTTCTCTTACTATAGAAGCTGAGAACTGCATGTATAAACATTGTTAGCTGAAATATCTACCCAGTGCGCCTTTTCCGTAAAGAGAACTTACGCTTCATGGGGTCTAGCGATCCCGACAACCTCCAATATAGGCCACAAAAGCAAGGAGTTTCTCCTTTGACTTTCCCTAAGTATTGTCAACGCCACAACGAGGAAGAACAGTCAGGGGAGAATTGCAGTACCACTTATCCCATTCAGGGCCTGGCTCCTCTGCACCTTGAACCGCACTTTTCGCCACAGCAAAAGGCGTTAGCGGAGAAGTCCCGTTATAGAACGGGTTCTTCGATGACATGCCATATGAGTAGACGGCTAAGACGTGGCCTCACCGAAGTAAAAATCAACGACAAGGTAATCAGACACGGCATAATTTTCGTTTTACTTTGTTTCTCACCTGTAGTTTGAACCTCAACACTTTTTGTCGACCTTTAGTAGAATGTAAACATAATTTGCATTGCTTTCAACAATGCTTTTCTATGACGTTAATAACACTGCCAATGCGGGACAGGGAAAATTCTTAGTCGTCTGACTTGTAGAACGAAGTTACAAAGGAAACGCAAACGGCTTTCTGAGTAAGAAAGTAGAAAGCAGTATGAGGAAAAGTTATTCTCGTACGTGATTCTAACCCAGGACCAACATCTTTCCAGGGTGGTCGCTCAATCATCTGATCTAACCAGGAGGCTATCAGATCCTAGAGGAAGGGCAATTTCTTTCTACCCTCCTGGCCAGCTCAAACGGTAGAACCAGCGCACCCGTGAATGTGTCGCTGCTGGGTTTGAATCTCCCGATCAGGCGAAATTTTGCTTTTTCAACTGCGAAGCATTCATTCTGAAAACCTGAAAGGGTTTCCTTTGCAGCTTTGCGTAACAAATCGCGTGGATGGCAATTTTCTCTTTAACGAACTGTACTCCACCTTTCGGGCTTCTGGTAAACTTATTTGTCACTGCCAATGCGTAATAACTGTGTCTTTTTTCAGATACGAACAGCGCTTTACTGCACCAATGCACGAGGTTATGGCAAATGCTTGAACCAGTGAATAAAAGATCCTATCATATATATAACAAAAACAAATAAACTTCGCACATCCGACGTAACCATTCTCTGTTTTTGCTTGAAAGCAGTTATGACAATGTGTACGAATGGTGTCTATGAGAAACATCCGAATGATTTTTATATATGGTGAAATACTCTTCCCAAGTGCGTGGGCTTGCTATTTGTCTTCGCAAGAATTTTACCTATGCGCGCCCTAAAGGCGCGAAGATACGGTATGCTCCGGCACACATGCAAGTGTCACGAGGGTAATACCCATAACTCTTGTTTACAGCTCCCGTTGTCGGGAAAAGCGGGGCTGATGGCTCCGTTTCATGTATGGACCACTTTAAGTGCGGCGCAGTGCGGTAGGGTCGCAACAGAAGCCCTTCTTCGTGCCCTTGCTGCCCGTTATTCGCTAAGTTGTAGTTCCTCATTTTTAGCCTTTTCCTTGCTGTAAGCATCAACACAGTCAGTCCGTAGCGTGGTGTTCTCCGTCGAGGCGTGAACCATAGGACTGGCCATAACTGTGACGTACGACCCATCAGCGAAGGAAGCTCCCAGCACTTTTCTTTTCAAAACTTTTACGGCTACACGACCTTCTGACTGTTTCTGTTTACTGGGAAGAAGTTCGCGTGCTTCACATATGTGACGATGAAGAAGAAAAAAAATGATGGTAAGATGTCCAGGCGCTAAAAAATTGCGCTGGCGATACACAAAACGCAGCAAGCTGCCGACTGTTTTCATTTATTATATTGAGGGCACGGATGGCAAATACTGTTAGAGCTGACGTTTGCCGCTAATATGTCGAAAATGACATTTTTTTCTCGCTGATGCAGTAGCCTTTGTTTGTGCTCATCAGTAAAAAAGTTTTGCTATTGCTAGCCAACCTGTTTGTTAATAGACTCGACAAAAATACCGAAAAACTATTCTCATTGTTTTGAAAAACGCTGTACGTAAACATAATCAGAGTTTTGCTCGAGGAAAGTAATTTTAGTAATTTTAATAAATAAGCAATTCCATGCGGAGGATAGGACTTGAATTGTGCGAGATGATTGCGACATTCTTCGTGGAAGCATAGAGGATAATTGAATTAGCCCTGCGGTAGTGGCTGCAATAAACACAATAGGTAAAAATCAAACGTATTGGCTGGGAAACAACACAAGCACACTCTGCTCATTGTTTGAGAGAAGTGTGACTGAGTATAATTTACGTGAACCTAATGGGAACTCGTTACGAGAGCCGTAGCCTAGGAAGCACAATTTATGACAAGCTGCAAAGTAAATTGTGCCCTTTAAGAACTGCCTTCAAGATAAACATACCTGCGTCGAAAGGTTTTGGTCAATTTTTAAACACGCTAATGCAATCAGCGTCCGAGTGAATTTGGTTGGGGTGAAAATGTAAACGTTGCATAGCATAAATTAAATTTTATGCAGAGAGCTTAGAGAGACATTATACGACGTCGTAAAGGAATGTTCGCTCTAAACTCTTTGTCCGGTCAGGAGAGCTAGAAAAAGCGATAATACATGTCATTTATAGATACGCATTCAAGCAGACTTATACACAAAGAATGACAATCACTAGCTGCCCATTAGTCTTTTTTGCAAGACGGTTCAGAGAAGCTAGAAACTCATTAGTGCCTCAAACATTGCGCTCTACTACATCATCACTCACCTTCAATATTTTTTAATGCCGGATACCATGGCATCTGCTAGTATTGAGCCAGGTATGTTCCCACCACACTTCACACTTTCCCCATTGAACCTGTGCTCACCAGCATTTTCAAAAAAATATCTGATGCTCATCCTTAAACATGAGCGACTGAGTTTGCGACATGCCCAATTCGCTTGATCTCTTTTTCTATCCGAGGCTGCTCATAAGCGCTCTCCCTGTTTCTGGTGCACTCTAGTTTTTCTCAGATCTATCGATGCATTTATTGATTTCTTGATTCTGGCTCCTCTGATTCTATCTCCTTCCGTCTTCCCTGTCTCCTGCTCTTTACACCAATTTCATGTAATACTGCATGACGTTCATTATACTCATTCTCTACAATGGCAGCAGCCCAGCAGAACGACAGCAACACATGAGATGCCCTCAATGTACCAAACGTATGAATAAAGGACCACTATATATTACTTCAATCTGGCAACAAGCGTGCGTCAGCATTGGCGTCATTTGCCAGACGGTACACGTCCCGTGTTACACACCAAACGCGCCACACTATTAAGCATGTAAGAATCAGCGTTTTCACGTACATGTGCAGCGCGACACAGACGAGGGAGAAGGAATGGGCGACACGCCCAACTCGCCCAACTTGTTGTGAAGAGTCAGCATAATGATTCTATAAATTTGCTATAGTATCCTGTTGATCAGCGAGCCCTCCTCTTCTGCCAAGCGTCGTCTAATCCGCCTTCTGTATTACTCTTCCCTTGCCCTCAGTACGTTCCAGCTTACCCTACCGCTCCGAATACAGCGGTGACTGAAGGCTGACGACTGTGTGGTGCAACGCGAACGCCTTAACACCCACCTTCTTGACCTAAACTACACCTCGTATGAGCGCCTAACGCTCATCAGAACTAAGTTTCTTTTCTCACTCTTTCTTTTCAATGATGCGGATTCCTTTCCAGCCTTTGACATATGCACTGAATACACCGACACTCTTGAAACAGGCGTACGCGCTATGGATAGATCAACGGGGATTCTAATTTGCTTTCCTAAAGACCTAGCCGACAGGACGCGGATCTTTTTGTGACGACTTTTCGCGACAGCTGTCTACGTAGTGTTCGGTCCCCCATCACATCTGCGCTGACGCCGACAGTCCACCGATGGCTGCGTCGGCAGCGCATGGATGAGGCCGAGCCGTCAGCTGACAGTCTCACGACTTTGTTGTGAAATTGCAACTGCTCAACATCCCCGTATCTGCAGTGACCTGGTTTCCATGCAAGTTTTGACGCTGATTTCTACAAGCTATTGTCGATTTTTGTCTGTTCTACTAATGTCTGAAAAAATATGAAAAATAAACAATTCGTATATTTGCTGCAAGTAATCTCAAGGCAGAACTTGCCGCGGTTGAATACAGAAGAACCAGAACGACGCGTTTGTTTACATTTGCGGGCATACGGCCAGTGCTGGTTCGCATAAAAAAATTCAAGGATCACTTAGTTATCCATACGTGGATGAATGTGAAAGCATTGCGGCCACATCTGCAGAAGCGCGGCGACATCACGTCCCCGACGGTGTTTGTTAGAAAGGGGGACACAACGCAAGGTTGTGGGTCTGACTCCCACCAAAGGTTGTGGGTTCGATTCCTATCAAGGTCGACGGTTCGTACCCTTTTTGAATAATCAGTGTGGTCACGCCAACGCCGAATTTTCCGCATCATGAGCCATATAAGGCTTTTACATTAATACAATGAAACACGGGCAGCGCTGACACGAAGTATTGACTAAAGGCGGCAAACACACCGAATTGCATCTAGGAGCAGCGTCGCATCCCACCAAAGCGAGCTCATATGAGCAGCCAGGGTTCTTTGTAGATGGCTGTTATACTGGCGATCTTGGTAGCGTGTTCTCGCTTTTCACGGCATGTCGGCGGTTCCCATTTCTTCAGTGCGCACCGCATACAAAGTGAGGAGCGGCGCATTCCATTCAGATATGGGCAGGACAGAACTCTACAGAGTGGTTCAGTTCTGTGTAGACCGCGGAAGTGGCTCGCTACAGTTTTCGTGACGTCACCCGGCAACTGTTGCTAAGTCCGAGATTATGCGCTAAGGCGCATGTACCTTCATTACTATTATACCAAGCGATGGTGTTGGTAAGCACCTTCGTGTTTTCAATTGTGCGCTTGACCGAAAGGCCCTGTCTCATTTCGCCGTGAGGCAATGGTATCTCGGGCGCGCGAACTCGTCCGCTGCGCTAAGCCTAACCTCCGCCGAACGGGATCCATGTCGATGTGGACGGAATGAAGAGATGACAATCGTGAATTTCAACTTCGGGAGCAAATTTCAGGTCACTTTGAGCGCGTATAAGTATATTGGCTCTCATGGTGACTATATAAATACATATATATATAGGTTTTTGCATAGCAGTTTATTTCATCGAGACTAGCTGAACGACAACTATTGGCGCTCCAAAAGCCTGTCACACTACGGCTACACGTGATCATCGGTCGGTTCGGGGGTGTTGTTGGCCCAGTATGACAGAATGCCTCTCGGGGACACAGTTCACTGACTAGTTGACCAATCAACGGCATCGGCGTTTTGTCGGCCTCAGTGTCGTGCCAGACGCAGTGTGAGCGGGCCTTCATTACTACGTCTACCGACAAGATCTGTTCATGCGCAGACGCAACTGCTTCTTTGCATAACATAGTTGTACTACAGGCAAAGCACGCTTTACAGGCAAGTAGACAAATTTTGGTAGTGCGAGAAGTTGTCATCAAAGAAAACCTCTTGTCGCTATAGCTTCCGTCGTAATTTGTTGATGGCGGCTGTAGCGGCAGTACCGTCTCACGAGATCTCTCAAAAAGTAAAGGGCAGGGGGCTCTAAGCCTTTGCCCTCAAGTATATATTCATAGATACCGTATATTCTATTCCAATTGTTTTATCTTACCTACTAAGTACGAATAGAAATATGTCCACGGACACCACTTCTGACGTAAAGAAAGTCATTCTATCACTACCGTTCCGGAAAACAGGAGGAAAAAATTGATTTTACAGTAACGCCCAAGCACATATCATCTCTGGCAGCGTGGTTCGCAATTGTGGAAAGCAATGATACACTTGCTTATGTCCATTCGAGCATCGTAGTTTAAGAGTATGGACTATATGTGGCATAACGAAGTGTAAACTGAAGTGTAAACTGAAGCGTCACTGTTTAATATATTGATCTGAAATGACGACATGTCCTCAGGCTCACCAGGTGTCCCAAAGTTGAGGTATCAAATTTTTTTAGGCGGTTGAACCACTCTTTGTGAAACTAGAGCAAACACACACAAGAACACAGTTAGTTTTTTATGCAATTTTTATTTACCTGTTAGCTAACGTGGTATTCTTCCGATAGCAATGATACAGATTCTCGAGGCGCATTACCGCCATTGGCGCAGCCACTGTCACCGTCCTTCTATCTCATTATTGACGGCGCAAGCCTGCACCGCTCGCACGCGGAGTGCTAGAGGATGCATTTGACTGAATTGAGCGAAGTGTCTTAAGCTGACGAAAAAACAATGAATAAATAAAGAAAAAAATTAACGCAGAAACTCCTCCGGGAGTTGTCTAAGCATGCGTATGCATTGTGCCACTATAGCCGATCTCAACGCCCTCCGGTGTCATTATCAATGTTATGACACTTAATCCGGCGAGTAGAAACGGCAGTGCTGCGGTGACATCAGATGGTACATGCGGCGGCGCAAGGTGCATTGATAACGCAAGCAAAGTACTGCGGGTGGGGGCGCCACGTGCACTGATGACGTTCCGATTATGATACGCCGTTACCGCTTTTTACCGCCTTGTACGTCCGTGTCGAACCATTATGAACCGTGATCAAAGGACCCAGGCGGCGGCTCGGACCGGTCAAACGTACTCCTGCATGGCCGCGGGGACCGTATCTTGAAATCTATCTGCGAAGCGGACAGAGAGTGCCGCCTGCTGATAGCTCCGAACGCGGCATTTCCGCCGCTTCTCGTCGAAGAGAGACGTGCGAGCCCATATCTTGAAAGCGAGAGTCTCACGTAGGACCCCCTTCACTGCTCCGCTCAATCGACTTGTTGAGGTGCAGGGTTCGGTCTTTCGAGGCGACTGTTGTGCGCGCGGAGACTAAAGCACACTACCAATGCTGCTGAGCTGTGGTGTGTATGTAGTGGTTTTAGTCGAATGGGCAGCAAACGTAAAGCTAACGTTACATCAAATTTCTCTGGGCGCTCACTTATACTGAAGGTTTCCCTTCGGTCTCGTATCCGTGCAACATTCGGTTGCGATCTTTTCAACGCCGCTGGTGGTGCTCCTCCTCACCCCAGTATTGTGAGACGCCTGGGCACGCTTTATCGCGCATAGCAACAATCGCGTCGCGTGTTTTGTTGCGCCACCTGCGTTTGGTTAGAACAACTGTAGAGGAGTTCGGGCCGCTGCACCAAATCTTGCTGTCACTGTCGCTGTTACGCCTTTCGGGAGAAACCGCCGCAATATTTCTTCGCTCATCACTCGTTCAATTTCCATTTATTTACCGGAAAAACCCTAAGAGAATATGGAAAACAAACACCCAAAAACACTGAGATTTAAACTGCAGTCAAATAAAAAGAAAGAAAAAGTTGCAACCAAGCACAAAAATAACCGTGCTTTACTATTAGGCACGTGTCATATATAGTAGTCATGGCGAAAAAAATTTGATTGTGTGTGACTTGACTATTTCTGATTGGAAATATTACATCTACAAGTGGATATTCTTTGTCAGGCGAAACAAACATTACCTTTAACCCACTGAGGTGGCAAAGCACTGTTGCAACATTACGTGTTGTGCGGAAAGAAAAGCTCACAAGACAAGAGGAAGAGGAGACGAGAAATAATTAGAGCAAGTGTCTGGTTCGTTACTTCGGGGCTACAATTCTATAGTTGAACAAACCGAAACCCACTGATTGGTAATGGACGTTTTCTACTTCACTGTTGCCCGAAAAACCCGCCAGATCGAAGAAGAATAGTCCAAATCAGATCAGAAGCTGGTAATGTGTAACTATTCTTTGGGACGCTATGACGCTGGAATTAAGCTCTTGTAACGAGTCCGCGCATGTGATTCGATCACTTTTGATGTTATAGCTTGGATGTATTTCGCGAATACCACTTGCCGGGCAATGTATTTTCCGTGGTATCTTTATATACTTCTTCACGCAAGGAAACAATTTATCACCGAATATTTTTGAAAACGTGAGTTAATAGGTCATTTGTGTACTTTTCTCTTTGGGTTGCTATGTATGTGCACTCATTAGAATGAGATACTGCAATGGCTGATAATCAGGTGGTAGAGCCGAAACCCTTCGTTAACAAGCGGTACTCAACGCAATATAAAGTGAAAAAGCGTTTCTTATAACAGTCCGTAGTTTTCTTAAATAACTAAGGAACTATGTGAGGTTTAACGTCGAACCCTGGCATGCCACAGGCGCCTCTGTGTTGGCCATCTTCTTCTCTCATGATAACGCAATTTTTTGCGGCTGTCATTGATTGCAGTAAGGCATGAAACGAGGCTCTAGCGGATTATATGAGAGGCGCGAATAACGTACGAATAATATTCCGGCACACAAGTCTACTTCAAAGTTTACAAGAGGACCACAAGCGAGTCCTTAGAAACAGTGTGTCTTACGTTGTTCGCCATATCCCTCGGCGCTCCAAGAAGCACCGACTGCAGAGCGAATGTGCTCCTTGCTACGGCACTACTTTAGGGGAGCGTCATGATGACCTTGTGTCGGAACACAAGGCGCGGCTACGCGAGCCCTCGAGAGAATATTTCCTATGCAGAGAAGTTGACCTCACTGAGAATAGTGATGACACGCTTGTGGAGAGATCCCGACAGCACTGACCAAAAATGTCAGGAAGAGAGAACGGTTGGAGGTGCACCTAGTTTGAGGTATTAGGCGATTGTCTCACTGAAGAGCTCAAACGCCAGGCAAAAAGACAATGGTTCTTAATTAGTTGTCAGTCTCTTGAAAACGTTGCGCAAAGAGTACACTTATCGAAGTCAAGTAGGTTGAAAGAAACGGAGGACACAAGCTGATTTGAAGAGGGTTACAAGTGCGGTTGCACAGCGCTTGACTGACTTTATCAAATGATCATGGCAAGCTTTCGAATATCCTTGAAAGTAAATGTGAAAAGCACTTCATTCTAGTAGCACAACATATGAGGCTGTGAAATCGACGTTAACAATGTTGATTGGAAAAAAGTTGTCGCAGTTTCACCTGCAAGGTGAAGCATCAATTGCGATAGCAAATTCGTAGAGAGCTATAAGGAGTAATGATAGTAGCTTTATCAGCTGTATAAACTTGGACATGCAGCAGCAACGGCTACACGCACAACTTGTCGACGCCGTCGGCGTTTTGCCCGCGTTCGCACAAAATGCGTGCGGCATTGGTAAGTGTTGCCGGAGCCTTTTATATGAATAGGCACTTGGTGCCGCAGCTAAACGTCGCCTCCCTTCCCTCCCTCTCCCCCCCACGGCCTTTCGCGCGTCGGAAGAAGGCGCGTTTGCTCTACATATACGGTGATTGTAAAGGAGGAAAGAGACGCCTACTTCTGCAGCCCTTAAGGGAGCACGGCGCAGAACGCGCATTTGTTTTCCGCCGTGGGTTCACTCCCCGTGAAAACGCGCTTCCCAGCGGCCATTAACTGGCACATACAGCGTTCGGCGGCGCGCGGCGACGATTTCATCTCCATTGACGTCATACGGAACCTCACGGTGACGGCGACGGTGACGGCGAAAACGACGGCGACGACGACAGCGACGCCGACGGCAAAAATCAGCTTTAGAGTGTCCATATAATTGTTATCGCAATAAAATAGCTGGCCGACGTGCAACAAGCAATTGAACGAATTGCGACAAGAATAACCGAGACGGGAAGGCATCGGTAAATATTAGTAAGAAAACTTGCGCGGCTGATTTTTTAGATGAGATAAGGTGCAAAAATGGGTTTGAATATTATTGCAAATGCGCGAAGCATATAACAAGTGTTGTACTAAGATAACAAACTAAATTGTATGTGAAGGGAAATTCAGTAGATGACGGTAACTGTTTATACAGTGTGATGAGGTTAAGAAATTTATGGGCGTAGAATGGAGTCAGCCGACTCTGGACAGGATTAATGGCAGATCGTCCTACAGTAAACATAAAAAAGAATGATAATGATAATGTTGTCGAGGATGACGAGGTCGACGACGACGATGACTAGAGGCTTTATTTACTGTATAATAAAATAATGTATGCTCATACCTCTTCAACAGTTTATGGAATCATTCTTTACTTTCGGTATATATTTGGCAGTATAGAACAACGTTTTTCTTCACTTTTTATTCATCCACTGCTCTCTAACGCGGCATAATTGAACATTGAACTTGTTCAATGGATACAGCTTCACACTGGATTATACTCCTGGCCAATTATTTGCTTACCACTGGACGTTCAACGGACTAAACGATGAGTTTTTAGTAGATGCTCAAGGTGTACTGTATATTAAGATGACTCAATGTTTTCCGCATAAACTATTTATCTGTGCTCACAGAAATCTCAGCAGTAACATATAGTCACATCTTTTGCCTACAAAAATGTTGATTCACTAAATTCTCTTTATAAATAACTACCGAACATACCGCAACTGCGTAATAAAATCTTGCCGGAGGTTACTGATTTATATGTGTAGAGCCTTGACGCCACTTTAGATCCGAGAGTGATCGAGACTGTGCACGTGCACTAGCTTCTAGATCCTGCGATACGTTAGCGAACACGCACGATAAAGTTTGCATCGCAATGAACAAGCTGGTAATAAGAAAACACTGCTGCGTCCTCTACGAAAAGCTTCCATTCAATGAGTAAGCTGATTTACTACTTTTGCCGTAAACGAGATTACCACCTCAGTCACAGGTGCAGTGGGCTGTTTTTTCATATATTTTCTGCTTGGCGCAACTATTATTTCCTGTACTCAAAACGGTACAGATGGCCACAGCATTCACAACTGTATTGACATGAAGCAGTAGACCGACGAACATTTTGCTGAGGCAATGCTTTTAGTGGCTTGATATGTTTATGCGTCCAGCCGAAGCAGCAAAATATAACCATCATGCTTCAGGTTTTCATATCGAGTCCCGGCACACGGACCATTCAGGCCATCTGTCGCACAGCGATACGGCATTCCGAAAGAGCGCTTTCATCGACACTGTATCAAAGAGCTTTCGCCATATGGAGCACAACATAAAACATAAGCTACAGGGAAAGAAGCACCGGTAGATCGATCACGTCTCATATATGAGTCTGATGGAAGAGTCATAAATACACGTCTGCCCTATCTGTATTTCACCTGAAAGCCGGTTGGTATTTTCGTATAGGTGATACAGCCGCCTACTTTCATTTTCTCCCACGCATGTATTCACAACAAACGTAGCAAAACGGGAAAGCGTGTGGAATAGCAGAACACGCATCCCAGCGGAGGACACTTCGATCGACTGTATTGCTTTTGGTGAAATTCCTTAGTTGCCGGACCGGGATTTCCCGTTTCGTGAAGTGCTTTATTTTTTGGGTTATGGTGCTCTGTGTTCCATAATTATACCAACAGCACAAGTGACAATTCATTCAGTCAAACGTTAACGTTGTTAAGCAAGCAGTGCAACAGCGGTTAGGTGAAAACAGTCAGGAAACGGGTGTACAGGAAACGCGTGTAAGTAGAAGGCAAGTTTAACGTCAGATGGAAGCTTAGGTGGGGGCCTTTTTTGGCAAGATGAAACCAAAACCGTCTGTCCGATGTGCGCAGAAACTATCATCATCAGCAATGGCTCGAGCGTCGTCGTCTTCTTCCAAAGCTGGCTCGTTGGTGCCAACTGCGCGAAGGCGCTCGTGGCACTGCTCCCGCGTTCATCGTCTTCGTCTTCTTCTACAGCTGGCTCCGTTGCCGCTCACCTTCCAGCGTGAAATTTCACTTCTCTTCTGTCGTCATAATGGGGAGGCCGCGTTTACGGGGGTGTGAACCATCGCTTAATTAGGTATGATCCATTGATTGTTCGTGCCCTAACGCGCACTTGGCCGGCGCGTTAGGACACGTCGTCTGTTGCTTCTCTGGGTGTGGTAAGAGAAGGGCGTGCGTTAGTCTAAGGTCTCGGGGCTAGCGCTATTAAAGACACTTAAAGGGAACATTAAGGTCGCCTGAAGGTTTTTAGGGGTACTGCGGCGGCATCTTGTGTATATAATTTGTTGTGAGATCGCACGCCCTGTTTGTTCTTTAGAAGTTTTGTTTTGTGATTGGTATTTATTTATTGGAAAAAAGTTACTCAAAAATTAAATTTAGGGCTTTACGTGCCAAAATCACGATCTGATTGTGAGGCATGCCGTAGTGGGGGACTCCGGAATAAGTTGGACCACCTGGGGTTCTTTAAAGTGCACTAAATCTAAGTACACGGGTGTTGTCGCATTTCGCCCCCATCGAAATGCGGCCCGTCGTGGCCGGGGATTCGATCCCGCGAATTCGTGCTTATCAGCCCTGCCCCATAGCCACTAAGCAACCACGGCGAGTGCAACGTTAATTTCAGGGCAGCACCCAGTCTGGTCACATTCTTCTCGTTGTTTTCAAATTACCTGCGTTTGATTTCCTATAAACTAACATATATTTTTGTAAGCGATTATTTTCGTCAAAAAAACAAGTTGATTCGATTGCTATAAGGTCTTGAGATGCGCGTGAAAAGCTTCGAATTTTTATATTGTTTCTCATCAGCAGGGGAAGTGTGGCCTACTGAGAAGGCGTTACGTATATAATTATTTACTAAATCGTGCCTTTACGTGAAAGTATAAGAGGCGGTAGAGCTTATCCGTGAGAGCTCCCGCAAGGCTGACAAATACAGCTACGCGAGTTTCACTGGCTCTCAATATACTGCGTTGTCACTGCCCGCCTGCCATCGCACCTGTTAAAACCGTGCGATGTTGGAGTGAGCCTGCGTGTATGACTATGCATATCATGTGTTCAATAAAACAACAGTTTAACAACGACACTACGACTGCAAAGAATTTCATTAGCAACCGGTCAAACAACTGATTGCAATGCCTAACTTAGTGCAAGAAAATGGCTAATTTGGTCTAAGAAAACGTGCTTTCGCACGATATTCCGTGGGTGTCACAGCCTAACCGTGTATCGCTTCTTTTAGACTCTAGTCACACAGGGCGCTCTGAATCCAAATAGAATTTATTGCTAGCTATTTCGCCACGTAGCAGCTTAAAAACGATAATGGTACACTCCCTGTAATGATGACTGACAATTATTTTGCTCGCGTACACCTTCTTTATTAGCTATGGCACCTGTCATGATATTGCAACTTCGCAGCGTTGCAACTTGGCAACGGACGCGAATATACAGCAAATATGCAGGCGCGTTGAAGGAACAAAGGCTGAATAGATAATGGCCAAGGATGAAGTCGTGAACACGATCTCACTATGTTTAACGAAGCTCAGAGGAGGCCTGCGCACAAGTATATTACCTGCAAATTGAGGTTACAGCATCTACATCTACATCTACAGCCTCAAACAAAAATAATGAATACAGCGTAAATGCCTTCCTGGGACGCTACACAGTCTATTAGGGCCACAGTGGCAGCATCTCTTCGGAAGTGCGTTTGTACTTTGTTCAGTGTGTCGACCTTGGCTTCCATGAAAGGTTTTTCCTGCATTGTTTTCTTGGTTTGTCACTTTGGCACACAATTCGACTTCCCATTGGTCACAGTGAATTAGGTGCAGGGGAATGAACGGGGTGATGAATCAAACATCACGTCGGCTGTCGTTTGATATTATAAAAAGCCTTCGCCCAATTATCCCTCGATGCAAAACACAGCTCGCTTTAGCAACAATAATGCGCGCGAAAAGAAAACGAACCCGCGAGACGATATTGAGCAGAGTACGTGCAGGCGATGCGCTAGTTATAGATAAAATTAATTTTTGATAAAAGACGCAAGCTCATCGCTTGTCGGGTCATAAAAGTACAGGCAACTTCAATTCTTTGAAACAGCGCCATAGGAAACATGAACGCGGAATGACACTACGAAACAAGCCCCGTGCTATCGTGTTCGTGTTTTTCTTTGGCGTCAGTTTAAAGAAATGAACCCCTACCAACTCGCCCAACTGTCATTTTTACTTAATCTTACACACCTTGATGTTTTCTCTTCTTCATTTCTCCTTGCTTAAGCACTTACTTTATTTAATTATTATTCCCACAACTATATTGTAGCCAGGCAGGTTTCAGAATAGTTGCAACTCTGCTTCATTACGAGAGCCAGAATATCTATGCGACGGTTTTTATAGACAAAGCGCTTCCTGGCGTGTTATCCACATTCTTTCGTGTGGGTTATGCGTGTTTCCAACCTTTTCGTAGGCCGGTCCCAGAGGTAGCGCAGTAAAAAATACGCTGATCTTCAAGACAGGTCTCGCACCGGTGGTGCCTCTGCTCCTGGTGGTATTGGTAACGTTGGTACCCATGGTACCGTGCTACCGCCGTGCCGTACAGGTGATACCAGTGGTATTGGTGGCAGCAGTGGTAGCGATACTAACGATTGGATTGTTACCAGTAGTAACCGCTGTGCGGTACCTATTGTACCAGCGGTGGTACCTGTGATGTTGGTACTCGTGGTACTATCGTCTGGTATCGGTGGTTCTAGTTGTACCGGTGGTACCATTGGTACCGGTATTAGGACTACATACCAAAGCAATATGTTCTTTTCTATTCATTTCCTGGATGTTTTTCCTCATAGCCGTAGACGTTTTTACAGCTGGTTTTCGCAGGAAAGCTTGCAACGGGATGCAAGTCTGACGTTTGATAGCAGCTCTCTTGTTACCCGCCGCACTGACTTACTTATTGTGCTTATGTGTAGCAGTTCCTATATCTCTAATTGCACTGCCAAAAAACATAATCCCTTTTATTTTCCACTTGTTTATTGTCTCTGTTCTTTTGTACTTGATTTCAGATTGATTGCGCGCTTTTGATGCCATTGCTTTTTTTTCTGCAGCCCATGTTCGCGAGCCCCAATTACAAGACAGTCAGTAAAGAGATGAACCTCTTATTGTCGATCGAAGAGACGGCATACAGACGGAAGAGAAACAAGGTTCGCGGGGGCAAAGTGATGGCAGTGCGGTAGAAGTGGATCGATTTACGGTAATTTGTCGGGAGGTGTCTCACGCTTACCTTGCTACTTCGATTAGATGTGCGCCTCTCTCCTAAAGTGTCCCCCGCCGTAACGTTTAAGTGGCCCTTTCGTGGCGTTTTGTGTCGTTGCCATTACTTGGGCCGGTGTCCTCGCGAGACTGCAAACTGGTTGCGTGAAATTGGTTTTTAATACTTGATTATAGAGCATTAGTACAATTGCCGTTGGGTACGCATGTGGCTTTCAGTACTTGGGAGCTATACGTTTCGGACAGTAAGCTTGCGCAGAACGCTACAAGAACACATGGTATCCGTGTATACGATACTTGCACACTTACGTATCTGTCCTCGCGTGCCACTCTTAACCTGATGTCTGCCTGCTGCTTACAATGCACTTAATGTGCTCCCGTCTCGCTTGCCGACACAGCGTGCTTCACGTCAAGGAGGCAGTACAAAAGCTGTCTCTTGTCAAGAGCTTTCCTAGATTTTCCGGGACGTCAGCTAGATTGATCCCCCTCACAAGCCATAATTTATGAATATTTGTTGGTCACATTTTAATAGCTTCCTCATTAGCCTTGTTGTAGATATTGAAACGCAGAAACCAGTACGTTAAATATATAAATGCCATAGAAAGCCCCAATTTCGTTTGCATAATATTTGGGGGAGGCCCAATTCACTATTGCGCTATTTCAGGGATCGCCCGCAGGGTTAAGTGGCAGAGACAAAAGGAAGGCACGGATGTTAGCCAGTCAAGAGACCGGTTGGCTACCGTATGCGGGGGGAAAGAAAAGGCGAATAGAAAGAAGGGAGAGAGCGAGAAAATAATTTGGTTAATTTGAGCCCTTGCATGGACAGAACTACACAGTCAATGGCGCTCACACAATCTAGCCATTCTCAGAAAGTACAGAAGAGCATCCACTGCCTTCTTAGTCGACGATCGGTGGCGACAGTGTTGCCGTATTGTTTGTTCACTCAGTGGACGACGATATATAGTCTCCTGGATGCTTTGGATTGTCTTAGTGTTTCAAAATTGAGGAGAGCGGCACAAAAGGTAGTCTGTGTTCTCCTCGGAGCCGCAGACATCATATGCACGACGCCCGTATAGTGGTAGCTTGGTGGATATGGCATCGTGCTGCTGACCTCAAGGAGACGGGCTCGATGCGTGCAGAGTAGGCAACATTTCAATAGGGCCAAATGTAAAAAAAAATTAAATTATGGGGTTTTACGTGCCAAAACCAGTTCTGATTATGAGGCACGCCGTAGTGGAGGACTCCGGAAATTTGGACCACCTGGGGTTCTTTAACGTGCACCTAAATCTAAGTACACGGGTGTTTTCGCATTTCGCCCCCATCGAAATGCGGCCGCCGTGGCCGGGATTCGATCCCGCGACCTTGTGCTCAGCAGCCCAACACCATAGCCACTGAGCAACCACGGCGGGTGGGGCCAAATGTAAACACTCTCGTTTACTTAGATTAAGGTGCGCGTTAAAGAACCTCAGGTGGTGAAAAACAAATGCTGAGTTCTCTATACTAAGCTGTGCATCTTAATCACATCTTCGCTGTGAGACGCAAAACGCCAGAATTACTAAATGTCAGGGATTAGCCCTGTTTTGAAAGCACAATCACAGCGATTGTCCCAATTCAATGCCCAGGAAACTCTGAATGTGATGCTTTAAAAGGCCGGACACAAAGCTGCGCACGGAAATGATCGCGCTGCAGCTTTTGCTAGAGTACCGCGGCGCATACTTTAGGAGCGGAAACGCGACGAGTGGGAAAAGCCGGATCCTGCCGCCAACTACACGTACGGAAGAAACGCCGCAGCATGTATGCGCCGCCTTTGCCCGACAACAGAAAGCGCAATAACACGAAAAATGATTTCGCACTGGTAATGTTCTCCTAAAATAACCAAACACTGCATATAATAATAGGCAACAATAGCGTACATATATATATATATCTCGACAAATCTCTTTTTTTCGATCAGTACCACAACACAAGCCAGCCTAAGTCTCAGCTGCTTGAAATCTGCCCATGGTCAACAGCAGAGAACCTCGTCTGGCATACTGCATAAAATTCGTCCTCCGAAATGCACCATTCATGAAGTCTCATAATGTCCAATGAGCAAAAGGAAATAAAACAAACAATTCGCGGACGCACGTTTCAGCAATTTTTAAAGCTGTAGATTTGGTTTACCGATGAATAACACAATGGCTATTGGAGAAGAACACTTTGTGTCTTCGCAGTGCTTCTTTTTTTATTTGAGGCACACATTAACTAGTTTTGTTGACATTGGCAGTTTGTTTTCGACAATGAAGCATTACATGCCGCAATGAATTATGGCCGTACTTCTCATTGCTGTGAAAATATAACCTGTTTCTAAGACAAGTCTCTGTGCTGGTTCGTCAGAGGTTCATAGATAAGTGTGCGCTTTTCCGTGCTTTCTATGTTTTAAAACCAGAGGATGCAATTTAACACTTGGGATTTCGCAAGGCCATTTATGTCTAACATCAGTTTGGTTAGAGAAAAAAAAATCAACAAAATTAGCCGTACTGGCACAAAAAGACTACAATAATCTGCGATTTAAAAAGAGACCCTTGGTTCTAGTTGTATTTGTAAATGTTTCAGAGGCATTTGATGTTGGTAATTAGCAGGCGCTTGTAAAAAAATAACTAGAGTACAATCGTATGCACGGCCCAGCTTCTTCGCTCTACTAGTTATACCTACAAAACATAGAACAGATTGTAGAAAAAGAAAGTCTTCCGAAATAAAATTAGTGGTTTGCGGTGTTCTACAGGATAGTGTGCTCGGACATCTTTACAATATCTGCGTTAGCGACATCGTAAACATGAACAATATAGCAAAGACCAAATTTGTGGTGATAATTTACCAGCATGTTGTTTTTTCTCTGGCCCAATATTCACTTTCTAAAGAACAATGTAATGTTACCATGAATCAATTGCGAAAATTTTCGCAATCATATTCCAGGTGCGTAAATAAAACACACTGCTTCCAGTTCATGCTGATATTCTACTCAACTCGCGCTGCGTAGACGCTGTTGACCTATTTAAATTTCTGGGTGTAATTCATCATCATCATCATCAGCCCATATTTTATGTCCACTGCAGGACGAAGGCCTCTCCCTGCGATCTCCAATTACCCCTGTCTTGCGCTAGCGCATTCAAACTTGCGCCTGCAAATTTCCTAACTTCATCATCCCATCTGGTTTTCTGCCGGATGGGATGATGAAGTTAGGAAATTACAGGTCCCTATAGTCGTAATTACAGTTGATTGTTTTATTCCCATCTTAATTATTGCCACTATTATGGGACACGTTGACATATACATGCCTGAAACAATTTCTCTTCCTACAGAAAAAAAAAACACTAGAGCTGTTCTTACCCTATCCTATGATATACAAAGTGCACACTTGTTTAAACAGAGTCGAATAAGTACAGTACATATCATCTATGAATTGGAACCACCTTCCCTCAGATATCGTTTCCATTTCGGGCCATTATCTATTTCCTGCAACCATATACAATTATTTATTTGATGACGCAGGATCGAAGTGTATTTTTTAACGCGGTTCTTTGCATTGTATCTTCAATCCTGCTTTTTGCGGCATTAGCCTAACATTGCTTCGTCCTGTGTATTGTAGGTGTACATATTATTACATTTGGTATTTCGTTAATTATTCATGTACCCCACTCCCCTCTGTAAAGCTCTGTGCGTTTGATGGTAAAATAAAGAAATAAAATAAATAAATAAACAAATATCGTTGGCACGGTAATACGCGATTCTCCGCAATGCAGCGTAATCTCCGGTAGGGCAGTTGAAAGGCCGGTATCTACTAAATAAAAAGCTTAGAAACGTATTTCTGATCATTTCGCGACATCTTGTTTTTTTTTGTATGCCGAGGTAATTAAAAGGCTATTGTCAAGATCACAGATGTGACTCATGGGGCTTTGCAATGTTTTGACAACGTTACCTAGAAGCGCTACTTCAATTTCTAGCGTAATGAAAATTGCCAGTGAAACTAGGGTGGTCCAGGAAATACAGAGTGACAATTGTTCCTTCATCGTATTTTTCTTTATGTAAACAGAATGACGGGGGAGCATGCAGCAGATCAGAGGACGCTACGATATTCCTTTTGAGATTCTCTAACTTGGCATTACTGCTTCATTTCGAGGTCATTGTGAATGCCGTAAGCCCAAATGGAATATTTCATCGGCACGTAAGATAATTACGTCAATAAACAATGGCGCATTTTTGCTCACTCAGAGCTTATACCAATTTTCCTGTTCTCAAAGTCATGGAGTCATAATTCCCAGAACATGAAACGACAATGTGACCATCGTGGTGAAGGTGAGAGCGTCTTGTCTTTGGCATTAACCTTCATTTAGTGCAGCAAATTCGTGAGGACCTTTGTCCTAGTGAAAGTGAGCTAAAACAACAAAATCCGCCGCCAAGTCAGTAGCACTGATGACCGGAAAGAACTTACCTTTCAGAACGATACCAGTACCCATGCCCTGTGGGTGCGAGAAAAGTCAAAATCAGTTTGTGCAATTTTTTTTTGCCTGTCTTTTCGGTAACCATCGATCGCGAAGGCAATGCCCAGCGGGGAACTAAAAGTGACCGGAACTTTTCCCCGTCTCGATGCTCGTTCTATGGTGATGCTTCTTTGAGGGTTCCACCGGCTTAATGAGTTTTTGATCAGATTATTGAAGCATTAGGATCGCGAATTCCTTCGTGCGAGAGTGCAAGACAGTTTCGAAGCTGACGATTTTTCTTTGATGCCGTCTCTTGCACACGAAACAAACGTTCACTGGGCAGACGAAACGGTGTTGTGAAGACCTGGCAAATAATTGTCGGTCCTAACATAAGTGTCGGTTGTCAGTGGATGCCAAAAATATGTGTTATCTGTATCTCATACATAAGATAACAAAATAACCGCGATTATCCCTAAAATAGGATGTAGGAGTTCAATCCATGCGCATGGCAAATGTACTCTCCTATTCAAGCTTCCTAACAATCCTGTAAAACTGTCCGCATTGAGAACAGACGCGTCGAACAAGCGTTTCAGCTATGGAGCAACAAATAGAACGCGTTAACAGAACTTTCACTTAAGAGCTTTCACCTTAACATACTTCGTTGGGAAACCTCTTGGACCGGGAGTGCGATGCAAACACGTCCTCTGTGTGATAGTGGACAGCAGCAGAGTGAAGAAATTGTCTCCTCTTCCTGGAGAAAAAAAAGTAACGGGTTTAATTAGGATCACTCTTGTAATGTTAGGAACATTTCATTACTACAACTGACATAAGAAAGATACAAGCTAAGAGAAAAGTTTGTGCGAGCAATTACATTATATGGGAAAATACTTCCATTCGCATGCTTTACCACACCGTGGATGGCGAAATCGTTCAGCGTGTTCTTCATGGCGCAGCATTAGGGGTTCATAAGGAAAAATGTAGTAGAAAAAACGTCTCAAGAGGCAGCACAAAGTAAGTGAGAAATTCGATAAGAGAATTACACATGACGCGAAGAGCAAGTGGTGGGATGGGGCTGCGGAAGTTAAAGAATTAGGAACCTAGCTCGACAATGAAGCCTTAACGTAATGTTCCACTCGCGAACACAATGCTGTGTTTGCCGCGATTTCCTTTTTATTTCATTTATCCCTGGCTAGCGAACACTCAAGCCGGGATGTCATTTGCGGAAGTCGCGGGCAGGTCACTGCACGCTCCAGTCGGCAAACGAGGAATGTAATTTGCCGCGTACGGCCAGCACACACGCCAGCACGCATTATCCTAACGCGTCTCTTCGCGTTGCCTTCTCGCGTGAGTGCTTGCGCGCCTGACTTGTCTACCTGCTCATCGAGCGCTTTCCTGCACTTTATTTGATGCGAGCTTCCCTTCGAGCTGCTTTCACGAAATATGGTCACTAGCGCGTGCAACTTTCGTTTTCTTTTTTCTCTCTATTCAGTCGTTCGTAGTGAGTATAGTTACTAAGACACGTGTACTTGTTTTGTGGTGGCGTGCACTGGGCATAGCGTGTTTATAGGGATATGCTTGGTATGTCATGGAAGTCACGATGTTGTAGTACTTTTATGGTGATGAAAAGCTGCTCGTTATCTAGATGCGGTTATCTCCACAAGCACTGTGGTAAATGTGAATAGGACTGCAAGATGGCTTAGGCGACGTCACGTGAACAATCCCATGCAGTTGCGAAATGTTTATTTATTTTATTTACTTATTTATTTTCCGTTTATTTTCATTTAGTTAAATATTTCCAGGTCCGAAAGCATTACAGAAAGGAGTGGTACATTTATAAAAACACAGATAAGGGTGCAGGAATAAAGTTTATTGTAGTGTATTCTTCACGCCTGCTTTGACGCTTGCATTGTCTGGATAGCGGCGATTGAACAAGGCAGGCGATTTCAATCCGAAATGCTTCTTGAAACACGGAATCCTGGCACAACGTTCTATGACAAGACGGTACGCCAACTTTCGCGCCTTCATCAAGACACGATAAAATGTATGACGGACAGATTATAAACTGTTCATTTCGCTTTCCAACAGTCCTCTGCGCATAAGTGGCCCTGTTATCATTTCAAAAAGTGTGCATAAATTGAATGCTGGATATCAGTCTTGTGAGAAGTACGTAGCAATACCAGAGCAAAAGTTGTGTCCTGCTGTAGGCGCTTTAGTCCAATAGTGTG
This sequence comes from Dermacentor silvarum, assembly GCF_013339745.2. Taxonomy (NCBI): domain Eukaryota; kingdom Metazoa; phylum Arthropoda; class Arachnida; order Ixodida; family Ixodidae; genus Dermacentor; species Dermacentor silvarum. The sequence continues at coordinate 47,249,257 of NC_051160.1, forward strand.
CTTAACTGCGAACCCAGAAATATGTCCGTCCTGACAAAATTAAATTTAATATTGTGTTCTTGTGAAGAGAGGGTCGCTAATAAGACGTACTGAAAACTATCTTGAAGTGCCTGACAACACTTTTATTTTCTATATCTAAAATCTTTATCGTGGCCTCCTTCAATACTTCACAATGTCTGGATTCTGAAACTTCCAAAGGTAAATAGTCTTATTTTATTGTTCTTCATAAAAACAAATAACAGCTTAGATACATTGTGAATGCTCAAAACTTTCATTCAAAGCAATGGGTAGCATGCTATTGACTTTCATGCAGCTTTTCAAAAGCAAGGATTTGAATCAGCGTTCCTTGTTTCGAGCACGCCATTCAAGCGGGCATAAACTTTTGCCAATGCAATTCATTCGGAAATACCAGATTAGATTCAGCCCTTCCTTGCGCATTATTATTTTGGTCAAATAATCTAGTTTGAAATGACGCCTATTAGGATGTTCTAACAATATCGAATACAGCTTACGCACATGACTAGATTAATTACAGACTGGCATTGACAGTGAAGGAACCATAGCATCCGCTCCAGTTTTACGAGTTTATGGTAATCTGTGCTTTTCAGCCCAACTTTAAGACAATGTGCTGAATCCGGTCGAAGCACACGCATGTCAACGATTGGCTGATAGTTCCGATAGCTTCCTACTGTACGCTTGCCACTAGGAATACAAAATTCTAACGCTCTCTTTTGGTATGAAACAAACATATGTGCTCCTGACAACGTAATACACATTTGCCGTGGAGCTATGCCACCGCAAGACCTACTGAAGCATATTTATTTCAGCTTCTTGGTACAGATACACAATGTACGAACAGGGGGAGACGCAGGAAGCGAAAGTAGGCGACACCCATGTCGTTTCGACGGCTATAATGCAAAGTACACAATTGAGCGCAGCACCTAAAATTTTGGGGTGTCGTCTTTTACGCATTTGAAGATATTCAGAGAAAACTTCTATGCATACACGCGCACCCATGCACGCGCACCGATGAACGAAGCACGCTAGCGCTAAGATTGAAGCTGACAGCACAAAGTCTATTCCAATTTTAGTAATCATACATAGATCATTTGCGGCTTCCTTCGGACGCAAACGTTAGCATTCGGGTTCGCGCTTGCTGCTGGGTTTGGTGCAAGGATACGGATTGGAGCAGGCACCACTTATGCGCGATTACATGCAACATACGCGCATGATTTCTTCAGAAGCTGACACTAAGCAAGGGTAGCGCGAGGGTCTCACTGCGCTGTCGTCAACACGCGCGTGTCGTGCCATTCAAGTACGCTATTTCCTTAGCTGATAAGGTGATAGAGACCATGTTAATACACTTTTCTTTTAAAGTTGTGATGCAGTGGGCCTCATTAATGAGGCGTGTCATCTCATTGTGCGACTTTTCAAGGATAATGCACCTTTCGAACTATGGTCGGCGGCGGCATTCATCACAGTGAAGTGCCAGCCACCCTCCCGTTTTGTTATTTACGCTGTTTGCATGCTCGCGGTGCAGTCGTTGACGCAACGGCCCGTTTGTCCGACATAAAAACGCTTACATGATAAAGGTATCCTATATACTACGCCTACATTACATTTCACCAATTCGTTTTGGTGGTTCTTGACACATGCTTTCTTTACTGTCCTGTTCGGGTTAGCCATTTTGCAGGATTTTGCAAGCTTATTCGGAGCGGAAAACACGACTCGAACGTTAGCTTTTTGGGCGATCTTCTTAATGTTGTGCGACACTTTATCAATGTATGGGATTACAGTCTCTTAAGTGGTGGGGCGCACGTTGGAGCCAGATGCACTGATGTTATTAAAAAGCTTCTCCGCTACGGACAATATCAGGTACCTCGGGCAACCTGCTTCTAAATAACGTGGCGTTTTCTGGCCCAAACGTTGGCTCATTATGTGGGCAAGTTTTTTCCAGGACTTTCATGAGGCAGAAATTGGCGATTGCCCTTTTTATTAGTTTTGAAGGGGCTGATTTGAGCGGGCGGAGGGGTTAGTTATCTCGTGTGTTCATAGCTCCAGCACACGTCGTTTTCTTTAATAGCGAACCTGACACCAAGAAAACGTATGTTGTCTTCTCTGGGAAGTTTGTGAGTGATTTGAAATGGGTACAGGCATTTCTCAGCGAGAGCAAGAACTTTTGCGGATTCTGGGCTAAAATATGTCGGGTCACACTCTAAAAGAAATAAAAAAATCGTCTACAATGTCTACAAAAATACGTTGTACATGTACAACATTTTCTTCTTTCCATTTATTCAACAGTTTTCTTCAGTCAGATTCATGAGGTCGTCGCCTGAAACCACAGATTTAACGGTTTTTATTGTTCGGTGTGCGCTAACAGATATAGGTTTGTCTCCAACTACCGAAAGGTGTGTTAGTTTCCCGTACTGCGCCTTTTCTTGTACCTCGACCAGCAGGTCCGCACTTGCCTTCTCGGTGGAACTGTAGCCGCTTGCAATAGTCTCCGTGAGGCATTTCGGAACCAAGAAGGGTGAAATGTTTCTCGCATTCTTGTCGGCGTTTTCACAATGAATCACATGATATTCCGGGAATCTATCTTTTTCCTTGAGGATGAATTGCAATGTTCCATTGGTGCACTCCCTTTTCTGGGGACGATTGGGTGAGAAGGGGTTTGAGGGTCGCATGGAGTGTATTCTGTATTCGGTATCAATGCCAGTCACCCACTATCCCGACCAATGAGGGGACACGGCAGTCGTTGCGGTGAAGAACGCTCTGCCATATCAACTGTACATTGTTACAATAACAACATATGTTGTATCCAGGGTAGGTCATGGCACACCAGATTAATCTTTGCCGCCAGGATTGTTGGAAGTAAATGGAAGCGAAAAGAAGACAAGAAAGATTAAAAGTGAAAGGGAAAGCCGAAGGTTGAAGAGGGGTACAGGAAAAGGCGATTGCCGATTTCCTCCAGGTTGGTCAGTCTGGAGGCGCCGTCTACGTCAAACAGAAGCAAAAAGGTGTGTTGCCTCCTCCGGGGGCCTTAAAGGCCCGAACACCCGGCATTGGCTTAACCCCCAGGATCGCCCTTTCCTCATACACGGTTAAGTCCCGCATGGCTAAACTCGGGAGGGTCCAACTCTCATGTGCTCGGGTACGTAGTGCCGCAACACACCAAACGCCTGCTCACGCAGACGCCCCTGCGGGGAATAGTATGCAGTGCTCCTGATTTCTCGCTGACATTGGCAATAACTGACATTGGCTGAAATTGGCAATACTAGACAGCATTTCGCGCTGGAGTTCTTTGTGAGGTCATTCTGGCAGAACCGGTGTCTCAAAGATAACGCAGCAAACAAATAACATTCTAAGTAAATTCTGGTATTTCACGTGCCGAAATTATGATCCTAATAAAAGGCAAGACGTAGGTGGGACTGCAGATAATTTTGACCACCTGGGTTTTCTCACTATGCCCCGAATGCATGGTACACGGGCCTTAGGGATTTCTTCAAAGCAAGAAACAATGGAATGCAAGTTGTTTTACAAACACACACGGTAATGTTTGGGCCGGTGGCCCCAGTGGCCCAATTGAACTCCATGAGGACTTATTAAAGTGAAAATAGAACGACTAGCGAAACGGCTTTGGTCTAAATAAATTCTGAATAGTTGATATTGGCTCTTCCCATATATCACCTAAGAAACATATACACGGATACATCAAGTTTCCTGGTTACGTCAAAGAGTACGTTGGCATTTATCATCCTTAGCAACCTTGACTCCTGCTGAATAGTTTCTGCTTTCTAGTGAGAACTGAATGCAGGCAAAATTACTTCGGTCGGAAACTTGGATTTCTGCACATTCAGGTATTTAGTTTTGTCAGGAATTTGCATGGACATGCTTGTTTAGCAGTTTAGATATAAGAAAGAAATTAGGCACACGAAGACAGAAAGGAAGAAACGTTGCGCAAAAAATGGATGCAAAATACAAATTTTAGCAGAAATATTGCTACGATTATCGCTAAGAACAAGCGAAATGAGAAATGATTTCCATGGAGCTTTAAGCCGCACTTAAACCAAAAGTTTTTTTTGTTTTTACGTGCTGTTCGTAACGTCAGTACACTTGCATGTTTAACAGACTAGCGATCGATCACACGCTCATGCTAACAGGCTTTCAAACGAAAGGCGAAATGATGGTCGGCGCAGATCAGTCTTGCACGCCCGGTTATCGTTTTTTTTTTTCGAAGTATGTGCGCTAGAAGCAAACGTCAGATTGCAAGCTTTCTGTCATCCGAACAACGGTGCAAACTTTATCATTGAATTGCTCATGGCGTTTGCTTGTTACATTTATAAAGACTAGTGTGCCGTTAGCTTTCACAAATCAACCTCAAAGAGTGCATGGTTATGTTCATACTGGGATGCAACTAATGCTTTTATGTATTTTGAGGTGCTAGGTCTAGGCGTTTACATGTCGGAAAGACGCAGCTTTTTTGTTCGACCCTTTTGTTCTATACAAACGACTCTTTTGTTCTGTACTATACGGCGCACATATAGTCGAAAGCACATTGAATGACAACGTGGACGATAATGCGTTGATGCTTATCACAGCACGCTTTGATTCATCTATGTCACTGCAACTACAAAATATTCTTATATATATGGCATATCAATCTAGGAAATGGTTCATCTTGCTTTTTTTCTTCCTCTCTTGCTGCTATTGATTTCATAGAGAAGAAAATTTCCTTGCCTTGGCCAACCATTTTTTTCCACTGCCATTATGGGAATGGAATGTATAGTATAGCCAATAGCGCACAAAATGTATTGGAGGGGGCGATCAACTACGAAGTCTTCCCATTACTTGAGCAGGAGGCGTTGGTCAAGGCATCTACAAGGAAAGCGATTTGCTGATTCTCTGCTCCATGCTCTGGTGTTTAGAATGGTGTGGGTATATATAGCAAGAATATTCTTCAACTAGGCTGTGGATGCGCAAACAGAACTTGCTCTAGCAGACAGAAATTCCGCCGTGTATTGTATAAGGCGAAAGCATCACGAAAATTCTTTCAGATCTTAATATACCATTCTCTAGTTCAGATGCATAGGATTGCATACCCAGAAGAAAAATGTGTAGCCATTCCCTGTCGTGGAAATGGGAGTAAGCGAAGCTTGTCATGTGTTTCTTTGGTGTTCCTCGGAACGAATTACACTGACGAGCACCACGTTGTGCTCGAACCAAAACCGATCACACATAGGAATGGATGGAAACAACTTTATCAAAAATCCTGCGAAGTTTAACGACCTGGGCTCAGGTCTCCCATGAGGGGACTTCGACGCCTTGTCTCGTCGCTGCCTGCCGGGCCCGTTGGACTGCCCACTCTTGTGTCTTGAGGTTGGAGCGTCGCAGAGCGGCGGCCCACTTCGACGCAAGAGCCTCCGGAGCTACTGCCATTTTCGCTGCTATAACAGGACACTGCCACATGTGCGTGAGCGTCGCTCTAGTTGCCTGACATAACTTGCAAAGAGCACTCGGGTATTGTGCGGGGAAAATGTGCCACAATCGCACCGTACTGGGGAAGGTGTGTGTCTGCAGTGGTCACCAGACGACTGCCTGGCAACGTTTCAGTTTGGAGTGAGGTGGGGACAATATCCTCCTGCCTAACTGGTAGTGCTTATTGATGGTATATCTGACTAAGCGTTCTCGCGTGTTTCGCACCAGGAGGTACAAACTCGAAGAGGGTGTCTCTGATTCTGGGCGGCGGGTCAGTTCTCGCGGAGAGCGGTGTGCCACCTCGTTCAAGTTAGGGGCCCCTCGTCGGTGAGGGCGGTTAGGTGGGCTGCGAACACGTACTGCAGCTGACCCTGAAACTCCGGTTGAGAAACTCGCGTTGAAACTTGGTCGTCACACCGGGGAAGTTGGCGTTAGCGTTGCCGAGGCGTGCACCACCGTTGTCGGGTTCCCGGAGGGCAAGACGACGCTGTCGTTTCACCTAGGCTTCGGAAGCCTTCATGCTAGAATATGCACGTTGACGACCAGTCCTTTGCCGAGCGAGTTCACGGCGCCATTGCTCAAACGCAGCTTGCTCCTCGGCGGAATGCACCACGCGAAGCCTTCCCATCAGGCCGTGGAAACTGATTTGAGGCAAGCAAAGCCGACTGGAGCGCGTGCCAACTCCATTTTCTTCCCTTTCCATCCCGGCGACACACCCAACTACACTTATTCTTCGAGCGCGTAACGTGATCCGACCCCAGCGCAGCTTTCTCAACAGCTGCTCTTTCTAATTTCCTTTCTTTCCGTTTTTCTTTCTTTCTTTCATGTCCCTGGCTCATACCCGCATATCGCTGGCTCTTGCGCGCATATGCAATGGGGGCATGCTCCACACGTGAGTTTTTGTATGACTACAACGCCACTGAAACTTGTGAGCCAATACAAGCTTCGCTTGAATATAGAAAAAAGATGAGAAAGCCAAGAAAGGTGAGCAGAAGAGATGCTTTTGGTTTAGTACCCTGCACGGGGGGAAGGCTTAAGGGAGAAAGAAAGGTGCGGATAAAAGAAGCAAATGCGGTAACTAAGCTACAGAGGGTGGTGCATGCATGGAAGCATGAAAGCCTCTTTAAGAGGTTACTTGAACGTAATACCTTCAACAGTGCCTTGACCGACTTTTGGTGTGACTACCGTGTAGGCCCACATTCCAGAATATTCGGCTAAGAAAGCGACCGGTCACCCGGATGGGCCAACGTGGCCGCCAGTGGCTACCTGTGTGCCCTGTAACGAGGACAACGTAAAAAAACAGGCGAAACAGTTTTCTCTCAGCCGCAGTCATCAGAAGCAGCCCTGAAACAGAAACAAAGAAATTCACGCGCACCGACGGAGAAAATAAAGGATGTTGTGGATCCTACGAAAAGCCACATTCGGCGATGCAGTGTTGCCGCGGTTCGGGAGAGCCCAGTTGGTGGACATACTCGAAGAGAGTGGTCGAGACGACGCAGACGAGTGTGCTAGGGACTTCGTGTGTCCCATAAAGGCTGTTATTCACCGCCCATAGTAGTTTCAGGCCATTTACCAGTTGCAACTGACGAGCGAAAATTTTGCAGATGCCTGGCTACCCTTCTCTCGACATTTACTGTAAGACATGCTTTAATCCCTCGCACGTTCTTAGCACGTACCTATCAGAGCGTTCTTTTTTGTATAAGTTTTCAAAGATGGATTGATATTTCAAAAGTATAAGCGTGAAACTTTGTTCGGCGCACTTTAGCCGTATGGAGGAGCAAAATACAGTCCTCATGTTGTGCGGGGCTGCATCGAAATGAGCATCGATGAAAGAAGCTGCAACAGAGGGAGAGATGCCAACCCTACGCTTTCGTGTAACTCGCGGTGAGACCTCCAACACCGTTTTTCTTTGGCTTCCCGGAGTTTGCTTGTCGACGGCAACCATGCATATTTCATGCGTACTTCTCTTTTTTATATCAGTGCAGGGGCAGGCGGTGGTACTTTAGAGAGCTTCCCAGAGAAGACTGAGAGAGAAAGCGATCTTCGACAGAAAAAAAAAGAAAATAAAGAAATACACCTTGCTGGCGTATAGCTGATCGAGACTGTGAGGCAATAAGCTTTTAGAGAGAATTCGCCGTGTGCCGCTTTTTCCAGTGAAGTTGTTCTTCCCGAGAGGTGCTCGACCTCATACGCTGCGCTGTGCATTGCCAGTTGTGTGTAACCACCTCTTGAAATAGAAGCGACTCACGTGTGAAACACGGCAGCAGCTCAACAGAAGAAATGTGCACTGAAGGAAGCGTTACAGGAGTGAGGCCTTCTTTGGATAGCAAGCACACCTTTGAGCCACGTAGAAGCATCGGAAGCAAGGCAGCACTAACAACAGTTTGGTGCATCTTGTACTTACCAAGGGTAGTCGTCTGTATGTCTAAAGATTTTATGCTCGTGCGATATATTTTAGACAGGAGATATCCTTTTGTAAATACTTCTAGTCCCATTTAGGCTTGATTTTGTAACCTCCTCGCAAACTGCAGTAGGTCTTTCGAATTCCGAGTGAGACATGTACCACTGAGCAGCTTAACACTTAATCATAATCGGTGGTAATTTGCTGTTTAGCCGAAGCAACGAGCAGACCATTGAAGCAGAAAAAAATTTAACAAAGATTATGCAGGTCCCGTGAGTTGTGGAAATCGAAGATATAGGAAGTATTTTCCAGGTATCTGGCTTTGGCATTGCCGTTGCCATGGTGCGCCTTGACCGACCTGCTCTTTGACTCTCTTGATGACTTCCAGAAGGCTCTCATTGTGGAGCTCGGACACCCTGAGGGACATGCAGAGGGTTTACCTAGCTGCTCGATCGTTACAAGCAGGGTACGCTTCCTGTGCGTCCAGTAGTATACCCCAGTAGTACGCCTTCCTCGAGCTGCTGATGTAAATCTCCGAGTAACGCAATGTCCGAATTGACGCACTTCTCGACGAAGGTACAGTCTTCCAAAAGCTTCGCTGTGAGCGTCAGGAGCCGCTTGGCACGCACGGTTAGGGAAGCCTGCTTTTGGATCGCTGCTCCTACGGAGGCAACCACCACCCGGTGTTCAGCAGCGGACATTGATTGTGTCCGCTGCTGAACTACAAGACTAGCGAGTGCTTCGCGAAGTATTGCCCGCAAAAATGGTAAGAAATGGAAAGAAAGGCTTCAGGAGCCATGGCTTCAAGTTCTCACCGTACTATCCGCGTCAGATCGTCTGATGATGATGGTCGCTGCGTTCCTAGCATGTCGTCACAAGAGGATGTCGCAGCTGTATTCGGCAGACGTGCGAACTGCTTTGCAATGCGGCGGCTCTTGGCCTGCTCAAAGCGTTGACACTCTTTTATGATGTCCTGCACTGTCTCACATTTTTTGCACATGAGTAGGTTGAAAGCAGCGACTGTGATCCCCTTCAGTACATGGCCAACCTTGTATGACTCGGCCATATCGCTGCCTGCCTTACGGCACAGAGCCGATACTTCCGGGATGTAAGACACGTATGCTTCTGTGGACGTTTGGACGCGGGTTCTTAGTGCTTTCTTTGGGACGCTCCTCCACCAGGCAGGGCGGCCGAACAAGTCCCTCAGCTTCTGCTTGCACGTGTCCCAGTCGTTAAGCTCTTCCTCGTGGTTACCGTACCACACCTTCGCCATGCTGTGTCAGTAGAACACCAAGTTAGCCAACATATTCGTCGAATCCCATTTGTTGTGGGCTCATACGTGACGATCCAGTCTTTCGCGTCGAGGTGGTTGGTGCCGCAGAACGTTCCTTGATCCCGCGGCTGAGACAGGACAACCGTCTGGGTTGTAGGTGTTGATGCGGGCCGCGCCATTTCGAGTCCTGTTTCGCCCCTCATATTGCCCAGTCTAAGGTGATGGCCACTGCGGGGCTCCGTTGTTGTCTCTCGTGGGTACCGGGCCCTTCCCCCAATTTATTACGCTGCGGAATTCCCGCATAAAGACGTATTTATGCTATTTACAAGAAACGCAACGATACACAAACAAAACGGCTGACGATAACGATTACACCTCGACACATCAAATCGTAGTCTTCTGCCTTTGGCGCCACTCTTGGTTGCACCGTAACAATATTTTTTTCCCAGCCGAACGCACTCCGCGTCTTTGGAGATCCTCTAGCCCCCGCAAACAAGCCACACATGCGCCATCAGTGGGACTGCGTGAAAATGGTGGCGGTGCGCATCGAGCGTGCGTCTAATTCTATAGGAATAAAATACAGAGACCGGATTCGGCTTGCAAAGCCACGAGCGCTGTTTTGCGGTTTACCCAAGTTGTACGTCGTTTATTTATTGCCGGTAAATTCTCGGGAAAAAATGGCTCATATGCTTTGACATGTACCATGCACTCTCGTCGCATTAGAAACACCTGTGCCTCGGGGGAACTAAATCTTTGCGTTCAGTCGACGTAAACATGTTGATACAGGCCAGGAAAAAGAGAAGCCGTGCGATGGCGAAAGCGTCTCGCTGGAGAGGCGTATATTCGCCCGTGCGATGTTTACGCTGTAACTTTCCGTGCTTCTAAAGCCTCTTGTAAAGAAACCAATAAATTATTTTTCTATAGTTAACTGGCCTGCAGCCATCTCGGCGCAATAGCAGCCAGAGCTGTGGTCCTAATGCGGATCTGAGTGGAAACGAGAATTGAAGCTCGATGGTGCAGAAAAAAAAGATGAATTATAAGTAAACATACGGCCGTGACTAAGCTTTCAAGGAAGTCCAGAGCCGATGCGTGGTGGGCCAGGATTCTGTGCGTTCCTTCACGCCTTGTGTCACGGGCCAGTAGATTCGGGCTACCATAGCGAAAGAAAGTGCTATTTAAAAAAAGATCACTCATGCCAGAAACTGCAGAAAGTGCGATTGAAGTAAATATCCTCGTGAATTATCGCATTTTGCTTGGAATAATGAACTGCAAATTCTGTCAGGAAAGGTATGCCAGCTATAGCAAAGTTTCAGGTTTGCACTCTTTTCGTACCGCTAATGTATGTACTGAAATATCATTCGTGTCGTGATCTTGCACGCACTAACTTTTTCGCATAAACTGCACAAAATTATTTACCGGTGTGTCTATCGAGAAACCTGTCAAGCAATACAGTGGTCATTTGAGTAGTGACATTTGAGGTTTAGGCACCAAATTCACAGCACGTTTGGTTCGTAAGTACGGTTCGACATTGGAGCCACAGAGACATTATTGATATATTTATTGTCACTATTGGCTTGCATCTGTTACGAATGATTATAGTATAACAATTTTTGCAAATACGGGCAATGATTCATTTTGACCCCTCTGTGTTCGTTCTAGCTACAGCGTACGCGATTCCACTAAGGCGTTTCTCGTCAGATGAATAACTATTTTTGGTGGTGGAGATTGAGCATCCTAGGGTGAAGATTGGCATGTATTAACCAGACATGACAGCACGGCTTCATGTGTGATATCGCCGTGTGGTAGTGTGATATGCTCGTTCGTGAAATATGCGAAATAAGCCAAAAGATTTTCTTGTGGTGACTGTGTAAGCTAATCTACTTGACAATTGTCTATAATGATACATAACACAAATAACCACGAAACTGGAGACTATAAAATGACAACGGAGTCAAATGACAACGTTCAAACGTTTCTGATATCAAATCTGTAGGCAAGGTTATTTCGCCGAAGTGTGCGATTTTATGTATCCGCAAGTGTTTGTGCGCCTTAGAAAAGTACGTGCTGCTGTATACTCTTTAGGGAGCGCATTTCCCCGTTTGTTTTTCCCAGAACTCGTTTCTCAGTGCTTTCTCTTATACCTGCTGCGTTCCTCAGGCCCCGGTTACATTAAAATAAAACAATGTCACTCATTGACATACACAACAGAAGGTCCATCGGCAACGTTGCCGCGTAGGATAGCTGTAAGTGATACTTCGAAATTACCACGTGTAAGAGCCTTTTCTAGGACTAGCCTCATAAAATGCTTAGATTACCTTCCATGAAGATGAACATTGTAATTTTAACAAATCCATAAAGGCGGTTGCAAGAATTTTCGCTGTGATTAGCAAATTTTAACCTGTATGCCACTACCTGTTTCCGCGTATACTTAACGAAACTGATTCGGGATACCCCAGCAGCTCCTCTACCAAGGCCACAAAGGCGGCACTCTTATTTCTTCAGCTTCCACAAGAATGTTTTACTACCTTAGCATTCTAAGTGTACTTTACGCACTTTCAGGGAGCTATACCGATGTATATTTGTCTCAAACTGTTTCCTATAGCCAAACGATTAGTGCATCCGGATGCTGTGCTCAGCGAATGAGGTTCGATAGCAACCGTCGGCCAACTTGGGTCACTGACTTTGTGGCAACGGGGACATAAAGGTGTGGTGACGGATGATGACGATGACATAGAAAGAGGGATGCACAACGGTGAAAGCAAGTTTAACAATCTCTCGATAATCATTCAGACAGGTCATTCACGAAGCCACCACCGGGTTCCAGACATTGTCTGTGGTGACCAGTTCAAACGAACCTTCAGAAAAACAAAGGCGCTAAGACCAAACTGGTGTGTGGGCTTCTGCTAAGTCCGCACAGGTGCCAAGCAAAAGCTTTACAAAATGTAAACAGCTGCAATAAACGGCGCCAGTATGGCGAGCATCTGCAGGACACTTTTAGTGGCCGGATGATAAAAAAAAACATTCTTTGAAGTTATCTGGTGCTGGGCTGAATGGAACCCACGTCACACGGGTTCCTCAAGGAGAGCGATGTAGTGCGTTATCAAGCTGCGCCATGAATACACTGGGTATGGGCCAACTTGGGTCACTGACTGTGGGACACTGTGCGTGCGCTAAGCGAGGGAACCATTCTTAACGTTCGTACACACCGGAGCGTCAGGCTTTTCTTCTCAGAGCTTACGCGAGGACTTCTGAACAGCGCCACTAGTCGGCGTGGAGTGTCCAGAAGAACACGCGATAGAGGAGCCTGGTGCTGCACAGCGCGCTTCTCCGCGTTTGCACGCGCCGGTGCTTCATGAATTTTGGAGACCACGCGGGCAGGCTTTGCGATGGCGCCGAGTTTTCCTAGGGAAACACGAACGAGGAGTCTGACTGAAGTACATAACTCGTTTCGACGGAGGCAATTTGTTGTGTCGCCATATTGGTTCAATGCTTTGACCGTAACGCGGTAACGCTTTGAAGGTAAAGCATCACTCTCAAAAATCATCGTATGATGGGTTCTGCGGAATTTTTTCGTTGACTTTTACGAAAGCACACTTATTTTTTCAGTTCTGCGTTGAAGTCTTGCTGCATCGCAAGTATTTATAATCAGAGTGTGTGCGTCAGGAAGCGGCCGCCATGAGAAGTATGCATGGTAATATAATTCTTTGGCCTTACTTGGCAATTACCTGTGTGACGGTATACTAGAGACTCCCAACTTAACGTGGTTACCCTTTCTGTGATTTTCGTGGTAAACGCTGGGCAGACCAGACACAAGTAGTGAGCGCCTTTAGACGTTCACCACATTAGTCAAGTTGGCTTCTTCGCAAGTTGGTTCTTCAGAAGGCCGCTTAAAAACCTGGTTGTCGCAAGTTCTCAGCCTACGAAGCTTGATATGACTGACGTGGTACTAAAGGAAAATCATTCTTACAAGAACAGTTGAAACATCCTTTCGTGGTTTACCTTGGAAAAACTGACGTAAATTAGATCACGGCAACACAATTATATAAAAGTTGTGCTTGAAAGCTACGGTCTTGTACCATTGTGTTTGGTGCTACTGAATGACTTTCGGGGATATTTGTCAGGTCTAGCGTACACACATTGTTTTTGTGCAGTACACACAGAAAATTTTAGAAGTAAAGCCTCAGAAAACAACGAATGAGGATATTTATTTGCTCTTAGTAACCGAAGAGTTCGGTGCATTTGTATCACTGTGGTCAAGTTGAACATTTATTATCATAATAACGCGTCCAATTTAATGAAACATAGGCGAGAATAAAGGTTCAAATCAAGAAATCACAACAGTAAGAAATGTATAGACTATGCCAGATATGTTAGAAAAATTTACGCAAATGACAAATAATGCGTCATATCATAAATTTTGTTTTGGCGCGTTCCCCACATTGCTTGAAAATGCTTCTTAACGTCACGGCTAAACTATGGACCACCAAGTCGTACTTTTATTTGGAATCGCGTAGTAAAAAATTCGTCACTGCGCAAAAAATATTCCTTATCGCCAAATCATTCACTAAAGTGATTTTTTCTTTCAATACGCATTCACGCAAGCTGTACCACGACTACACTTCCGTTCCCACAGCGTTTGAAAAGTCCATGAAATATAAGCATTCACTTTTCAACTTCGGAAGACTAGCAGAGTGAGAAAATGAAAACCACAGAAAGATATTCACCGTTAATACGTTGTGATGAAAGTAAATTTGTGTATAAGTTGTAAGTTGAGATTAAATAAATAAATTGAAGTTTCGTGGGGCCTCACAGCAAAGCTTTCTGTGAAGCCTTGAGAAATATCAACTGCCGGCTTCTATAATCACTTCGACTGTTGCGGTAACTGTGACAACATATTCTTGTGTATGCCTTTTTCATATGGCAAATCACGATGGCGGAGAAAAATAGTATCCCGCATAGTTGCTAAGACTTTAGTCAAACGACATACAGAATGAAATTACATTTTTTTTTTCGCTACACGTTCGCAATACTAACTGCCTTGTGTTCGTTTGTAAGGGACGTTTGTTGTGTTCGTTTATTGACGTTCAGCAAAATGGAGAACTCTGATTTCACTGAAGCCAAACAAATTGCGACTGTTTCAATATTTTTATGATTTGTAAGCAAATAATTTCTACAGAACAGCACCGACACAACCATGTCTTCGCGTTATAACCATAAACTTACAGAATGACAGGACTTGATCGTTCGGTAAGGCGACTGTTGTTTTTCTGATGTTTTCAATGGGAAAATTCGTTGTGGGAGAAAAATCCGCAGTGCCTGCACAATCAGTAATGCGATTGCTTTATTACATTAGTAATTATTATGCAGAGTATGCTCTAATGCACATAATGTTAAGTTTACATGCACCTTATAGCTATGCGTGACGTCGTATTTTGGAATGAATTACTTTATTATTAAATAATGTCTCCCTATATGAGCTTTGAGCGCGCGCTGAGAATTATATTCTTGCCAATTCTTAATCAGGTTACTTAATGAAGGCATACTTCAGATATTCCTTAAGAAGTGCTTCAATGGGCCATGGAGATCAGTTCGTCTAACTTATAAGTTCCAGGAATCTAATAAAATTTCGCTCGTGTTAAAACGCCAGGTACTGCGACTATAGATATTTTTATTGTAGCCATTTATCTGTACATCCATTTCTTACTTCTTTCCTTTGAGTACATTTTTAGCAAAGTTAGGAGAAACACTCAGCCGTTTTCGTTCAAAGGTCTGGCCTCTGCAGTGATAGACCTGATGGCTCCAGCATAGGATCTGAAGGCGACTTTCACGCTCGTATTTTATTGAAGTTGTGGCCCGATGCGCGGTTGCACCAATTCATACGTCATATTTTTGTACCCCTGCATTTACACAACCACCCCGACCAAAATAAAATCATGAAGTGAGTGCTAAGGCATGCTCTTGTAATAGCGTGCTTCTGTTCTTCGTGTATGAAGAAACGTTCGCTTCTCGGATGTTTATCACCTACCCTGTGCACGGAACCATGTCATGCCATACATCACTCACGCATACACGCTGCTGGAACTCCTTGCTCTTCACTCTACGTTACGCCAAAGAACCCGCACGCAACCAATATAGATGGGCTCGGTAAATGTTGAGATTGATCCTAGTCTCCCGTGAGGCACGCGGAAGGCTCTTAATTGTGCAGTCTAGTTCCCAATAGCGTGATTGCGTCTGCCTTGCTCGGTGGTGCCATCCATGTTGGACCAGCAAGAGAGCGGCAATGAAAATACCAATTTCGGCAATGGAAAGCGAACACCGGAAGCTCTGTGGAGCGTGTCAGCGGAAACGAGAACTCTCGACAAGTCGTTTTTGGCGATGGATAGTAAAGGTTTCGATGCTTCGCTTGCAGTTTTATGCTGCCTCAAATTAATATAAATGCGCGTCTGCCTATGTTTGCATCTTCAGAGGAAACTATTGATGGCAGGCCATGATTACATACGTTTCGCTTATAACACGGTTTGCGAGAATGCATTTGTCAACGTAGTGTTAGTAGGTAAGCATACGTCTGTTGATTCATATGTGCGCAATGTGAGTAAATATACGCGCATCTATAAGCTAGAAAGTACATTATTTGCTATTTATTTCTATTTGCTGAAGTTAGACGCGCAGTTGCTGTTAGCCTCATGTTAACATGTCACACCTTGAATAGATATTGTACCGGATGACTACCGAAGACTCAGCACCAGTGTTTCGGTAGGTTTATGTACAGCTTAACTTCAGGTGACTATTTTAATGATATTTTGTGCTATACGTAGAAATTCCACTTCGGAAAAGAACATATATGTATCCTTATAGCGTCGGTTGTGAAAATGGCTTAGAAAACGGCAGTTACGACAACCGTTGCATAAAAAACATTCAGCTAAACATATGGCTAAAATCTGGGAAGTGTTAGATTGCCAGTTTCATATGATTCGCCGTTATACTAACTGATTACTCCAGAGAGGTTGACGGGGTGCATTATTCAAGTGCTTCTCGGAGCTACATTGCTACAAATACACACCGCACTAAGTTACAACAGGACGCTGCTATAATTAGAAAGGCAGATGCTGAACTGATGTGTCAAATGCTGTACATAATTATATATTAGCGAACTGTTTTTTGTACTTGAGCCCAAACTGATTTCATATTAGTTTAATATTTGACAGAGCCCAACCTTGATATTCATGCCACGAATGGCACTGTCACGGCGAGAGCAAAAAGTGTTTCTATTTTATTTCCCATGTGCCTGTGGGCTAGCGACGTCATAGATCTTTTTTGTTTACAAACATGAAGCTTGCCTATACATTGAAAGTTTTCTATCAAAACTGAAAAACAAGAGAGTGTGCTTCACAGTCTCGACATTTTATCCAGGGAAAAGTAAGCATTAACCGCCAATTGAAAGCTACGAGTGCACGTTGTCGGGAGTGAATCAATTTTGGGTGGAACAGGCTTTATCCTTGGCGATTAAACTTCCACGCCAAAATTTCAGTTTCTAAAATGCGTGAGAGCAATACTACTGTTTCTTGTCGCCCCGCCATTCTTTATACTTGGCGTAACCATTCAGTCAGAGGCGTTCGAAAAATAAAATCAGTATCTGTGCGTAGCTGTTTATGTTGCTCGGCAAGCACTACATCTTAATTATATATATTTTCGTACAACATTTTTTGTCTTGACTACTGTGCTTGTCTATAACCACCATTCATATAGGAAACTAATCTAGGCAGTTGACCGCCATTATTAGGAGGCAGCAGTACATGGAACATATTTCTGGTGGTTCTTCGGTTTGGTACCATATGTTGCGGAACGCCGGCAACTCGTTCACGTCGCCAGAAAAGACAGAGCCGCGATACACTCAACGAAGCCTTTAATGGCGAGAGACGAACACGAAAGGTTTTATGATCATGATAGCGGTGCGCGCACTTCTTGGCGCCAGGCGCGGAGGCAGCAGTCTCGGCTGTCTGTTAGGTTCTGTAATCTTCCTCCGACGCGTAGAAGCCCGTTATCGTCGAGAAATGGGTGTAGTTGTGCTACCCATGATTTACTGGGCGGATCTTGCCTTTCCAGCAACCAACTCTTCTCCTCAGGAAACGATTCAGCTTGAACTTGCCGGATCCAATATTTCTCAGCAGCCAATATTTCTTTTGCAGAGATGACTCCAGCTTTTTTTAATCTTGCACTTAACGTTCGAGACAAAGCGCTGCACCCATGCTGTGACACGGATAAGCTTGTGCAGTGAACTAAACTGCGTGGCGTCTAGCAGTGGGGTTATTTGGATTGTGTTTCCTGTAGAGTGAAGCGTCATTGGATTGGTCGCTCTTATCCCTAGGATGTCGTTGATTTGGGGCTCTGAATGCTTCACAGCTGGCCATTTTTCTGAGTCCTTACTCAGCCAAGCTCGTCCTTGCCACCAGTCTACCTCGGTAATCAGTGCGTTTAAGGAAACACCTCGGGTCAGTCTTTCAGCAGGATTGGTTTCTCCTGGACAATGCCGCCAGTTAAATCTTGCTGTAGAACGAAAAGGTATTCTGTTCCTACGCCAAACCTCCACGGCTTCTTCCTTGAAAGAAACAGCAGGATTTTTGTCAAACCACAGAAATTTGAACAGGTCACGGTCCTCTTTTCGTATTTCCACTTGCAGGAACACCCTCTCGATGTCTGCTGTCATAGGCACTAGGTACCATCTGAAGCGACGGAGATCCTGCAGTAAGTCCGGGTTTAGGTTCGGGCCAGTTTGAACGACTGTGATGCTCCTGAGTTCCTTTGTGTGTGCGTGTTTTTTTTTTCTTTTTTTATCTCCCTCTCTAGGTGTGTGCATTTTTCTTTATCTTTCTGTCTCCCCTTACCCCTTCCCCAGTGTAGGGTAGCAAACTGGATATTTACCTTCCGGTTAACCTCCCTGCCTTTCACATCTCATTTATCTCTCTCTCTCTCTCTTGGGTTTGGCGCAGCAACGTGCATTCCTCACCAAGTGATGCTAATTCCGTAGGAGGAGATAAATTACCTTTATTGTTTATTAAAAAGCCGTCAAATATTTTAACAAGATATTTTAGAGCTGATGAATTGCCTGTGAAACCAAGCGTCGAATCTACTACCAAAACATGTTGTGACCTGATCACGCGGGAATACCAATGCATTATTGTGCTCCCCGGGCGCAATTCACAAGACAATTTGTTCGTAAGGGCTTCTTGCGATCGGCTGGCCCGCCTTCGGTAATAGTAAATCAAACATCAGGATTGACCGATGCCATGCTCTTACGAACTGTTTTTGCGTAAGACCACATATGGAGACGGTTAATAATTAGCGAGTGGATGCTACAGTTTATGTTATACCGCAGTCTTTGCGACAACGATCTGATAAAACTTTCAGAAATTCACATGCGCCCCAAAAATTTCATGTCTAACTTCCAGACGAAGGTCTATTTTGGCACTGATAAACCCGAACCCGCTACTGGCAATTCACTGCAGCAATTTCTGGATTAAAACACCCGCTGCCAGATTGCAGCGGGTTATGACACTCATTACACGGAAACTTGAATGCCCACTAATCACGTACATTCTCTTGCATATAAAAGACATGTTTTGATAATTGGGCCGACATTCATATATTTATTTTCTTTCTTATCGCATCGTCATTTACCCGTTCACGATACTGTCTTTTACTACCTGTAGACCTGCGTTCCTTGCTCCCTGTCGCAAACTATAATCAGTAACAATCACACGACGCATTCGACAAACACGCCACTGATGACTCGCCACTGTCTGACAGCTGTAGTGAAGTAAGTGTGTTACGATGTATCCACCAATTAGGACTCACTCATTTCTGTGACGTATTGACACAGTGATGTATTCTGTGAAGTAGATGACTTCTTTAGCCGTAGCCTTCTCTCAAATTATTTTTTGTCTGCCTTTATTTTGATTAGACAAAGCTGTCTTGTTTCTCTCCTTGTATATATGAGTTTATTGCTTTGACGCAGTAAGCCCATAAGCTTGTATGGTTAGTGCTGTGTTCGGGAGTAAGTTGTTTTGTTTCTCGTGCTGCTTTCGTTTAGCACTAGAAATTACTTACACAAAGTGACAACTATGAGATAACGAAGTGGAAAAGTCAATCGATAAGCTAGGTGGGTAAAAGGAGAACACATGCGATGTCTGCTGAAAATGCGCGCAGCACGCATGTGCAGCCAAGAGCGCTGGCCAACACAGCCGCTCCCCTATTTGATTTCATGAACTGCCATGTGTTGCAAATGCTATTCCTTTAAATAAAGCTCGTCACTTCAGCTTTGAGTAACCTAACGTAACGTGATTGTGGCACACATGTTTCTCCGTGAACTTACGGGACATCGTGGTAGCACACAAGAAACTTGGGACCTTTTAGGAATGAAGAAACAAAATAAAATTTTAAAACATCATTTCTGCACTCCACATTGCATTCGGGAAATAAAGAAGGCTTTCCTATTAGCATCCTGTTCATGATTAATTAAGGTTTATCTGATTTGGTGTTCTCTGCGAGCGTTCTTGCGAACACAAAGTTCTAGTGGCAGCCCTCTTCCTTGCGCCATTTCTCATGTCCTCTTTCTAATGAACCACGCGAGTTATATAGCAATCCCGGGGGCGACTTAGACGCCTTCTGGCGCACAAGCTTCTTGCGATGTCCCGATACGCGAGACGACTTTCGGGAGTTTGTTCTTTTTTTTTTTTCATCAGTTAACGCTGTCTTTTTTTGTGGAACATCCCTTATTAGGGCTCTAGAGAGAATTAACAAAACTGACACAAATTGATGTTCATCTTGTACCGCTATTGTCCATCTCCAAACATGTGACTAATTCCCTAGGCGTTGTGAAAGTAGATGCCTTTTTTTTGGCATTGTTAGTCTCGTCTACCCCAGGCGAAATTTGTGTCTGCCTTGTGGATGACATCCTGGGAAGTCCCAGATTCACCAGGCACCATCCGTAGTGTGGGCGGTCTCCGCTGTGATGTGTGTCGTCAATATATATATA
This sequence comes from Dermacentor silvarum, assembly GCF_013339745.2. Taxonomy (NCBI): domain Eukaryota; kingdom Metazoa; phylum Arthropoda; class Arachnida; order Ixodida; family Ixodidae; genus Dermacentor; species Dermacentor silvarum. The sequence goes on from NC_051160.1 coordinate 47,269,438, forward strand.
TATATATATATATATATATATATATATATATATATATACAAAGCAATTATGGCCCATAGGGGGCGCTGTACTCAACGAAAACCTGAAATTTATGATGTGAACTGTTTTGAGAGTGCAACTGTTGAAATTGGTAGCATACTAAATTTCAGTTTTTGTATACGACATATCTACCGTTGTGCCATCGTTTCTTTAAATGACAACTTGCCCATTGATGTTCCTAGCTTCTCATGATATATAGATATATATATATATATATATTGCGTTCGTGTGACGGTGAACAAGAGCAGACTAGGCCCGACCCAACAGCTACAACAATGTAGTATACAAAACCGTTTCGCTATTTCTGTAAAGACTACTAATGTCACAGAGCAGTGTAAATCGCTTTCTGCTGGATAATGCAAGCGTAAACGGCAACATATACCTTAATCAGAGTGACGCATAAAATATGTGCGTGTGAGCCGTACTATCGCAATGTGCTTGCGACTGATACATCAGAACTACTTTTAAAACTTGGCAAGCGTGGAGGCCATTCAAAGCAGGTTTCTGATTGGGCGCATAGCATTGCAAATGTTATCAGTGGATCTTTTTTCTAGTTCATGCACGCTATGAGCAATGTTCACGAGATTATTTCGTACTTTTCAATTGTGCGGAGTCTATCCACACAATCAAAGTTCCAACCCCGAAAACATGAAGCAATAACTTCACGAAAATGCGGCAGACAGCTGGAGTCATTTTCCGTAAGTTCCTTGCTACAGTCATCCAGGTAGAAGTCAGGTTTTGCCAGCCAACAATGAAAACATAATGAGGTTTTAAGTGCCATAACTACGACCTGATTATGAGGCACGGAGCAGTGGGAGACTCCGGAATAATTTGGACCATCTGAGGTTCCTTAACATGCACCTAAATCTAAGCAAACTGGTGTTTTCGTATTTCGCCCACATCAAAATGTGGCCACCGTGGCCGGGATTTGAACCTGCGACCTCGTGCTTAGTATCCAACACCATAGCCACTAAGCAACCACGGCGAGCAACCAACAATCAAGTGTGAGTCAGCTTCAACTGTGTTTTGCATAGTAAAAAAAATAAATGGTAGCATAAAATCAAAACTTTATTTGTCTGCTCATCGCCAGCGACGTCTAACTGCGCACCGACCTCTTAATGAAGTAGCGCCTGATGTTCAACCCTTTCTCTTTTGTTTCTGACATTTCGCCAACACCAATCTGGCATGTGCTACCGGACGCTTCGACTTACATAGCACGGAATTTTGGCCGATAATGTGGTGCCAGTGAATGCCTATCTGTTCTGTGCAATGAAGCACTAAATAACTACATAAAAACTGTACCCACATTGTCGGATTTCGGGTATTTATAAAACACACAGAACTCTTAATAAATTAAAGCATGTTATTGATGACCTCCTTTATTTCCTCAAGTTTTCTACATTTGGACTGCTACGTTCGTAGGTCGCGGCATTTGTGTCACTGGTAATGTGCCCATTCTTCGCTAATGCTCAAGAAATAATATGTGCGACAACAAATGCAAGTGGTTTATAAACTTTGTGTGGCATACACCTCTAACCACCATTATTCCCTCGACTGGCACATACCTTTTTAGTCCAGCTCAAATCTATGCATTCATACACGGCAAATTTTTCATCCGCCTGAACTGCTGTTGGTATTTCGGTCTAGCTAGTGAACGGTGTTTTCCATAAACTTAAACATAGCATGATAATTAACGTTCTGTCGCGTGCGGCACAACTACATAATGTTCATTCGCCTATTTAAAACAAATAAATTGTCATGCATATCGCCATTGCCGTCATACGACTGAAATAACAATCGTCGTCACCTTGCTGCTGTAATTATACACACAATTTCTCGCCCTACAGAAACGTGTTAGCCCATATGGTATGCGATTCGCAGAAGCCCGAATGATGCTTAATAACCAGGGCTCGCACGTAAAAAAAAATGCTCTGACGCTAAAGTTTTTCGTAAGAGAAAAATTTAAGCAACCTTGACACTACTCATATTAATAACGGAGGTGGCCCGCCAATGGAAAATAACGATTACGGACGACCGGCTTTGTGGATTCGGCTCCTGCTGTCTACAAAAGGCTTCGCGTAACATTGATTCCCACGGTGCGTGGGATCTGCCACATATTTTTGCATATTGCACTGGGGAGCTCTACAGGCCTTAAGTGTTGGTACGAACGCACGGGTTAAAACGTGACGACTACGGTTTACAGCACAAAACTATTTATATAGTTATGGCAAGCCAGATTTTTTACGGCGCGGTGTCTTTATTGCTACCATATGGCTCCTTTACGGACCACAAAGTTCTGTTCTGCATGAGTTGTAATACACGGCTATAATATGGCTACTGACTCGTTAGAACTACCCTCGGTAATTATTAGTAACAGTAAACCTAGTATCACAAGGAAGCTATGTAGCAAACTCGGAATACAGTGAAGTCGCCGTAATTTTTTGATGCACCGCACGTTGGAATTACATTCCGATTCCTATCCTAGAGGAGCCCAATCTACAAACTTATAACTGAGTGATCAACCAAACAATCTAAATTGCCTGTATAAAGGGAAGACTTTATGCGAAGAAATGTGATACACTGGTCGAAGGTGTTACAATTGCATAACCACAGGGAACAGCCACATCTTTCCTTTTCCCTGGTAGTAACATCACCTCCTTGCTCAAACTATAAGCCCCAGGTTTTTGAGGGCTTCATTCAGATATAGGATTTTCAAGAGAAGAACATAGAACATCCGGCTTGGAAAGAACACGATTCACAAAAAGGATTTTAAAGGAAAATATCTACCTCGTCTTTGGTATTTTCAACTTTCCGCCACCAAAAGCTATTTATGTTTCTTAGGCTCTTATGACAGCTTAAGAAGCTTACCGACGTGCGAGTCGCAAGCTACGATGGAAATGTAGCCTTCGTTTTTCCTCTCTTGGTATGTAATTTTTTGTTTCTACCGGCTCCAACGCGCAAGTGCTGTCTCGATGGAGAGTCACCCCTGATTGGCTGAAGCTTGATATATGCTTGACTTTTTTCTCGATTTCTATTCGCACTGAAATAAAGTGAATTTTCCGACAACGACCACGGCAAGCAAATAACACGATTATATCTGACGGATTGCCTTATGTCGGCGATATAAAATATGAAGACATCTATACAATACAAAAATCCTGTGAAAGGCTTCACCAGCATGCTTTTTTTAAACTACAAAATTTTTACTGCTGAATTAAAAAAAGCTTGTATACACAAAATAAAGTTGGAAACCACACACCCACCTGTCACCGGCATACCGCACCGCATTACGTCACAAAAGATATGCCGATTCCTATGACGAGGCAAATTTTATACCCCCGAAACATTGATCACAATCACCAGACTGCATGGAAGTTCACAGGATGCGGGGGGTGTAGGCCCCCTCCTCTCCCTTTGTGCAAGTGTTCGCTTTGTAGTTCTATGTCTGTGCGTAAACATGCTCTTTTTTGCACCACTTTAATTCATTTTGAAGGTAATATGCTCTTCACGCTTCTTATTTATTTAGCTGGGCATAAAAAGCAGTTTGTTGCGCATAATAACGAACAAAGAAATTTGAACCATTTGACGCAAGCGCACTTTTTCAAGTGATGCTTGTATACGCTAGCCTGCGGAGGCGATGTAACGCTAAAGAAATGGTAAACTCGGCGGTAATATAGTTCCACGCAACACGAAAGCTGGGGAAGTGTAGAGCAGTGATTCTCCGGTGTTTCCTTTGTGTTTTCCTTGTGTTTAGCTTGTTTTATCTTGCGTTTATCCTGTTTAGCTATCCTTTTCACGATGTTGGTATTAGCTTGCCTGCGCTGGCGAGCAGATTTAGCATCTCGAACGCGCACCTCTTGATCAGCCCTGCGTCGGCGCTGTCTTTTGCAGGCGAGCGCCCGCTGTTGCTCCATGGCATCCATGGTGGGAAAGAGCGTCCCGGAGCGCGGGAGCGACTCTTTCAGCGCACCCTAGCGGAATCTTTCCACTTGTGAGATTGTGGCGCCCTTTCTTGACTAGTTTCGGTATGAGCTTGGCGTTTTCAATCGAGTTTTCATTAATTTGGGTTAATTCATTGGTTAATTCATTATGTTATCTTCGTTTTATATTATTTTATATTTATTTGGTTTAATTTTATTCATTTTTAGAAGAATTTTATGGGAGATTTATGCAGCACGTGGACCTTGTGTTGTGCGTGACACCCACCGACGAGGGACGACATCCCGGATCCCCTACAGTGCTCCGCACAAAAAAACCAGCTGTTCTCAGAGCTGTGCAGGTGGTCGGCACGCACTTCGTCGTCGTTTGCTTCCACAGCTGGCTGCGTTACCGCTAACTATTCCAGCGTAGAATTTCCCTTCTCTTCTGTCGTCGTAATGGGAAGGCCGTGTTTACGGGGTATGAGCCATTGCTTAAGGGGTATATGAGCCATTCATGAGCAACTGACAACGTGTCCTAACGTGTTTGAGCAACGCCACTGTGAACGCGCTCGGGAAAGGGCTTGTCGTCGACGTGCCAATTCTAGAGTGAGGGCTTCCGAAGCCCACGCGAAACGTGAGAGAAGGGCCGCCGACCCCGAGTTGTGGAAGCGCGATGTTGAGGCCAAACGTCAGCGTCGTCTAGCTCTCAAGGAACACGACAATGGTGGTGCACGCCTCGGCAACGCTATAGCGCCAACTTTCCTGGTGCAACGGCCAGTTTCAACGCGAGTTTATCAACCGTAACTTCGGAGCCAGCTGCAGTAAGTGTGACCGGTTGTGGTTTGAGCACAACGTGGTACTCGTCAATGCAATTTGTTCGGAGCAACAGCAAAGGAACACACTACAAGCTTCGCTTACCCCCATTTCCTCCACAGGGGAAAGGCTACAAATTTTTTTATTTGAAAACTCGAAGCGGTATCTAAAGTAGGCGAAGGCCTTCACTGCGCATGTGAGGCACCAGCAGCATGCAAGGTCTGCAACAAATCGGGTAGGCTGTATCAGCTACACCTCTCTGAACGCCATACATGAGTCTAAATGCTCCTCCGATTGCGTCTTGCGTGGCCCGACGATGGCGCCATCTGCGCACATGAGACACAGGTGTGATTGAATATTGGCTTCATTGCTTTGCACGATGGTAATACAGTAAAGCACATGGCAACCCACCCAGTAACTGGGACTGGCTGCTGCCTGTTCCTTCTTGCTTATCTAAACGTGAAACTACTATTCCCGTTCAGCACCGTCAGATTTTATACATACGTGGTTGAATGCTGTCTGGCCAGGCTCTGCCAGTTAAGGCAATTGTGGATTTTCCAGGCCTATGTATTGTATCTCGTGTTTTCGGTGCTTAATAAATATAATTATTATTTTAGTAATAATTCTATTATCATTATTACTTTTACAATAATATTGGTCTAGCAGACCTATACTACACACGCACCAAGGCGATTTAACTTTCACAGTAAAGCTTGTAAATGGTCTTGTTCATTGTGAGAAGTATCGGATCCCGTTAGGATAATTGCTCAAAAAATAGCTATGGTGTACCCTTCTCGTGTATCTACTTCTGGTTCAGGTACTGTTGAGAGAAAGCATGTCCTCGGAATAGACTTTTGTCAAAATCCGCGAAGTAATAATATAAAATATAAAAGTTACCTCAGGCAATTGGGAATTTACTGTTATGGGACTACACACCACAAATCTTGAAGGTTTGTGCCTTACTTTAAGAGTTGATGAGTGGTACACTACGCATTCTGGATTAGCTGGTTTCTCTCTTTTATTGCGTCTGTGATTTCTTGTAAAACTTGTTAGAAATTAAAAAAGATCCCTGGCAATCAAACATGACACAATTCAAACAGTCAGAACCTCCTGTCATTACCGACGCTTACCAACAGGGCTCAAGAATTGTTATAAAAAATGTACGGCGAAACTAACATTCTGGAAGAGAAAGCCCAATCTGAAACATAGCCCATATTCCTCCTGAGCCTGAGAATACAAAATAGGAACTTCAAGGTGGTGCTGTGAAACACATATCTGAATCTTCCTATTTTTCAAACTTGACGTTCTACCTTACGTATCTCGTAAAATTGAAGACCATGGTCTTGCATAGTGGTGAGCATAAATCTCAGAAAATGTGCTAATGCAAATGATGTCTTCATTTTGTATCGTAAAATGCAAGTTTTACCTAAAGAAAATTGTTAGCTAATGTGAAGGCTCGCTTTGTGAATAGCACACAAAGAAGCGGAGAATACAGGAGGGACACTAGTTTCAATGTAGGCTATCATGAAAAATAAAAGTCGTACATGCCTCAGGTTGTCCCAGTTTCACGCAACAACACCGTCAGCAAGCAGAAGCTCAAGCAAAACAGCGGCTGCAAGGAGTGTCACGGTGAACAAAATCTAGAAAAGAAACTACCAAATCACAATTACCATTCAGCTAGGATCGTCTCTAAAGATACGACTGAGGTAAAGCATGCAAAAAAAAAAACCACAACTTTCACATCGCTTTTTGTCTTGATGAAAGTGATTGCAATGATACTTTACTTCACTTTCAAACTCGCGCACGAAAGAGCGCGCTCTGCTAGCTTCCTACTGTACTGTCACTGTTCTCATGCGAAACATGCATAAGCAAGTGAATTAGCAGTTGGGTTCAACTATTTATTAAAAAACTGCGCTGCGATGATTCGCTGCGTCAGCAGCGAAACAAACTCGGCAACCATCCGGGCTTTTGAAGAGCCGCATGCGAATGGTCTTTTAATTACGTTAAGCTCACTCGCCTACGCATTCTCCCGGGCTGCCTCTTTCGAAACACTGCAACTCTTCGGTCAGTTCCAGCAGGCAGCGCTGAGTTAGTGCGCTCGGTAGTGGGAGCAACGAGTGTTCTCTTCGCTGTTGTAGCTTCGTCTCCGAGCAACATCTCCTTCAGTGTGTTCTAAATATAAAGGCTGTATTGTCAGCGAGCTGAATTTGGAAACCTTGCTGTCAGCAGCGTTTCACGCCGACTAAATTTCTGAAATGTTGCGAGAACATCAGACACTCTAGCATCATGCAGTTGTCCAGTTCATCGGGATTCCTGGGACCCCACAGATGCACGCGCCCACGCAGACGCAAGCGCACAGTCGCGCGCACATTCTCGCATTAATGAGAATAACTTCTTCCTGGGAGAGTTGGCGTTTAATTAACACGAACGTAGCATTCGTCCTTCCTTCCCTCTCGTCTCTCACTGTAAATACGAGAATTGCAGCGCAATAAAACACAAGGACGACACAACCATTTATTGTGTATATTCGCTGTGATCTTTTATTTCGAGATATTGCGCTACAAGGTTTCGTGTTTCACAATAATGAGCACGCAGACACCTCTATTTTTTTATTTTCTTGGTCCAAAATGGAGTAAATAGCACTCGAGAAGAGAACGCAACTGGAGCAGGAATATTTATCATTTTTTGTATAGATCGGATTTTGCCGTGCGTGATTGTTTTATGAAAGACAAATAACAAACTGTTAAGTATAAATCTGAAAGAGATGGGAAAGAGGAGGAAAAATAGAAGTGCACGAACTATCACATAATTCCATATAAAGTGCTAACAAAAAAAAGTTATGCTTCGCAGCATGTGCAGCGTAGTGAGGAACAATAAAACAAGTTCAACAATCCATACAGTGCAGTAGACAACGAAATGAAAGACGTTCAAACAACAAAACAAAAATGACCTTTGTATACGAAACAGTTGCTGTTATAGTTGCTGCTTTGAAACAACCGACGCTGATGAGATCTCCTGATGCAATACGAGTGACATGAGCAGTTTGTTTGGAAAGACGTATGTCCACTTCCTTTAAGAACGTTTAAACTCTGTTCTCGTTAAGGTGGCACATACATTTTATTTGGCGGATAGGTTTTGGCGTTGACGGTGGTGGAATATTAACTATGATGATCGCCTGGGCGAAGCACTTACTGTTTAGACCTTCCCGCAGAAGGGTGGGAAGAACCACGTCCTACCATGTCATATTTCGGGCATGAAAGGAGAAGCAAACTCTTGTGATAGGACGAGGGGTTCACCAATAATTTGTGTACACAAATAAATTCTAGCCACATTTTATAAATTATGTAGCGCTCAACATGTTTGTGACGGAGGCTGTAACGAGACGTTTTCTGTCTGAAACATCGCATTAAGAGATAACAAAGCTGAAGGTGCAGTAAGGTGAGCTAGATGGAGTGAATTCATTGGGCGCACTTTGGGATCGGGACAAGAGGTAAAACGAGTGAGTTGGCCGGACATACGCTGTTCTCAAAAGTAATTTCAGTGGTAAAATCAGCGTCTCTACCCTCAGTTGCCTCATTATGTGACTTCGTTAGGCCAACTATCTATGATGCAGCCATGAAGGTGAAGAGACAGTAAAGAAAGAAACAACGTTTTATCATCAATTTACTTCTTAATAAGCGGTAATTTTGCTCCTTCAGACATATTTAAAGGATGTACTTGTTCACCGGATGCTCAACATAGCTCATGGCATTTAGTGGCGTCCAAGCACCAAACGCGTAATAAAACCGCGTGCTCTTTGAAAAGCCCATTTAAGATCAGAAACGCCTCGAGCAGCGCCCGATGATGCACGGCAATTAATGCGCTATACAATACTCAGTGATAATTGCCCCTCTCCATTTACGAGAGCTCATACTTGCGCATAGATTAAGAGCTGCGCTCCTGCCATTTTTGTTCAAAAAAGCGGGGCGACAGGTCGTTAGCCTAATTAAGATCGCAGGTCCTTGATGAGCATCTTTGAAAGAACACGACTTCGAATAAAACAAATACAATTCATCTTCAAACAGCATCGTGTTCCTACAGCGGCTCTTTTCTATACATCTATATTGAGAAACCCTCGGCTGATTCCATTAGTAATGCAATGCGTTTCATTGTGCTCATTTAATTTTTGTTCATGAATTCGTATTTTCTTAGGGCCTTGGATATTTGTTTGCGACAAATGCATTGTTCTTAACAAAGTGTCTTGATCTTTCTTGCATAAAGTATTCACTGGCGTCAGTGTATGAACAATTACTTACGCAATATCCTACGGTAAGCACGATCTTCCCGGCACATAGCCACCGCAGGGTACGTTCAATATTGTAAAATTGAATTAAGGAAGACCGCCAGGGTAGATTTTCTCATCTCTGACTACAATTGAAGGTCGTCAGCTGGATTTTACGCGGGTAGTCATAAAAGAAGCAAACGAACTTGTTGCGCGTAAGCCTGCCGCTGATTTTCAATCGATTGCGTGCTTCATGAGCACTATTTGAAACTTGACGCCGCTTCATGACAATGAAAACTGTTAGAAAACTTGGGATAAAGAAGGCATAAAAATGTGCCAAAAATGTGTCAAGAGTATTTCTGTAGTGTTAAACTACGAGTTATAGCACCTTCAGACTGAGTACGTAATGTGCAGATGTTTCACAAGCAACGCAAGCGCAAATGCGAAAACCACAACTTAATTGTTTTGGCAACAATCGTATGAAGCGTTAAGAGCGCAACAGTCATCACACACGCGAGCGCATTTATTGAAAGGCTCGCTACATTTGAGTTTCATACGATGTTACGACAGTTACGATGTGGCTAACAAGTGCCGCAGTTTCGTTTTGTTTTTTTTTCGGTGACGCGACATCCGGCATCCCCAGTTAGAGCAACGCCCATGACTACGTACGCGTGTGTGCGTAGTGGGAGGCGCTGGTAGTAGTGGGGGTGTGTATGAAAGTCCACCTAGCGGGTTTCCCCAGAAATTATCTGCCGGTCATGTGTATGTACGGTTGTGTTCCACTGATACGCAATTGGCCTGTTCACGTTTTGATTGGCCGGTCTTAAGAAGCGTAACGTTTGCAACTGATAATGTGAACGACCAGCACTGTTAACGATCTTAACGCTGTTAACGCATGATACGGGCTTTACAACAGATGCGCGCTTTGCAAACGTTACGACTGCAGTCTGAACATACCTTTATCATCGGCGCAGCTAGACCAGTACTTGATTAGCTTTGCTGCGTGGCACACTTCTGTAAGGATAGTCAGTTTTACTCGTAAACTGTTTGAACCTAACAGTACCTTAATACACGACAGTGAGAGTGCGTCCCATCATGACGTATATTTAGCCTCGAACCCCCTTTATTTGCCATGACAACTCCAGCACACAAAGCTTGAAGCTAGCAAACGAGCGTCCAGATCGGTAGATTTAGAGAAGTTGCGCACTCTACCCTATATTTTAAAATGTTACAGCAAAGTGGGCTTAAAATGCTTGCATGTACTGCTACAGCGTGGTGTTAATTTTGAGGATGCTGACGCTCCAAGACGCTCTTGAAGAGCGCAAGAGTCATTGCTTTTACATCTTTGTGAAATGAGAAGCTTTCTCTTATCATCATCAACCAACCCAATGCTTTACCCCCCTTCCTATTCCCCAATGCAGAGTAGCACACTACGGCGCATTAACTGAGGTCCACCTCTGTCTTCCTTATCAATAAGATCTACCTATCTATCTTGTGAGTCCTTCGCGGTTTTTCACCCAACTGATGACCATACAAAAGGGAGCTGCAAAAGAAACATTTTGCAACCGATTTAGAGGTGCTTCCTGTTTGTACAGCCACTCGTCCTTCTAGCTTTCCTTGGCCAATCTTTGAGCACAGCTATGCATATTTCATGCACACGTTTAGATTCCTGTCGGTCGATAGCTTTCAGACCTCCTTGTGCTGTTCGAGGCTAGATTAAGGTGCTGCACAAGGATATCGAAGGCACCGCCTAATTATTGACAACGTAAATGGCTACCATTTTAGCGAGCCTGCCATGCCTAAACTCCTTCTCTTGAATAGGAGTGCGCTGCTGCTCAGTTTTATATGTCCTTATTAACTCCGTGCCGTATGAGCGCTTCTAAAAACACTATTTTGCAAAAAAGTGGTAAAGAAGCCAGCGAAGCAAGAATGATAAAGTACACAGGAAAAAATATAAACAAAAAGAACAAGAAATTACGGCAGAACTCATCTCCCAAAGACTGTCGACGGCAATGTCATTAGCCTTCGAGCTATGTACTGACATATCATTTCTATGAAGTCATGCTTATTTGACATATGTGGTGATCATTCTCAGACTTCCATTGTTTCGGCTATATGCTAGGTACTCCGGTGTCGTACCGCTTTGCTATGATACTCGCTTGTCAAGGGGCCGCATTTCCAACGAATATTGTACCCAGAGTGCCCACCAATGATTTGACATTGGCGAGAGTGGTGCTGGCTGATGCTGTTCGTTAAAGCCCAAAGAAGCTATCGCTTTTCTTTAGTTTTCTCCTTGCTCTATTCTTCGTTGTTCCTTTGCTTCTTTCTGTTTTTTCTTCCTTGATTCTCTCTGTCTTTCGGAGTATCTTTCTTTAGCTGCTCCCTATTTGTGTATCTTTACGCTCCACCGGTCGTAGCAAACAAGGCTCCCAGGTGTAGATCAAAAGGCACTACTGCATACAGTTAACAAAGCAGTTATTTATGATGTAGTGGGGTTTACAGAAGCGCTAAGTGACATATAAAGCTTGCCGGAGTATTTGTAACATGATCTGGCTTCGCTGATTCATGTAAATAGACGACGTTTATTAAGCAAGTAATGCGACAATTGTAGCGAAAATATATAAAACATTTTTTGGCAAGCAGCAAATGGGCAATGCTATCTTAGATCTCTCATTACTTGCGTCCATTTAGCAAGTTATTATGTTTCTTCACAGCGCACAAATACTACATGGTAGCTTTCCTGAAACCATCACGTCGTCCTTAATTAATCGCTTCCTTCAAAGCGTTCTGCACCTATCAGATATGAACTGCCTTACCATCCTTTCAACGTTGCGTCCTTTTATGCAGATTTTCTGGAAGTTACGGGTTGTGCCGCAGCTTCCGGGAGTTCTCGCTCAAATTAGCTAATGTGAATGTTTTGTTATTATACATGATACTTTCTATTTCTTTCCCACGTCAGTGAGAAGTCCGTGAGATATATAAAGAACATCATTTTCTTGATATGCCTTGCAAAATTGGTTAATGAGCTCGCGATGAGACATACAGCGCTAAAGCGACGTTGCGTGTACCTCACCTTTCCGTTCAGTCTTTTTCTTCTTTTTCTCTTTTATCTTTTTTTATTTTTGCGCGCCAAGGGTGTGTCAGTAACTCTTGCTTCCGGAAACACTATCCTCAGCCTTCTTTTTATCAATTCTCTAGGGGGCAGATGTTCATTTAGGCTCCCCTAGTGCTTTCAAGGAATAATCAGTGTATTTCTTTCTTCCTATTAACCTTTTTTTTTCTCTGTCTCCTTAATGCGTTGCTGGTGATGTTGTGTAACGTGCAAAATCGATCGAGCTGGAAAGTAGGCGCTTATGGAAACAGCTGCCTAGGATGTCCTTTCATGCTTTCGTTTGAATCTTTTTGTTCCTTTTACCTCTTCAGTGAACTCGGAACTTGCTGATATCGCATCACTTAGCAGCCTCCAGGATTTCAGTAATGCCAAGAAAAGGCTAAGAATACGCTATCGGTACTGGCAAGAGCACTAAAAGCCACGCCGTAATCGTCGCGGCAGTGAGAACATATTTGTTTCCTTTGCGCTTGTTTTTTTATTATTATTGATATTATATAAGCAGATGTTGACGCACAAATAAGGTGCCATCTACTCCCTAGTTCTTGAATGGGTCGAACCTACAACATACCGGGTTGAAGATTACATGTCAAACAACCTTCTCATACGAGCACTAGAACATAAAAAACTACTTGTCAAGCAAAGTTTTCACATTACCACTACAACGTAAAAAATACGTGGTACATACAATAAAGAAGTTAATAACTCCAGGGCACTGCAGAAGAAAGCCTCAAAAATACAAATAATACTGTCCCCTAGCAATACGGTCTCTAGTCAGCGTGTGTTGCATACATCGTGTAAATGCATTGTCACATATAGTCAGAACAGAATAGTCAACATAACATTAGCCACAAACACATACACATATACAGTGAGGTTGAAATAAAAGGAACATTATAAGCGTTTACAACGGCAAACAATTCCGCTGCCTTCGAGAAAAGTTTTTAACACTTTTAAAGAGCTCTTCCCCAAGGCCGTTGTTGACCAAGGGTCCAACGGTTTCCTGCAACTAAATGGTTTGCGGTCTACTGTCATTAGAGTTGAATTAAGTCAGTGTCTTGGTGTGTCGTTATGTGAGCAATCTAGAAGGAGGTGATGTATATCTTCATCTACAAATCCACAATCACACTCGGGGGTCTCCGCACGGCCAATTCTCTGTAAGAAATGTTCTGTGTAGGCAGTGCCTAGCCTTAATCGATGATTAAGGGTTTCCATATTTCTGTCTAATGACAATGGAAATTTGAATTCAATAAGCGGATCGACGTGGTACAAATCAGAGCTCTTAGAATTCTCATCAAATCACGTATTTCTACACATTTTGAAAGACGTTGCCCTTATAATGCAGTGCAATTCAATTTTTGATATTGGGAGCAAAGCCACATCTTTAAGGTGTGCTTCTCGTGCTGCTTCATCGGCTGCTGTGTTGCCAGGAATGTTGCAATGCGCAGGTATCCACTCGAATGTTATTTCATGCTTCGCTTGTCTTGCCTTTGTGAGGTCTTTGTTTCATATATTATACTATTACTGATTTTTGTTGCGTTTGTGCTGCAAAGTGATATTAGTGCCACCTGTGAATCACTGAAAATTACCCATTTTTGCGCATCTCTTACTGAAGTCATAAATTTATCGCACATAGGATAGCGAATAGATGAGCCGTTGTGAACGAAGTCGCACGAGATAACTTAAATGATTCTTGTTTATTGAGATGCGGTATATTCAATGCTGAAGTTGATGAGGTTGCTGTACTGGGGCCATCCGTATAGACGTGTATGTACCCTGAATACCGCATATACAGGGTGTTTCAGCGAACACTTTCACAAATTCTTAAAGGTTGCCTGCGGCAGATAGCACAATTCTAGTTCATGAGCTTGTCTACTCGAAGAGGCGGACATTACTTCCACAAAAAATTGAAATGCATAATGGAATAATTAACAGAAATTCACTAACCAAGTTTTTAACTAATTGGCTGGTGGCCCATATTGCAATTTACAAATTGGAGCCGTGGAGTTCGCAAGGCGGATCCACTTGGAACGAATTCTCGGGATGACACCGGTTTCGAGATATTAATTCCCGAACTTTGCGGAGAAATGCATTGGCGTTCCGATTAGGTTCTTAACAAAACGTCGCATTTTGCATTGAAGCACAAAATTAACTGGAACGCCAATGCATTTCTCCGCAAAGTTCGGGAATTATTATCTCGAAACTGGTGTCATCCTGAGAATTATTTCTAAGTGGATCTGCCTTGCGAACGCCATGGCTACAATTTGTAAATTGCAATATGAGCCATCAGGTAATTAGTTCAAAACTTAATTAGTAAATTTCTAATAATTATTACATTATGCATTTCAATTTTTTTGCAAGTAATGCCCGCTTCTTCGAGTAGACCAGCTCATTAACTAGAATTTGGCTATCTGCCACAGACAACCTTAAATAAATTTTGAAAGTGTTCACTGAAACACCCTGTATATCTCGTAATGTGCTAGTTGTTGAGCAGCTTGAATACACGCCTCTTTTTCTGAATATCCCATCTACTGACAATTAGATTTTTTGAAGAGTAAGCAGCCATGGAGGATATTCGACATCTGAGTTTGAAAATTCATTTCTTGGCAATATATGAAGATTTTCTTGAATTTCTTTATGAACATAACTTCTATTTCGTTTCACTATGTCTAGACCGAATGGGTGGCTTCTGTGCTGTATTTGAAGACGAAAACAATGCCGGCATGTTTATGCAGTTCTCATAGCTGGAAACGGTGTTTGGCGAGCCTCAGCTATTAGAAGACGGCTAGAAGTTGCTCGTGGAACTCCTAGACATATGCTTAGACCTCTAACTAAAAGTCTTTGAAGTCGCTCTTCAGAAGTGTGGGAAGTCCATGTAAGATGGGCGCAGAATACGCAATCTTTTGTCGTATTATTGCATTTTTAAACAGTCAGCATGGTCGATACTGATCCGCACTATGATGTGCCAGCAAGTCTCCGAAGTACAGTCACTGTCGCACAGACGTCGTTTTCGAGTTTTTTTTATGTGGGGTGCCCAGGATAGCTGCCGATCAAGTATTATTCCAAGAACTCGAATATGTGTGACTATAATAGAGGTTGTCCTTCCAGATTAAGAGTGCATTTTTTTAACTGCCTCCGAGTGAAGGACGAAACAGCTCTCTTCGCGGGTGATATAACCATTCCTCTCTGTCTCAAAAAGCGGGTAATGATATTTATGCCGTCTTTGAATGCCATCTGAAGTAATTGAGCATTATTCCCAGATGTCCAAATGCACACATCATCTGCATAGAGTCAGAATCTTAACTGTGATGGCAGCCTTCTTGCTAAATCAGCCATGACGCTGTTAAAAAGAAAAGAGCTCAGTACGCTTCCCTGTGGTACTCCCTGCTTGACAACATGTTCATCACTCTTTCCTTCGCTCGTCTGAACAAATATTTTGCGACCTTCTAAAAATTCAGAAATCCATCGCAAGGACCGAGTTCTAACATACTTCGCAGAACATGAACATAACTAACAGTGTCAAATACCTCTTGATGTCTAAGAATAGTGCTATGGTCAAGTTTACACATGCACGTACGTGTTCCCCACCGGTTATTATATCCAATATTGCATCCATTGTGCATCTATGTTTTCTAAAACCTGCTAAGTAGTTGGACAGCACATCTGTTTCATTGCACCACCATTCGGGTCACTAATTTTCTCCATTACTCTGCATAAACAACTTGTCAAACTAACTGGGCGGAAGGATTCAAGGCACAAGGGCGTCTTACGTGTTGTTAAAATGGCTATAGTTCGAGCGACTTTCCAAGAATCTGGTACAGTTTCATCTATCCATAGATTATTATAAATGTCTAAGAGAGCATTTGTACCTCTCATCCCGATGTTTCTTAGCATACTGTAGGCAATGCCGTCCAGCCCAGGAGCAGACTTTTGGCGACATGATGCAATTGCTCATTGAAGCTCGCTAAAGCTGAATGCAGGGTCTAACTGAGAGTGTTGTGCCCAATAGTAAGCATTTATTTTCTGCTTAGATAACACTACTGGATTATCAAATTCGGAACATTGTGATGAAATAGCCGGTCTGGAAATAAGCCTGCAAAATTCATCTGCAACTATTATACGTGTCCCGGGCTCTGTGTCCCACATGTGTCACGGGAATCTCAGTGTTACAGGGCCGCTAAAAGAACGAATTGCTGGAAACATTCTTGGGACTGACGTGTGAGGAGACAGCGTGCCGCAGAAATGGCGCTAGCGCCGTTTGCCTAACTTTTCTATGCGTCTGCGCATTACATTGTGAATATTCTGAGCGTCTTTGTATGCATCTATACTTCCGCTTCGTCGGTACGATCTTTTGGATCGGTGTCTCATGACTCTTAGATGTTCATACTCTCCGTCAACTGCAGCATATACTTTGAGAATTGGGACCTTCTTTGTGTATATGTTCACATTATCCTGCAAAAATTCAGTCAATATTTCAGCAGTTGTATGTTGAATAATTTGATCCGTTAGGCGGTACCGAAAATTTTTCCAGTTGGTTAGTCTGCAGTAACGCCTGATATCATTGTTAATGCTAGAGAGATTTACAAGGATGGGAAAATGGTCATTTCAGCGCGTTTCCACATACGTTGTCCATCCCACACCATTCATTTACATGGTTAAGTTCATGTCGACGCATTTGTGCCACAGCCTTGTTCTGTGGGTAGCCTCAGTAGGAGGCAGCATGGTTCCCCGCACAGTTCACACATTTAGGGTGAAAGAGTGACTTGCACTCCTTGTGGTCATGGACTTCTGAGCAGATTTTGCACCAACGTGTGCTGCGGGAGTTTTCGCCGTGTGCTCAAATCGCTCGCAATTATAGCAGCGAAGTGCTGGTCCTAGATATTCCTCGACTGGATGACTGGTGAAATCTAAATCAAATCTTGCTGGTATAGGGCGATCGTCTCTGAAAGTCAGAATTACCGTGTGAAGTAGATGCGACGTCACTGCTCCATCTTCCTGGCGGCAGTACTTTATCTGTTTGCGTGCCGATATAACCCCAGCATCTTTCAAGAAGTCTAGGAGTTGCTCGTCTGTATATTGCAGAGGCACATGTTTTACTTTCCCTACGTTTCGCGTGTGTGACTCTTGGATGAAGGGCTTGACTTCTAGGCCACCTACACTTGAGAGCATCAAAAGGCGTTTTGTGGACGCTAAGGAAGCAACGCTGATACTGAAACTTCCATCTCTGCTCGTCCTGAAGGACTGCACTTTTCCTTTGGCAACGGAAACTAATTCGGCAGACACTCGGTTGGGGTTCACTTTCCAGAAAGTAGCACCTTTCTTTGTTAGGCGAAAGACAACTGGGATGCCTTCTGCTCGTTTTTTTCTTGTACTTGACCAAAGTAAACAGTGCATCCTCACCCATATCTTTTTCATCGCTTAGCTCATAATTCGATGTTTTATTGTCGTACTTGCTGTTCTCTAAACGAGGCTTCTTGGTCTCGAGTTCACCATCAGCCATTACTCCTGAAGTCGCCGAAGTTGTTTCCGAGTTCTGAAGAACCAAACGTGCCGGTTTTATGAAGCTTTGTGACACGTGCAAGCCCCCGGGCTTTTCATTACGACCTGTAGTATCATTATTATTGCTTGCAACACTTGGACGAGCATAAGGCTCATGGTAATGTTCTCGGCTGCCGACCACCATAGTGGCAGGGTAATAGCCAAGTCCTCAAAGAAGAAACGTCCTACCTGTAAGGCGCCCGGCCCACTGAATCTTCACCCGACCTCTTGTTAGTCAATCGTCGTCAATGCTGGCCCTAAATGTCCAAAAAATCAGAAAAATCAGAGCACCGCTTCTTCTGCTTGGTTCTACGCTTGGTTCTTACTCAAATAAATTAGCAAGACATGGTAGTTATTATGATTCTCAAGCGGTGTGCCCGATAACTCACTTTATTTCCATGTCAAAATTACGTTGCATGTTTGATCCATGGTTAAAGCCGGATATTGTCCTAAAATCCAAAAATCCTTGCAGCATTGGGAAGCACCGCACATGAGTTGAGCCATTTCTGGACTACACAGCCACGTAGTTAACACAAGCACATATACTCCGTCATTATACTGTGCCTATAAGATCGCGCTTTGTGGTGGCTATAAATATTTACAACTATTACCAAGCGTAAATGCTAAGAATCAAAATACCCTAGTCAAAATGACTAGGGTATTTTTTTACAAAAATGTAGGATAATTAGGATATCATGAAGTATCTATTCTTGTTCAGTCATACGTGTGTACAGTTCTATTTGTCTATGACATAAATCTAGATACCTTCCCTTTCAATTTTTATTGTGCTAAGCTATCATTGTACCATATGCAATAATTAAAGTTTTTGTTTGGCCATGCCGGCTAAAAAAAACGCGTGCATGCTGTTGTTAGCCACAGAACGGGATATATATTGTTTCTGTTTACTCCTATCTCTTCCTTGGCTTCATAGCCTGTTGGATTTATATGGGCATGATATTAACAAAAATCGAGCCCCTCTATTTTCCTTTCGCAGTCATTTAAGTATAGAAGAGCAATTCATCAAAGTACGTTTCAAACGTCCACCGGTGTGAAGATTGATAAGTATAAATGCTTGTTATGTTTGCCTTGTAGCATCGCTCAAGTTGATTATATATATATATATATATATATATATATATATATATATACTACTGGAGATTATCGGTGCCGGGACGGTGAAGTGTGAAAGAGGAAGTAGACGAACGAGTGGTGCCCACTCGATCGGTTTCCAGCTGAAACTGCTCCGTCTTCTTGTACTTTGGTCAGACGCGCTGTGGACTTACAAGAGCATCCCGTGACAATATATATATATATATATATATATATATATATATATATATATATGTGTGTGTGTGTGTGTGTGTGTGTGTGTGTACTTTTAGTTTTCGAGAAAGCGCTTTCTCTCTCTCTAGCAATAACAGCAAAGTGTCAAGAATTAAATTCAAGGCTTCGCCTACATTCCATCGAGTTAGCCGATGCCGTTTTCTTGAGAAAAGGTACATGGGTCTTTTTTTTTTCGTACGGTGACTTCATACACTAGGAAAGCTTTTGCTGTTGCCGGAGAGAACATTTTGCTTAGTTCTACTTTTAAACGAAAATTCTCTTGGTGATTTTACGCGCTGCTTTGATGACGCGGCATTTGGATAAGACATACGACAGCGTGGCAACCCACTGAAGCGTGAAGAACTTGACAGTGCGTAACTAGTGTGCTCCCGCTATCTCCTTTCCTTTTCCTAGAGCTTTACCTTTCCTTCATGTATAGGTACCAGCAACCTGGCGAACCTACTTGCATTTGCTTTTCTCTGTCTGCCGAGAGCATGTCTTCGTTTGAGACAACATACGGCTGGGTCATTGTAGTTAGGAGGCAGAAACAACTACGGCACTTTCTGGTTACAGTCACGAAGATAAGCTGTCCTTTCTTCTGTGTCAACAAGCTCTGCGTGCTTACTCTATCGACACTGCCTTTGTGTCGAGCACCATCCATCCTCGTTTCTAATGACGCGTACAAATACTGTTCCCGGGAGTTCTGTCAGCTGGAGAGTCGCTTCGAGGGTATAGGTGTGGAAACTAGAGGTACGAATATTCATCTATCTCCCTAGACAGCCGATCTTTGTTCGTTTACGCCTGTAGCCTTTCCACTTGATCCTGCACGCACTTACGTGCCGGGAACGCGATCTGTTGCACGTTGCGCGATGCCTCTCTGGGGAGACAGCACAGCATTCTTAGGCATTCTCTGAGGCCCTGTCTCCACAGCATTAGCTGCTAGGTTTCGCGTGCATACCTTAATTTGTTGTTTTGCTCTTTAGCCATGTTATCAATCCAAACGGTCTGCACCAGCACTCTTCCATGTAAACGCAATAAAACCTCGCATGCCTCAACCATTTCAGATGGGCACGCAATAGGCAATGACGATGGCGTGGTAACAAATGAACAGTGCCAGTTGAACGTAGCCAACCGAATTATCCTGGCAAACCATCCTTTACATGAGTCTATCGCCTACTGTTTCACATTCTCCTTTTTTGTTTTCCTTGTGCCGTGATCGCGCGTATCTCTTCTCAAATGAAAAACGTAGTCCATCGATGTAACTGTTTAAAGGAACACTGAATAACCATTTCTAAGTAGTCATTTTACTTTCGTGTCACCGCAAGTCACTGTGACACTGAATGCTGTGACAACTTCATAGTTCTCTTTCAGTAACTTGTGGTCTACAACTGATTACATTGAGTGCCGTGATATCTGCCTTTTTTTTAAGCAGCGCACTGTGAACTTCATATATTATCCTTTTTCTTGCTCCGCAAGAACTCTCTGAATCAAATTTTATTGCGATTGTAATTACGCAGCCTCTCGAGGCTCATTTGCACCGTCATCTTCGTCGCGCTGTCTCACCATCGACAGCGCATGTGCAACCATAGCGCGGGAGTTTCGAAGAGCCGAGGAATGCGTTTGGCAGCAGGCATAGAGTTTCTCACTATATTACCTACAGGGAAAACTGGCGCTGCTGCGCTGTGGTATCCATGGGAATGCCGGTATATTGTGACTTCGGATTGGCATCGTTCTTGGGGAGCCAGAACGCCTTGAAGACGCGCCTGGCTAGCACCGTTCTGTCTGTCACAATGATTCATTTCCTCCTAAAACAGCACGTAAAAATATGCTTTAGCTTTATTATTACACAAAAACATGTTTTGTTTAATTTTGATGACTTAACTATTGAATGCACAATTATATGAAACGTAAAAAATATCAGCTGGCCGCTAAATTTGGAGAGCAGACGACAAGATTATCGCTCGCTTTGGAACAACTTATCGTCTGTTCTTGCTTTTCTTCGCTTGATCCTCCATTGTATGTGAGTAAACTTTATTGAGAGATATAATGTGGGTGAATGAAAGCTTTTTACGTAGATTTTACTTTAAGAACGCATTATTTGTGTAGCCATATCCACGTTTTAGACGAAACCTCGTTCAACACCAGCCAATACAAGTCTCGCAGACACATATCCCGTCATTCCCATGAGGGCACGGCGCCCTTAAAGAAACTTGCATAGACGGTGCCGCCAGTTTACCCTCTAGCTGTTATAGTGAGAAACTCTATGGCAGCAGATATGGCAGCGTGAAGTAGACGCCCCTTAAACGCTTCGCTCAATCGGCTCAGTGGCGTAGCCGGAGCAGCGTTCTGCCTTCGGCTGCTTGAGCGAACGCACACCTATAAGCACACTAGCGCGCCCGTTGAGTTGCAGTGTGTATGCTCTGGTCTGAGTGAGACGGACAGGAAGCGTCATGCGGTCGTTACTTGATATAGTTCACTGCACGGTTGCTGACTAACATCGATTGTGTTGTGTCGGTCTCATCTCATGCACCACCGAGGCGCTCACCACTCCAGCCTCCTAATAACAAAAATGACAGTGCTTGGCTAACCGAGACCCGAGCCCGAGGAAAACCGAAAAACCGAAAACCGAAACCGAGACCCGAGCCCGAGAGAACCGAGACCCGAGGAAAACGAAAATGCGGCAAATTCCATCTCGCGACGACGGTCGACGGTAATGCGCTTCGCACTGTATCAATATAACGACACAACCTATAACTGTCACCGTCAAAACGAGTCACACATGAGGCGGATACTGCAGAGCGACTCCATTTTCGCGCTTCCCTAAGAGCATTCGGCGCCAACTAGCGCCGCCATTGTGGATCCTGCACGTGGCTTCCAAAAGGCGCGGCGCGCCGGTGCACGCGAACGCTGATAAACGCGTCATGCGGCCACCAGGATCCTCTCTTACGCTTCTTTCTGGATGCACTGCGCCATCTGGTGACGTCGCCAATTAGTCGATGCGTGACCTCCGAGACTAGGAGCATGGGGTTCCGGGCCTGCAAACGCATAGGATTATTCCCTCGCTTTCTGCTGATCTACTGGCACATGCTAAGTAACCCATGTTGGCGAGAAATTAATTGAAGAGATGGACATGCCCAGTGCGTTCATGACACAGCTCGCTAAAGCGTTGGTGTCGAAGGCCTAAACTGAAGACCAGCAGACACCTACTGGAACATACCAGGTGACCCAAGTTGGCGTGAAGGAAGTTCATTGAAGACCAGCACAGAGCAGGTGCTGGTCTCGTTCTCTTCCTGGAACCCTGAAGCTGGTAGACAATTTTATCGTTGTGTAGTTTTCATATCTCCTCCTGATTGTCTTCGGGCTGGATTTGATATTGATCTCACATAATTTTATTTTAATATTCATCTGAAACAAAACTATTCGCAACGCATTGTTAGGCAGACTCATATAGCCAAAGCCATTGGTTAGGTTTTATTAGGCACTGGAAGAAGCGAACGGTTTTATTTTTTTCAGTGCGGCTCTTTGCCTGGTCTTGACTCCATCACCTGAAGGCTAATGCAGGAACGGCCTAGTATTCCCTCCAAGATCTAGCACTGTAAATCTAACAACGACACAAGTGGATGCCGCAAATGTGGCTCGAAAATTTCTGTGACACATATTGCTATATAAATTCAGTCAATTAAGAAATTATTTGCATGCTCAAGTTTATGTCAGTGAGTTTTTGGCAGGAGTGAAGCTGATGTCGGCAATTTGTTTCGACTGACTGCATCCAGTGACATTTTGGTCGTATGGCACCACCGGGATCGGGATGGCCCTCCATTCGCATGATACGAAGCCCCATGGCCCAAAATAATGTCGTACACTTAACGTGGAAAATACCGAGCAATAATCCGGCTTTGTAATCTATATTTATTCAAAATATTGGTGGCCAGACGTTTCCACCAAAAGAAAGAAATGTACGGAGAGGAGAAAATTACAAATATAATGATGTCCGTAATGGATATGCGTATGTGCATGCATTCATGTAATTTTATTTATGAAATTTTGGTTCTGCGAAAATTACTACTTCTACTAATACTGCGTGGGGTAGGAAGCGTCACAAGTGCATGAGTCACGAACACTCAACATCAAATACAGAAATAGGAGTGAGACAAGTAATGCATATACTAATTTCCTAGTAGAACTGAGGGTAACACTTGTATAAGTAACAGTTCAGGCTTGCTGTTCTGGACAATAAAACTGAGCACTTAATATAGATAGCTTTCATTCATGCGAACCATTTGAAGCAGAGATTCCGTAACCCAACTGTGATCGCTTTGGCCGGAGGTATTATCCAAAGACAAAAAAAAAAAGATAACGGTACCACCAACAACAGCCATATTGCGACATTTCAAACAGACGGTCACATAAAGCCTAAATCAAGTTTCTCCTCATACCAAATGCGGAAAGAATGGCTGACATGTTTCCATAGTTTTAAATGAACAAACGCTATCGCATCACGCCGTGTACGAATATACACAAATAGAATTCGGTGGAGATCCACGAGCTACGAGCTAGCTTCAAATGAACGGCGACTTTCTCATTGAGGGTGATGTTGACTAAAGCTCCACAAAATATGAGACATTGCTTTCGGCGTATCCTTTCATTTTCAAGCTGCGCCTCTTCTGCTCCCCCAGCTATAGCTTTAGCCCCACTAAAACAGTTCTCGAAACTTGCATGGGGCAAAGGAAGAAAAAGGGGCAGCTGAAAGTTGTGAGGGGATTGCAGGAGGGGGGTTGAGTGGCTGGTGTCACAGAGGGGGAGGCCATAAAATATATGCAGCCACGAAGACAGAGTCCGCGACAGGCGCAGAGATCGTTTCAAGGCATGCACCTTGGCAAGTGAGTATGTTTTCAGGATTGCCGACAGCGTAATAACCACATATCTTGCGTTTACTGCTCCATATTTAGCTAATAAATGATAGACGCAAAGCGACCCATCACATAATGAGTAGACGTCAGCGATTTCCTAAGGTGTATACATAAAATATGTGGGCGATGCTCAACATTTCGTTGTCCATGTTCACTTACGCAGCATTCATAGTTTGTCCGAGTAACATACCAGTTTTGGGGCTACGAATTTCCCGAACGCCTGGCGACAGGCGTTGGCCGGGTCTTAAGCGTGATCCACGACTTTTCAAAAAGAAGGATGTACGGCTGTCCAGCTAGGATCTAGGCACAGTTTTACGTTGGCCATTGCTCTCGAAATGGGAGGCATTGTAAACGAGAAAGGAGCGTATTTTTAGCTGGTTCTTTCAAAACGGCTTAAGAAAGAATAAGGCTATAAGCATGCGTGTGCCTTAGATTTTGCTATTCACTGAACGAAATGTCAGAGCACGTTGGTAGATAATAACACAAATCACGCATAGCACACCAGTGATGAAGAGAGAGAGAGAGAGAGGTTTATTTAAAGAAAGGCAGAGAGGTCGGCTTGAGCGTCAGTTTGCTCTGGCCTGCTACTCTACACTGGAGAAGGGGGGAGGGGATAAAAAGAGCGATGAATGATGACGATAAGATTAGGAGGTGCGTACGTACATGTCCATCCCGTTGAGGTCACACTATAGCCGTGCATGGAGTGCAGTGCTGTTGGCGTCAGGCCAAGGACCTAAGACAATCTCGTCAGACATAGGTCTTTTAGTTACTCACTGAATAGTTGAAATGAGGCTCTGCCGTTCTGCGCGTACGCTGGGCATGAGCAAAATATGTGCTCAAGTGTTTCTGGCACTGGGCCGTGATCGCCGTTGGGACCAGTGTCACTGCAGCCGATGGTATGCGTATAACGCCTCGTGAGTGCCACACCAAGACGAATCCGGTGTAGCAGACTTGTTGTGCTCCTCTTCAGTTAATGAGGCATGCGGAACTTCATTTCTGGGTCCCATTTGTGCAGTCTCTTGTGTCGTCGATCAGGATTGGTCCAGTACTCAAGTGTAGAGTTCCGCATAACGCACCGAAGCAGGGCATTCGTGTCTGTTCGTGAGAACGCGATGCTTACTTCTGGCGCATTATTTACAGCTATTTTAGCTTCAGCGTCTGCTTGTTCATTTCCTATCACGCCACAGTGTGCAGGTATCCACTGAAAGGTGACGTGGTGGCCGCATTTGGTCGCAATGTCGAGAAGCTCTGCGATTTCTAGAGCTAAAAGATAATATGGGCCTTGTCTCATAACGCACTCAATGGCTTGAAGAGCGGGTTTGGCGTCGCAAAATAAAGTCCATATGCGAGGAGGCTCTCTTGCAAGGAATCGTATTGCCTCGCGGATAGCAACAAGTTCTGCAGCAGTGGAAGTGGACTTGTGGTCTAATTTAAACCGTCGAGCGATGGACATTTGCGGGATGACAAAGGCTGCGGCGGAGGCACATGGGGTAACAGAGCCATCGGTATACACGTGAGAAGTACCACTGTATGCTGGAAAAATGTGCGATTGGTTAGTTGCTTAAGGCCAATGGATGAAACACAGGACTTCCTCGTAATCCCAGGGATTTGAAGTTTAACAAGCGGTGTAGGCAGGACCCACGGAGGTGCACTAGGAATGCACGGGGAAGAGAATCTAAACGGCAGAATGTTCTCATGACGCAATATAGTTCTTGAAAAACTGCAGTTTGGGAGTGTGGTAGGGAGTGCTGATAGGGGATGTTGCCTATGTCGGGTCAACAAGCGTAGGTGCACTCGAAGAGGTTCGCAGAACATATATACGTTGATGGGACAAGCCCGAGCTTCCGCAATGGTTCCATTCGTTGAGGTGCAGCGTGGTAGGCCCAAGCACGTGCGCAAACCTTGAGCTTGTATGCTCTCTAACGTCCGCAGACAGCTGGGTCTCATGTTCGAGAGCACCGGCATGCTGTATCTTATATAGCCTACGAACAGGGCTTGGTACAATTGAAGAAGAGACGATTCCGACGGGCCCTATCTTGCTCCTGTCACCACCCGAAGCACAAGGACAAAACTCCACAGTTTTGACTTCAGTGCAGTGACGTGCCTTGACCAGGATAGTTCACGGTCGATGGTTACACCAAGGAACTTGTGGTGTGTTACGTAAGGTATCGATGTTCCTTTAACGACTATCGGATATTTAGTCATTTGTTTTTGCGTGAAGGCAAGCACTGCACATTTTTCAGTTGAAAGTGTGAGGCCTTGACGTCGTAAGTACGTGGCTGTAATAGTCACTGCACGTTTCAAACGCGCACGCAGTTGCGGACGCGTAGCTCTAGATGCCCATATGCATATGTCGTCGGCATACGCGCTAATCTTTACTGTGTTGGGAAGCTCAGACACAAGTCCAATAAATGTCACATTGAAGAGAGTCGGACTGTGAACTCCTCCTTGGGAAACACCGCGGTGAATATTATAGTGACCGGTGTCTCCATTGCTTGTGGACATATATACGGTACGGTCATTGAGATAACTAACGATCCAATTATATAGTGGGCCACCAATGCCTAAATCGTCAAGCGCATCAAGGATCGCGTAATGAAGAACATTGTCATAGGCACCCTTAATGTCAAGGAATACTGCCCCGACTAATCTGCGTCGACTTCTTTCTTGTTCAACATCGGAGATCAAGTTGACCACACCGTCAATGGCAGATCGGCCTCTTCTGAACCCATGCATAAATTGGGGAAAGCAGTTATTGCTTTCTAAGAACCACTCTAATCTAGACAGTACCATCCTTTCGATTAGTTTGCCGACGCAGCTGGCTAAGCCGATCGGCCTGTAGGATGAGAGTTCTTTAGGGCACTTCCCTGGTTTGAGCAGTGCAATAATGCCGCTGCATTTCCAATTGGCAGGAACATTTCCTGATTCCCACGAGATGTTATAATAGAACAACAGGATTTGTCGTGCTTCTGTGCCAAGATGACGGAGTGCAGCGTACGTGATTCCGTCTGGACCTGGAGCCGATGAGCGTCGGGAGACTGAAATTGCAGCGTCAAGTTCTTGCATCGTAAAAGGCACCTCGAGACGCTCATCAGGTGACGGGGGCGCTATGGTGGTTATAGCTTCAATTTCAATTTTTGTGATGAATATCTACAATGTACCCATTCCAAGCGCCGTAATGATGCAAATTAATAGCCGTGCGTCATTACCATTGGAATGAATGTCATCTCATTACCTGAATAGGAAAGCTTCGACAAATGACCCAACATGAAAACGGTCGCATCATAAAGGGCGCGTCGGTGCCGAGCGCTTAGGAAAGAAAGAAGATATATATGAAATAAATGAGAAAAAGAGATTGAAGTACAAGTATGGTGGGACTTTAGCATTAACAAATATGACCCTGATTTTATATGTGAATTAACACGTGTAAAATTATGGCAAAGTAAGTGGAGCTCATGGACGAGAGTCCACATCGTCCTAATGCTTTGCTAGGTACCGTCGAACGCCTCAAACCTTTTCGGCCCCATATAGTACCCAATTGGGTACATAGTTTTACTCCTCTTCAGGATTAGCTCAGCTGCAACTGTGTAAAACATTCTACCCCGATTTTAAGAATGAAGCAAGCCAAACTGTGAAAGTGCTTTAGGCGCATTATTGCTGTAAGCATTTATGAAAATTCCCCACCAATTTGGTCTAGGCGACTGTGCCGTCACAAACGACAAAATGCAACCATCATATACCCCTCGATTACTGTGAGTTTACACGAAAATAGGCGATGCAGAAGCCAACATACCACGTGATGTTAGATTGTCATCTACGTCTCTTGGTCAACAAAAACGGTTTCTATGACGAGAATCATAAGGAGACGGTTACTTTCGCCATTTACATGGACATGCTGCCTCCAACATGTAACCGGGTATATTCAAACGAAAAATTGTGTTTTGAAGTTCATTATGTAGGAGTCGGTAATAAGAACTGGCTTCAAACGGTATTATGCCCTTGAGCGGGCTTCGGGCCTAAGGATGCTAAAGCGAACGCCTCTACAGTGAACGGATTTGTATAACAAAGTGTTGATTATGCCCCGGTCGAATTCCTATCTTTTGGACCTATTGTGAACGCCTCTGCAACAAACTTTCCTGTACAACGAATAAATTCAGGCATACCCAATTGTCGATGTGTTGCTTTCACACCAAACAGCACGTAGTGGTACAGCCATTACCCTCTGTAGAGGTCACCGAGATGCACTCGTCGCACGCGCTAGCGTCATTGCTAGGGACGCACTTGACGAGCGTGCCGAAGTGAGTAGCTGTCCCGCCAAACTTCTCCGGGAATCGCTCAACTTATACAGCAGATGCGACGGCTGACGAACCTTGTCACAGTGGATGGCGCCGTGATGATGTAACCGTAACTGACGATCGACAACGTCTTGAAAGCTATCTAAGACCGAAAGGATGCTAATGTCAACAAACACAACACTGATTAAGATCCGTTAAACAAACCGAGAATTTTGACTTAAAGAGAGGCGATAACGGCATTCGGCGATAAGCAGCGTTGCTTCAGGTATAGTGTTCATAAAAACGCGGTAAAGACGAAGACGATAGGAACACATACGAGAGGAAGGGCACTGGTGTGTGTGTTCCTTTCGTTTTCAGCGCGTTTTTATGAACCCTGACAAGATGAACCAACTCGCCCAAATCAAGGAAATGTTGGAGTATAGCTCCCTTGTTTCACCGTGGAGCATACTTTGAACCTCGGTGCAATTTGGTTGGCTGCAGTCACACATTCGGTCAGAGGAGTGCACAAGAATTTGGTGACTGCTTTCCTTAAGTGTCTCCTTAATTTATGTTAAATAAAGGTATTATTTTGTTGAACGGGCTTAGCCACTTCTATTGCGAGCTGTACTGTATCCTACCTTTACAACTATGTCATGTGTATAAAGAAGAATTTTTCAGGTCCAGAGCCATTCTTTATAGAAGCGGTTGAGAGTATGTGGCAGGCGCAGCATTTCAGCACTGATTTTAACGTATAAAAATAGATCTACTTTTAAAAATTGCGGCTATGCTTTACTTAAAGGTGGCGTGCCTTTGTGGGGCGAA
Source organism: Dermacentor silvarum (assembly GCF_013339745.2). Taxonomy (NCBI): domain Eukaryota; kingdom Metazoa; phylum Arthropoda; class Arachnida; order Ixodida; family Ixodidae; genus Dermacentor; species Dermacentor silvarum. Next base: position 47,298,447 of record NC_051160.1, read on the forward strand.
CAATTAAAAGATAACACTGGGTCCAAAGCAAAAAGAGAGAGAGAGAGAGAAACGAGAAGGGAAAGGTAGGGAGGTTAACCAAGGACGTGCCCGGTTGGCTACCCTACGCTTGGGGAGAGGGAAAGGGGAAGAATAGATAAGGAGCGAGAATACGAAAAAAAACACATAAAGAGTCAGTTATTCACACAGTCAGTCGCAGAGGAAGGTCCACTGTCACAAGCGCTCATATAGTCCAGTCTCCTTCAAGAACTGAAGAAGAGCTTTTGTGGCCTTTCGCATGCAGGAATGCGTAGGCCATGGTCCTAGAATCTTTTCCTCTGACAGCACTCTGCTATCTAACATGCTGAGTTGAGTTTGAAGAATCCGTCGTTGAGCGTCAAAAGCTGGGCAATGACACAGAAGGTGCTCTAGAGTCTCATCGCAGCCGCACAAATTGCATGCCGCACTGTTAGCCATTCCTATTAGGAATCTGTGGTTTTAGGCGCCAAAACCACGATATGATTATGAGGCACGCCGTATAGTGGGGGACTCCGGGTTAATTTTGACCACATAAGGTTTTTAATGTGCACCCAATAGACAGTGCACGGGTGTTTTTCATTTCGCCCTCATCGAGATGCGGCTTAGCAGTGAAAACAGTGCAACTCCGAATCGAATACACCAGCAGGGCATTAAGGGACCAAAGTTATCGCAGTAGGTCTGGTGCAAATTATTGCAAGTGACCGGCAATCAGAATGACAAAATTGAGATATGCGGCCCAACATCTAGCGAGAAGCTGATCAAAAAAATGCCGACCCAGTGTGTTTTTTTTTTCACACGAGGGTTGACCGTCCTATACAGTTCATGATCAGGAAGCATTTATAGATTGACGAGGTGGCCAGTGTACCCTACTAAGCTGCTATTTCCGTCTTCTTACTTTTTGAACCCTCCCCTGCCTATAATAAGGAGTTGAACCAAGCAGCTCAAAACAAACCTTTATTGTGAGGCTCCGCGCGGAAATGTGGGTACAGAGACGTCCCTTGTTCGAACACTCTTGATCAATTCAAATCTCCATCATCCTGTGTACTACAGGGTGTGTCTGCGTGCGTGCGTGCGTGCGTGCGTGTGCCTGTGCGTGTGCGTGTGCGTGTGCGTGTGTGTTTCCAGCTTTCCATTATTGCTCAGATATTTTCAATTTAATGAGACTGGCGCCTTGATCTACCTGCAGGTTTTTTTCTTTTTTTCTTTCGCTGCAGCCTGGTGCTGCATATGCCCCGATTTTAACGCAATGGCTTCTTGAGATAATTCGGCCACTTTAGATGATCATGATCACGCACCATAAACAGTGGACCATAGACGGTGACCCAAGTCATCTACTAGCCTAGCAGACGAGGTATGCGCTGGTTGCTGTCTTGCCGAGCAGGCTTCAGCCACTAGATATTAATTCGAATAGTGAACTTCATCACATTAGGATTGATATCGGTATGCGCCCATTCTTGGCCAATCCCGAAAATATTGTTGTGCCAAGGAAGCCCAAGCGGTATGTAGACCTAAATGTATTACTGAGAAAGCGTCCAATCCGCAATCCACCACAAGCGCGGCCACTTGATAGACCGCCATTGCAACAAAGTTGCAGCCAGAACACTAGAGATACAGGAGGTTCATACGTCAGAGGTGGCGCATTGATTACGAGAATATATACTGTGTCGTGGTATCATTCAGCATTGTAGTTGGCAGTGAGAGAGGCACTTCGTGCGTCTGTTAATGTCCGCATAAAGTTTAGTGATTGACGGCTGATATTTGGATGCGCAGCAGGCTACACAATAATGGTATTGCTGATTTTAACAATCATGTTCAATGGCGTCTGCTGCTTTTGTTCCCCTTATTTGTCCATTCGAACAGCGAGTTCTTTCACTGTTAACATGGTTATCTTCTTATCGTTTGCAATGTAGAAAATCGGTGGCTCCGGTGTTCAGTGTGATGCAAGCACACTTTGTTCAGCTTGGCAGGTACTCATAAAGCACGTCACGCTTTGGGCATCAACGCCTAAAAATATAAAGGCCTTGACGCCAGACACAATCTGACGAGGGTACAGGGTCACGTTCTAAGGAGACCTGTTCAGCCGCTTGGTTCTTGCTAACACCAACTGCCAAAAAAATTGTAGCAGAGTAGAAGACACCCACACATACGTAAGGAAAGGTACAGGCGGGAGTACTGTGTCAGCACTCCTTCGTAGCTAGGCAAGAAAATAGGATTACGTGCTTGCGAACTGTTCTGGCTACTGTTTGCAGAACCATTCCACGTATATCGTGGTCTTGTATACCTTACGCAACTCAATATACAGGCAATTTGTGTAGTAAGCGCCTAACCTCTTTACGGTTGGTCTGCCCTCAGTCCTCGGTAACCAGCACTCATTTTGGCTAGTGTCCTTTGCGCCAAACTCTGCGTGCATCGTGTTCTCGTTCTATAGACAGGCTGAACTTGTTGCTAACCACGTTACAAACCAATCGGAGCTGTGAAGGACTTGCTTCGACATTTTATTGCTCCTCGTCAATTGCCGAGTAACTGCTATACGTCGAAGACAGCTTATAGATTCAATTGGGTAAATCTTTAGTCCTGGCTTGCATAAGCTGTTACCGATGGGGTAATTTCATTACAAATGGCCTGGAGTTGTCTTTTTTTTCTACAAAAATACATTTTGCGCTAAATGAGCATGTTTACGAATCCGGGGAATTTCGTCTTCTACTTTATTTAGGCGATACGAAACTTTCTTACCTAACATCTGTGCTTTTCATGCCACGAAAATCGTTGCTGATGACGGACATCACATTTTCTTCATGTCATAATCAGTTTTTCATTACAAATTGCCAGCCCCTTGTACATAAAGCTATTCCAGTCTTTTATTATTCCAATCTCCTGACGTAAACTTTAGGTAGCCATCAACGCAAGCACCAGGCGGTAACCCGCAGTGTAATTTGAAAATCCCAATCAAATGCTCTGCAAGTTTATAGAAGTAACTTTTGTTTACTTTCAATGTGAGTAGCATTCCTTACATTGAGCTGTTTTTCTTATCTCATTGGCTGACAAGAGGAGAGGAGCATGATTTAGGTGGAGAGGGTTTCGATGGGGCCGATCCAGCACTGTAAAACTGGTTAACTGATTGAGGAGGATGGTGCCGGCGTCGGCGATTAGTCCGCTTCCCCTTACTGAACTTGCGGGGGATGGTCAAAAAACACGGCGGCGTGCAACGGAAGATTAAAAATGCCGCTACATTATCAGTACTGGTTCTGGCACGTAAAACTCTAGAAAGAAGAAGAATATTATACTGCCACGCAAAACGTTTTACCACGCGCTAATAAATGCATGCTCCCTGACAGCTCCGAGTAGCTTGTGCCAGAGCGATCGGCGGGCTGTCATCTTCTATTCCTCGTGGAACGGGGCACTTCCCTGCTAATCAGAAAAAAAAATGTTCGGAAAATTATTACATCTTTAACATTTTAAATATCTTTAATATTTTTCCCTTGTGTTCGGTCGAATTATGCATAATCAGTGTGAACACATCGTATCAGATGAGGCGTTATCGCGGTTTTCATGACGTCGAGTGACAGACAGGTGAAGTGGGGGTGGCCAGAAAATGTTTTGACCAATGATGGAGGGCTGATTGCAGAATTACAACATAAAAGTTTGGAATAGCGTTACGTTATAGTGCCCATGTAAAATTAGAGACGTTCAGTTCAACCCACTACTTGGGGTAGCTTGTGAAAATTCACTAGTGGCCTCTTTGTGCAGACGAAGCATTGGCTTTGAGGATTCTCCTGCCTTCCGTAAAGTCATCCGTTTTTTGTAGTGCTCAATGTAATTTCCTATGTTACTCTCTTTCGTTGACCAACCCTTTAGACGCGAAAAAGCTTTCTTTGACTCTTTAGGCCATTTTTGTGGTAGGTTGGTGGAACAACGGTGGAAAGACTTGGGTGAGACAACGTTACTAAAAAGCACCAATGAAAAGTACTTTGACTTCGTATACTATGAAAAGTACTTTGACTTCGTATACTAGGACACAGTTTGGTAGAAGAAGAAGTTTGGTTCGACACAGTTGCACTGCTGTCTCGCTCTCGAGTGTTTTTGATTTTTTCGACGTTTCGTCAACCAGAATTGTCGAAGACGTCGGACGACTCGGCAAGATACCTTCCCTACCGGAGGCCGGCGGCGCCTTCGCCTCCCGCCGCTTCGATAGGACCCTGCAGAAGAGCCCGAGCTGGTAGCAACGGGAGCTCCGCCATGACTACGCCTGACCTGACACCGGGACAGAGGCAATCAAGTGACCCTGAGAGCAACCGTGAATGTAAGAGATATAAAGCTACAGAAACAGACGACGAGTCTACGCTTATTGATGACTGTGACATAGCTGACATCACAGATCTGGACGATGAAGGCTTCAGGCTTGTGCGTCACCGCAAGGAGAGGACCGTCGGAATCCCAGTGATTATTACACCTGTCACAGAAGGAGCCGACCTGAAAAAGGTGAATCCCATTGCTCTGTCTACGGAAATTGAAGAAATTCTTGGCGCATCGCCAGTTAGAAGCCGATTTACTGCTCAAGGGGCGCTACTCCTAGATGTACAGACAGAAGAACATGTGAACGCCCTTCTCAGTTGCAAGTCAATCTCAGGGACTGCAATCTCAGTACGAGTGCCAAATTCGTACCTACAAAACACTTGTATTATTAGAGGAGTGCCTAAGTGGTACACTGACGAGGAACTGTTGAACTACCTAAAACCACAAGGTGTTTATCATGCAAGGAGAGTCACGCGACGCGTCCAAACTTCCGAATCCGAATGGGAGTCCAGGCGAACCAGCACCGTGGTTCTAACGTTCGCTCCGAACACAGACCGCCCAGAGAAGATCAACTTGGGCTTCACAAGACACGAGACCATTGACTACGTTGAGACACCGCCGCGGTGCTTCAAGTGTCAGCGCTATGGACATGTGGCCAAGTACTGCCGTGGTGATCAGCGGTGTAAGAGATGTGGAGGACCGCATGATTTCAAAACATGCACGTGCAGGGAGAACGTTCTTTGTGCAAACTGTAGTGGTGGTCATCCAGCTAGTTATAGCAAGTGTCCTACGCGGGCAGCGGCAATAAAGCGAAAGAAAACGTTTATCTTGGGGCCAACAGCAAAGGATGAGAAGAATAAGACGAAGAAAAAGACGGAGAGTCGCAGAGAGTCAGATGACATCAAATGGAGTGAAACTGATTTCCCAAGCCTGAAGCCTCCTTCAGGAACCCAGAACACAGTGGTGCCAATGCGCAGCAGACCGGCTAAAGCAGTCAAATCAGTGAACAGAGACCACATAGAAGAGAAGACTGCTGAACAACCGGAACAGCGAAGCTATGTGTCTGCACTGCAGCGACCCCAATCGCGTTGCGTTGAAAAAACACCACAGGAGGACTGCCAACAGGTGCTACGTGCTCTCTTCAAGGCCCTGCGATCACACATAGAGAAGATGCCAGCGAGCTCGATGAAGGACATGCTCGAAGTAGTCCTGGCTCTCGAGTCAGTGATTCTAAGCTCTGCCTCTTCTTAAAGCACCAAACAATATGGATGTGGTCAGGACACAATGTTCACCGTCTCGCCCAAAGGTGCCACTTATTATGCAATGGAACTGTGCGGGTCTTGCGTGCCATTTACCTGAACTATCGCTTTTCTTACGCAACATGCCTGTGCCAATATTGGCCCTGTCCGAGGCTGGTCTTCCAAGTTCCAGATCAATTGCTGGTTACGTCGCACATGGAAACCAAAGTATTCCGACATTTCCGAATGGAAGCGCCACGCTATATGTGAGACGTGAAATACCGCATTACGTTCTCCCAGATCAAGACCTTTGCAGCAGTGCTTTGGAGGTTACTGCTGTACAAGTGCGGCTGGGAAACCGAAGCCTCAGCGTGGCATCCGTGTATGTGAGCTCTCGCCAGAAGGTCTCGATGGGAGAGATCATAAGAGACCTCTGCAGCCGCTGCCCGGCTCCGAGGATTATATGTGGGGACTTTAACGCACACCATACTCTTTGGGGCGACAAGGTGACTGATGCACGTGGGAAGCAAATTGTGAGTGCCTTAGACACTGAGGGACTCTGCGTGGCGAATGACAAACAACCAACGTTTTTTCGACCACCGGCCTCTTACAGTGTCATTGACTTGACATTATACTCAGCAGACATCCTCGCATCGTCAACGACGAGTAAAGATAGAATGGGTAGTGACCATTTTCCTGTCTTCGTCAACATTGCTGGATATAGAACCAACGGCCGAAAATCCTGTCCTGTGACGCATTGGGATACATACAGGGACAGCCTAAGTGAATCATCTGGAGACCTGTTCGCAGACATGCTACGTAGCAAGAGATTAGCTACCGCTGAGCTGAAACTACCCGACCACTTTCCCGCTCCGGATCTAAAGCTAAAAAATCTATGCGCTGCTCGTAGAAGAGCGGAACGGAGGCTGATGAGGACGAAGGGCGACCCACCAATGAAGACAATATACAACAGAATTAACGCGGTGATTCGACGTTACACGAAGAAACTAAGAAGAGATCAATGGGCAGCATTTTGTGCAAGCCTATCGGTCTTCACGCCAGTTCCAAGGATATGGTGGGTCGTTAATAACCTTGCTGGAAACTTTCGACCAAACAAGCCATTTGAAGCCCTAGCATTGAAGTTAGGCAAGACGCTCGATTGTCTTGCGAATGCCTTTGCTCAAGTATACTCTTCTGGAAGGTCAGCCGGCACAACCAACCCGCCTCCACCGCTATCGTCGTCTCCGATGGATGCTCCTTTTACACTGAGAGAGATGGAGCTAGCTATGAGCAGCCTCCGACGTCGCTGTGCGGTGGGACCTGACCGCATAAGTAATCAGATGCTGACGAACCTACCTATTGAGCAACGACGTGACTTGCTGGCATTTTTTAACAAAGTGTGGGCTAGAGGGGATATCCCACATTTATGGAAGGTAGCATGGGTGGTACCGGTTCTGAAGCCTGGAAAGAATCCTGCAGCTCTGGACTCATACAGACCGGTATCGCTGACCTCCTGTGCAGCGAAGCTAATGGAGAAGATGGTCTGCACAAGACTCACTTGGTCTGTCGAGCAGGGTCGAAAACTACCGCCGTGCATGACTGGGTTTCGCCAGCGTCTAAGTGCTCAAGACAATGTGCTAGACCTGCTAAGCCACATAGAACATTACAGTGCGGATGGCCTGTCGACACTTGCTGTTTTTATGGATATTTCCAAGGCTTACGACTACGTGTCTCCAACAGCCATCATCAGCCAGTTACAAGTTATAGGCGTCACGGGTCATCTCTTGCACTTCATACATACGTTTCTCAATGATCGCCGTATCAGAGTCCGTCTTGGTAACACTTTAAGCGATGAGATAGGTATATTTCGCGGCGTGCCACAGGGAAGTGTTTTATCTCCCTTATTGTTTAACATCGCCATGGCTAGCCTCCCAAGAGTACTAAACCATCGAACACCAGTGAAGATATCTATATATGCCGATGATATCTGCATATGGGTCTCTGGCTACCAGCATCGGCGCCTCGCACGAATAGCCCAGGGAGCAGTAAATGCCATTCAAGGCCACTTGGCAACGCTTGGACTATCACTATCAGCAGAGAAATCATCATTCATACTATTTCCTGGAGTTAAAAGAAAATCTACACGCTTGAAGCTGAATATGGACGGATACCACATTCGACAAGTCACCAACGTCCGATTTCTTGGCGTTACCTTGGACCACAGGCTAATCTGGCGCCGCGCTGTTGACCACGTTGTGGCGTCATCGTCACAAAGGCTACATGTGCTCAAACGAGTCGCTGGCATACGCTGGGGCAACCACCCGACATCGATGCTACGGCTACATACAGCGTTGGTTACCAGTCGGATCCTGTACCAGCTACCCCTGATGTCACCCTCAGATAGCCAATACGAGCGCTTAGAAGCCATCCACAGAAAAGGTATTCGACTTTGCCTTGGAGTCCCTCAGCCAGCGTCGAACAAGAAAGTGCTCTACGAAGCTGAGTCACGCCCTCTGCGACTTCAGGCTTCCCAGAGTCTCATGATCCAGTTACTACGATTGAGTGAGTCTACGCCCGGGAAAGCCCTGTTAAGACGTATAAGTAACAGGCCACGGTCACATTTTTATGCAGCACTGAACACACTTCGCGTCTTAGGATTGCGCTGCTCGAGACAGAGGGAAAAGATAGAACCGCCCTGGACATTCGAGGACATCACATGCGACTTAAGTATACCACGATTGCAGTCAAAGAGCTGCATTCCATCTGCAGAAGCCAAGTCATTAGTCCTACAACATTTGCACACGACTTACCCGAACCACCTACAAGTATACACAGATGGCTCTGTCAAAGTAGACGAAGACCGCTGTGCAGCTGCATTCTGTATTCCCTCTCTGAGATATACATGGTCTGGCCGTCTAGACTGTATGGCCTCGTCGACAGTTGTAGAAGGCGTAGCAATAGCTTCTGCGCTGCGCAAACTAAAGTCTCTGCCTTCGCAGAAGGTGGTTGTCCTTACGGACTCAAAGGCCGCGTTACAACAACTATACCGCGGTCTGCCATCCACCAAGTTCCCACGCAAATCACTAGCCCTTGTGAAAGAACTCAAGAACAAAGGCTTCACGGTAAAGTTTCAGTGGATTCCCTCCCACATTGGTATTACTGGCAACGAAAAAGCTGATGCGCTTGCATACGCAGCGCTCTATCATCCTCCCAAAATCAAGGCTCCAAAGAGTAATCAAGTGAAAAAATCGGACATTCGAAATCACTTTGGGTCGCTTTGGGTTCCACCACATATGCCCTGCGTAACCAAGAGATTTCATCGAGAGGAAGCATCGCTTTTATATCGAATCAGGACAGGATCTGCTAGTACACCGGCCTGGTTATTTAAGACGGGACGAATCAATTCTCCGAACTGTACGGCATGTGACGAGACAGGAGATATTGAACACTTTCTGTGGTCATGCCAGCAATTCCAAGTTGAAAGGGACGCTCTCCTGGAGAATCTACAAAAAAAGGACCTTCCGCATGCGTGCCTGCAACACCTTGTATTTCCCGAGGGATCAGTTATAGCCCGCACAGAAACTTCACGTCTCCTTGTGGAATTCTTAAGACAGACTGGTTTGATGGACATATGGTGAAACCATTCAGCGATATTGTAAGAGACGCTCAGGCGGAGCAATTGCCGGCCTTGATCGCCAGGCTAAACCCGCCTGTTGCTACAATTCACCACCACCACCACCACCACCACCACTTCGTATACTACTAGGCCACAGACGAATATATTCAGATCTTTCGTAGCTCAAATTCTCGAATCGATTAGCCAACACAATGCGTTTCGTATTCAAGACTTCGAATATTCGCCTAGCGCTACTCCATTAACTTGAGCTTTAGCCCCTCGTAGGCTTCCTTTTGACTACCTGAATTTTCAAAGCGCGCGCAAGCGCTCATTTTAGCCATCTTGCACAGCACGTCTTGCACACGTCTAGGGCATCAGTAGTTGTCTTCACTTTAGATCGGCCGCCGTCCGTAGGCGAAGAACAACCCCACGTCATCGCTGCCGAGGCTCCTTCATAGGGCCTCGCGCGGCAGGTTCCTCGTACAGCGGAGTTGCGTGAGTTGTTATGATTGGATTTCACAGTAAATGAACCAGCGGTATCTTATTTTTTCCTAGTTTTTTTTTTACTTTTGTTTCGCGCGTCGGATCTCAGCAGGAAACTTAAACGTGTTGTTTGGAGCGACATTCGCTCCCATCTCTCGGCATGCCTTTGATATAGGATGGGCCGTGATATAAATGTATGCCCGTGAAATAAGTGATTAAAGGGCATCGAAAGAAAAAAATAAATAATTTACCCTGTCGAGCACGTTCTCGTTCGCTTCTTTGAAACAGTTGCTTAGTAGATTTGACGTATTTACTGCGACAATTCTTTTTTACCAGCTTCGCAAAGTTACTACAGTCCATCCAAGTCCGAAGCAAACGGGCTTACAAAAAAGATTACCATACATACAACATTTGAATGCGTTAAGAAGACGCAAAGTATAAGTACGCCTGAAAAGAAAGTGTTCTCGAATTTCCCTGCAAGGATATTTTCTCACGTCAGCTTACACACTATCTAACTCTACCGTAACTACTACACCTCAAAAATGTAGGCGCTCCTTGCGGACACGGCCTGCATCTTGGAGTAATATTTCAGCACGTAATGCTTACAAATTAGACACCTCCTGCTCATGAAACAATTTTTTTAGGACGCTTTGGTTAACAAGTAGCGCACCAAGATGTATATATTACCTCGTACGTTCAGCTCTATTCTAAATTTTATGAAGAGTGCGCTGAGAACTTTGTGATAGGGAGAGGTTTTCTTTACTCATACACGCAGTACTTATATATGTGGCAGCGCCGCAGTGACTGGAAACAGCGGAACAAACCAATCCGCCTGCGCGCGGCCAGGAATTAGTGCTGCATTGCGGACGCCTGACTTTGGAAACTCCCCACCATGTTCAGAGCATTACAGTAGACCTCGGTAAATATGCAAAAATACGAAGTGTTACTGAGGTAGCCAACACTGACAGAGATTACGAGCGTGCAGGAACCACAACAGCTATGGGAAGAAAACAGAATACACGGAATTATTGAAATTTTGATGATTTCTTTATGTAAGGAGAGTATTATTGTAACCCAGATGCTCTCAGGCATTCTTGCTTCAATGGGAGCGACCAGAATACACACCAGAAATGCGTGTTATTTACCCTGGACAACACTGAAGCCAGAACATAGTTCAGCAGCTCTCAGAAGAATTACGCTTATATGCATACGTGCTCTACAAACAATTCACTGCATGGAGCAACTGCTATCATTCTGTTATTTTTTTTTCACGTAGTGCTTTTCCAAGCACATTTATTTTTCTCAAGATGATCTGCCCTGTCTGGCGGGTTCTGACGCTAGCGTAGCATATTTAGCCCTCTCTTTATGGTCTCCCTCTAACCCTATTTCAAGGGACTCCCACAAACGTAAACAAGCTTTGGGTACAGTGTTGCCCAATGTCTTTGAAGCATAGCACTAAAAAAAGGCAAGATAGCATAACCTCTAAATATCCGAAAATTTTGCTGCAACGTCGCTTAAATTGTTCCTAGATATTTCGAGAGAATTAAAAGTAACGTAGATGTTGTGAAACACTATAAATTATGCTAACATGGTTTAAACCGTCTAACGAAATATTTCACCTTTATCTAGAGTCTGTGCGGGTGAGGAATAAAGCGTGAACTTGCCAGCAAGGGGTAGTCGGCTTTTAAGTTACAATAATATATTTACACGAGACCGGAGGATGACACCGAAATTTTGTGTTGATCTTCAGCTTGCGAGGAAAGAGATGCACAGGATTTAAAGGAGCAAAAGTGATTGGATTTCCTTAGCATAAAGAAGGCACTTGGTCTTCTTCATTACAGCAAATGTTTCCCTTCTCGCCTCTCCTGAAAGTGGAGCGAAATTCAGCGCCATGCGTTTAATAACATGCTGACATAGCGATGACAGTTGCGTGAGCGTTATAGTGGTCAAACACCACGCTTTCGCCTCTTGAGCAACCTTAAAGCTCTGTGTAGTCTTGATTTGTCTAAAAGCGGTGAGGAAGGCAAGCGGTGCGTTCAGATTCGCGTGAAAGAGCCCAACCGCTCCAATATATACATGCGTCCTTCTGCAGTCGATCTGTCTTCTAATTCGCCTGCTGCGTTCTAAAACTCACAATTGCCATTCATGCAAAAAAAGGTGAATTTATTTACTCTTTTGTTTGAAAATGTACATCATTCGTTCGGGAAGACTTAATGAAAGTGCACTACCCGTAGAGTCGAGACCCATTCAAACCAGTTTTTACAGAGAAGAAAAAATGATGCAGTGGCTTAGCTCGGCTATGCCAGGATATACGTAGCGTTAGCAAAGGTTCATTCGATTATTCTTAGCTTTCCTGGTTGTCTAGATTGTCAAGGATTAGCTTGATTGTCATGCTTACTGCTGCTCCAATGACACACACAAACGCCAGTCCGAAGCGCAGCGGCTCCAGCGCAGTGTCAGACGGCGACTGCACAGCGAGCGCGCGCCGGCGCCAGTGCGTCTACCACGGCTACGACGTCACTCCTCTGGAATGCGCAGACCGGCGGCGGAGTGCGCGAGAGGTGCCGGCTCCGGTGGCTCCGGTGCGCAAGCCGTGTGACATCACTGATCCTTGCGCATGCGCAGCAAGGCTCTTGATGTGCCGCGCGAAACGGGCTTGGCTAGGCCAGTGTAGCTAACGCTACAAAAAAGACATGCATTTTGTGAGCACAATGTGAAGCTCGTAATGACCACCATGCATGCTGCGTATGAATGTGTGAAGACCACTTGTGGGAAGCCAATGGCTGCTTTGTCATGGTCGCAGAGCCCACACGTCATACAGCCAATTTCGGTTACTTACTTGTAGCTTTTAGATAATGAAATGCGTTCTAGAAGACACTTTCGAAGCACTTTTTCTAATTCCAAAGTCAGAAATTGTTATTTCATGTCTCTACAAAAAGTCGCTTGTCGCCTAGCAGAAAAATTTGTCGCTATACAGTCAAGAAAGTTGCTAAACCTAGCCATATAATCATTTAAAAAGAAACACTTTTTGAGAGATAGCTACTTAAATGTAGCAGCGGGAGGTGGTGTACTAGTATGTTCTGCTAAGAATGTTTGGAAGAGATCATTTTTTTGTGTCCCTTATTTGGGCAGGTTTTTTAAAACCTGCTGTTTTAACCACCTACAGTGATGATACCACAAACAACAGCGAAGTACAACATTTTTTGCATATAACTAAAAGGAAACTTGTTAACTACGGTAACAGCAGTAAGTGTGATGGCTCAGATTGCCATCTGATCGGTTTTTCATCGGCACCACTGGTTTTCCGCTCAAGGTGCCGGCTGCCGGTTCCACTCCCATACCGACCTGTCAATTACGGGTTTACCATTTCTTTGTAAATTGGGACATTATAAGCTGGACCACAAACCCTCATTAATAGGTCAGAGACAACTGAATCGTCACCGCAACGTAACGTATTCATTCGTAAGTTCGTAAAGTTCCCCCCGCGTGTAGTGAGACAGAATCACCCACGCATTCCTGTTTTTTTTTACTTTTTTTTTGTTCAGAGCTTTCTCCTCTAGGCGCGTCCTGTGCTTCTCTATGGTGCGTTATCTTGGCGATCACCCACAGATGTCGTTTATGGTATCAGCTGGTACTGCTAGTTTGGGCCTTGTGGGAGAAACAAACGCTCTCCTGCACGCACGCATTTCGGGGCTACTTGATAAGTGATCGTCAAGATTGATGACTTCTTATACAGCGTGCCAATGAATTTTGATCATACAAAGCTTGTACGAGGCCTGCCGATACCTTATTATGTTCTCGTTTTGTTCTTAATTTGTATTACAAAACTCTTCACATTAAGCATGCAACACTCCTCTCCCACTTCACCCCACTGTTCTAAGTGCCTGTTGTCTTACTTGTTTTCGTAAAAAAGTGGCACCCTTATAGTCGTGGCTTATCTGACACGTAGCTTAGGCAAAAATCTGTAAAAATGAAGTATACGGAAGACGCAATCGAACGTTTAATTTCACTGACACAACTGAAACCCGCACCGCCGAAAGAATTGCCCTTTTGAGCTGGCCTGGGGCTTAACCGCAGATACACCTGAATGTGGTTATGAAGCATATCTTCACTTTCGTTCACAAACATCTTACGAAGAGAATACTGATTCTATCTTATTAACTGGTAATATGTTCGAGAGAAGAAAATTGTGTGCAAGCAATAACACTCCGAGATTCTTCGTATAACGAAAAAATCGCACTTTCGCCCGAAATGCCTGGCATCAATTGTGATTGCAAATTAGTAGACAGTTATGCGAAGTAAATATAGTGGTTTTATCGGCCGTATCTACAACTTGTAAACATAGGCATAGTAACTAAACGAACAAGTCTGGTGTCACGCGTGTACAGGCAAACATCAACACAAATCGCTCGATGACCGCACAAACTCGCTGCCAAAACGCAGGAGTGAGGAAGCGCCGTAGTAGCGGCGAGCGAATAGACCTTCGTGCTGTATCTCGCTTCAACGCGAACAAAACGTCAAAAGCACAGCGCATGCGAAGCTACAGGCATTCGGCGCACTTTGTCCACACCGGAGATCGCTTTCAAGATATGGCGGCCACGCTGTAGAGCAGGAGCTGCCAGAGTAGATCGTCGCCCCTCTACCTCCCCCCCCCCCCCCCCCCCCCCCCCCCCCCCCCCCCCCCGGTACCTCGCGCGCGAAAGAAGACCGCGCGCTTCCGCCCTGCCTTCCTCCCTCGCACGCCCGAGAGTCAGCCAGGTTCAACCCTCGCAAGCTGAAATACGCTTGGAGTGTCCATATAATTTCTATCCCAACAAAATTGTGATGAAACTATCAATGATGATTGCCGTTGAGAGGGACTCAATGACCCAGCGAGCGAGTGAATCAACGAACGTTTTGTGTGACGAACTGAAGCGTTCGTCACAGGACATGTTCGTTCATTCACTCGCTCGCTGATTCTTTCGTTCATGAGCCCTCTCCTCCCCCTTCCACGTCCCTCCCACGAATCCCTGCCAATAGGCTGCCGGAGGCCTCATGCGCAACAGTCCCTTCACTCTGTACACTTCCCCCTTACCCTCACCCCTCCACGAAACGTAGTTGCGAAAGAGTACGCGCCCTTTCCCTGGGCTACTTTGTATCGCAAGTCCTGCCCCCGACTATCAGTCACCGACCACTATCTGCGACCAACGCGGAGAATGTGCGTAAGAGGTAAAGGAAAATATTTGCTTTGAAGAATAGAACTGAATCCTATAAAAATAAAAATTGTTTGGGCTACATGCCTAGCCGTTGGTAATTGAACTGCTATCTCTGGTAGCGACGCTGTCACTCTTGGCTTTAGACAAAAATTCAAATATTATTCTGTGACGAAGGGCTAAAATCTCGAGTTCTCAGCCTAAGTGCTACAATAGCTCAGTGAAGTGCGCGTGTGTTGTTCTCAAAAGAACTGCATAAAGATGAGAATCACTGAACTTTGGAATAAACCTTTATCCGGTGCTAGTTCCATGTATCTCATTTATTTTTCTCCGCAAACACCATCGCCTTTTATATCCGGAAGTGAAACGTGCTGGCGCGATATGAAGGTAATTTCTTTCTGAAATGGGGGCAAAGCGCTTTGTTGATTCTTCTACTTTTTATCCATCTCATCCATCATAGAGACGATGAGATCTTTTTCATAAAGCGCGCTCTATAATCCCGAATATTTCTCTCCAGAGCGCGCCACGGCGTGTTCCACGATCTAGTATGAAATATTCATCTTGAATACATGGACCCAGCTATCCATGCTATCTATTATTCCACACGGAATTTGAAACAGTCTTCAAAGGGATATTTTTTGCAACAGTCTTTTTGTAATGTCAACATACCCACATACACATATAAGAAGAACAGGCGCAAACAATGGCGTCGGTACTGCTAAGGTAAATGGTGTCCTTATTAAACCTCCCTGATTTCAAAATGAAAGTAAAGAGAAAAAAGCTATGATACACAGAAACCTGTGGTTTGCGGTATCCTGTAGAACAATTCAAGAAGATTTTTGTTGATTGAAACAATAAAGCACTTCTGCACGGGCTCCCTTCGTAAGCACTAAAATGTCTTCTGCATAACACATCACATATTGGGCTCACTTTATAGGTGTCATTTTTGGTATTCATTCAGCACCTGAAACAAAACAGGAGGAATCGTTTCCAAAAGAAATAAACGTGTTTTTTTACTTGAATAAAATGACGCCACAAACTGCAGGTATCAAGGTATCATAGCCTTTCTTATTTCATTTCTTTATGTGGACACTGTGTATATCTCTGCACATAGGTACTGGATTGAAGGCTCGTTAATTGGCTCTGCACTGGTGGTGGCGGGAATAGAAGCTTAGTCGTATATTTAGCTTGTTACGACATAACATCATATTCTCATTTTGCCCCGAAACATAGCACAAAAGAACAAAAGTACGAACCCCGAACTATTGTGAACATACACTAAAGCGAACATTCCTGCCACGCAGTGTTGTTGTGCTTGCAATCACTGGCATATTTTCGCGTAACTGGAACAATGCGATTATCCGCGCTTCTGTGGCACGAAGAATTTCGGCATGAGGGCACGAGAAAACGAAACTAGAAGCGCAAAGCCGCGCCCCTCCCGGTGACGTTCTGCTTTGCGAGGAGCACGGAGCCGTAGCACATTAGAAAGCTGATCTTGAACATCAGCTTTCGGGTTCTTCTTCTTCTTTCTGGGGTTTTACGTGCCAAATCCAGTTCTGATTATGAGGCATAGTGGAGGGCGCCGTAGTGGAGGGCGCCGGATTAATGTTGACCACCTCGGGTTCTTTAACGCGCTGTATACAATGCAAGCACACGGGCGTTTTTGCATTTCGCCTCCATCGAAATGTGGCCGCCGCGGCCGGGATTCGATCCCGCGATCTCGTGCTCAGCAGCGCAACGCCTTAGCTGACTGAGCCACCCCGGCGGGTCATCAACTTTCGGGTTTCTCGTTTAGAAAAGTACAAGATTGAGTCATGTCATGACGCCAAGCATTTTGTCAAAAATAGAACAACGTTAAAATATATATGTAGTTTCCTTGACGCTACGCAAGAAATATCAACTCTGTTTGTAATAAGTGGTTTCGATGTTTGAATGTTCCTCGCATGCCACAAAAATGAAGAAAGAAGTACAATTTTAAAACGTCGAGGGCGATAAAATATTTTGAGCAGTTCTAAGCATACTGCTCAGCTAAATTACCTTACGTTGCCTATGAAAGCACATTAACAACTTCTCTTTGTCCAATTTACTAGCCAATAAAAAAATTTAATAATTAATAGATCTAAAAATAAGTCGGACAGTTTCTATTAGGTCCCTGAAGGCGCTCTCGGCTATCACAGGAAAAGGCCTATCACTTCTCTATATTACCACGCCTTCGATTCGCCTAATAATGCACACAGTGCTGAAACATTTACTTCAACTTCAATCGCACTGTAAGAATTTCAAAAAAATACCTGAAAGAGCTGCCAACAAGAATGCCACTTTCAATCGCAGGGACATGTTGAGAACATCTAGACAACGCCACCGACTGGTCCACTTCCGTCAGTTCGCTCTTTCGACTTTCTATGGACAGCTACTTATAGCTGCGGCCGTGCCGCTCGCTCCACACGCTAGGTTCGCCGCTACGTGAGTATAGTTGACAGGAGCACTCAGTCCTTATCGAGAAAGGCGGAGAGTGTATGTTCGCGAAAGGATCCGCTCAAAAACCGATCGATTGAGCTTTGACGTAGAGAATACTGCGGCGTCGCTAAGCTAAAGGGGTCATTGAATTCTCGCTACTCCGGAGAAGTCTAAACATACCTCATTTAGCCAAAACTCATTAAAGCTGACGTGTCGTGGCTCAAAAGTTTGAAGGTCAATGGAATTTCACAGTAACAAACTCTAAAGTAATCCTGACGCAGGAACTCTGCGCCATGGTCGGTCTCACTATATTTAATTAAGTAGCGCTTCGAGGAAGCGGGCACCACAGGACCGATGCGTTGAACTATCTTTCGCTCAACCATCTTTTTTTAAATTTTTTTGATTAATATACCCTAAGGCGATTGTCTAGGTCACTCTAAGGTGTACTCTGTTTCGTAACTTCTTGTTCTATGTATGTTTTTTTTCCGTCCTGTTTACCTTCTCGGGCCGTCATTCCGTAATATTATTATGACCAATAAAGCACAATGCTGGCAATCTCTTGCAGCGGCTTGATTCACTTGCTCCTCTTTACTTTACGGCTTGGCTATTATGAAACAGTGTTTCGTTCCTTGCATTTTGGCAGCCATTCCTATGCCAGCGTAAATTTCCATAAATTAACAAGTGCTAGCTCGGCACTAAGGTTTCCGGCACTTCCGGCATGGTTTATTGCCTATTTAGCGCTGGTATCAAGGCATGTTCTCCAGAATCCTAGCAATACGTAGTCGGTGTGTTCGACCATGTTCTCGTCGACTTTCCGGCAAAGAGCAGTTCGTCTTCTTTGTCGGAGCGCCCGCGCGCATCGTCCACAAGAAACACGCAATATGCTTGTATCATTATCCCCGGTGGCGGAAGCACCATCCCGGTGCGTCTAAATATCGGTGGTAGCGGGAGAGTGATACGGTTTTAGGCGCGCGACATGCACAACGTCAGTCGAAGTGGGGGCAGATGAGGCACTGGTACTGACTGGGGCGATTTCATACGTAACTGGAGTCACGGCACACAACACTCGATATGCACATGGGCCTCTGTACCGAGACAGGAGTTTTTCAGAGAGGCCAACGTGACGAGTCGGTGACCATAGGAGTACCAGAGATCCAGGCGAAAAGTGAACTTCTCTGTGATGTCGATCGTACAAACGCCGTTGGTTCCTTTGCGAGGTCAGGAGGCGAGTGCGGGCAATTTCGCGAGCTTGGGCTGCCCTGGTGTTGGCGTCATGTGCATATTCGCTGGTCTCTGCTGCGTTGGATGGAAGGGATGTGTTCAGTGAGAATGTGGGTTCTCGGCCAAACAACAGAAAGAACGGGGAATAGCCGGCAGTGTCGTGACGCGAAGAGATATATGCAAATGTGACATATGGTAGGACAAGGTCCTAATCAGTATGGTCAGACGAGACATACTTTGCAAGCATGTCTGTAAGGGTTTGATTGAGACGCTCGTGAGACCATTAGTCTGTGGATGGTAAGACGTAGTCAATTTGTGCCTGTTTGAACAGGACCGCAGGATGTCAACGATGACTTCAGAAAGGAATGCCCAACCATGGTCAATACGCAGTTGGTGTGGAGCTCCATGGTGCAGAATCACGTCGCGCAAAAGAAAATTGCAGACATCTGTGGCGGAGCTTGTTGGAAGCGCTCGGGTGATGACATTAGCGCGTGGCGTAATCTGTCGCACAACGACCCACTTATTGCCAGACATTGATAGCGGGAAAGGGTCAAGTAAATCCAAGCCAACGCGAAAGAACGGCTCCGAAGCAATGTCGAGTAGTTGAAGGCACCCGGCAGGGAGCGTCGATGGTGTTTTTCGGCGATTGCATTTTTCACACGCCGCAACGTATTTACGGACGGAGTGGGCAATGCCTGGCAAAAAGAAGCGTCGGCAAATCCGTTCGTATATGCGGGAGACGCGAAGGTGACCTGCCATTGGTAAGTCGAAGTTCTTGGAGAACAGCTGACCGGAGGTGCCGAGGAATGACGAGGAGTAGGGCAGGACCGTCGGGGCGGACGTTGTGGCGGTATAATACACCAGTCCGGAGAACAAACAAATGAAGGGACGAATCATAAGGCGAAGATTCCAAATGATCGATGATGGCGCACAAGGTGGCATCACGGCGTTGCTCGTCGGGGACGTGTAGCAGCTGAGAAACCGAGAAAACACAGGCGTCGGCATCGGTGTCAGGGTCGGCGGGTGGTTCGTCCACTGGATAACGTGATAAGTAGTCTGCGTCTCGATGTAGGCAGCCCGAATTGTAGACTACCGCATACGAATATTCGTGTAGCCGCAGAGCCCAGCGGCCAAGCAAGCCGGTAGGATCCTTGAGTGAGGAAAGCCAGCAGAGCGCGTGGTGGTCCGTGTTTACAGAGAAATGCGTGCCATACAAGTACGGACACAATTTAGAAACCGCCCAGACGAGAGCTAGGCATTCACGGTCTGTAATCGAATAGTTGCGCTCCACTGCTGTCAGGAGGCGGCTCGATCACGTTCTAACACGATCGAGCCGCCTCGGTTACTCAAAAAAATATGTGACTTCTGTAATGAAGTTGAGCAGAGTAACCAGTTGGGGTTGTTGGTTGAACATCGTAGAATGCTACAGCGCAGAACCGACGAAGACAAAAGAGGCCCACAAAGTCGACAATTAAACGTTCTATCGCTAGCAGCGTGGTCCTTCGCTTGTTTTCAAGTTTCCTTGTTTTTTCCAAGTTTCTGCCCCAAATGTCAGCACAGCTAAAATGCAGTCATTGTGCATTCTTTCTGTACAAAGACAACGGCAACCTCCCGGACAGGGGAAATTTGCTGTAATTGAAATCGAAATCTAGAAAACTATGAGCAACAAGGAAATAAATGTGGACGAAGGAATGACTTGTTGCCGATGGGATTCGAACCCACAACGTCTACATTTGGCGTGCGTAATGGCTGTGAGTGGTGGTGGCTAACACCTTCCTACGCCTTAGCTAGTGCACATAAATTCCCAGAGATAGTGGGTGGATTGATATCCGTCAACGTGGCACAATTGGTAGTTCATAGACGCCGAATGCGGAAGTTGTGGGTTTGGATCCCACCAGCGGCAAGTTATCTGTTCGTCCACTTTTATTTCTCTGTTGCTCATAATTTGCTAGATTTCAATTTAAAATACAGCAAGTTTTCCCTGGCCGGAATGTTAGAGCTGTTTTTGTACAAAAAAAAAATTACAATCATTGCATTCTACCTGAACTAACACACGGGGCAGAAACTTGGAAGTTAATAAGGAAGCTTGAAAACAAGTGAAGAACAGCACAACGAGTGATGGAAAGAAAAATGTTCGGTGGTGCAATTTTAAGAGACAGGAAAAGAGCGACTTGAATCAGAGAGCAAATATTCTGGTGGCCACTATGGTTGCCACTATGGTTCACATTCAACTAGCCTACATTACTGTTGACATAACGAGGAAAATGTGGAGCCGAGTAGGCCATGTAATGCGTAAGGTGGCCCATTAGAGTTACAGAATGAGTGCCAAGGGAAGCGCATTCAAGGATGGTAGAAAATTAAGTGGGCTGGTACAATCGCAGGTACCAGTTGGAATCAGCTAGCGCAAGACACCGGATTATTGAAAATCGGTGGGAGAGGCCTTCGTCCTGCAGTGCACCTATAAATAAGCGGCGGCTGCTCATTAGGACGATGATGAATTTTGGCCTACGCTCGGCTTGGCGTCATTATGTGCTGGCTGTATAGTGGCTGTGATAGACAAAAGCTGTGTTCCTCAGTTTATCTTCTACTTCATATATATATATATATATATATATATATATATATATATGCGTGAACATATATCAATCAATCTATCAATATTTATTTTGACGACAAAATCAAATACAGGGTGGGTGTAAGTGCACATTCGGAGCTCCCGAAGTAACAACTGTCGTGGGGACCTCCTAACAAGACATGAAAAGGGGGTTAGTAGGATCGTGGCAAACAGTGAGTCATGTCATATATATACAATTTCTATATCATCGGAAATGAACGGTAAGAGAGAAAAAAAATCTTTTAAAAACATCACAAGTATAATCACACAGTTAGAAAGAAAGAAAAAAATTGCATAAATTATTAAAGATAACTCACAGAAATTCAAACGAGGATAAATGGCACGTAAAACTAACAACGAGAAGTATCAATTTATAGGCAAAATTCAGTGACTCGATAATTTGAACAGGACATTGGATAATAGAAAATCAGAACAACATCTAATTATTTCTATGTTCGTTAAATTATACTATGTGTCAGATAAAGTGTTCATGAAATGATCCTTGATAATAATGTAGATGACTTCATATCAGATGGTATTGAATTCCAAACAGAAATGCCTAAAAACGCGACGGTAAATTTTCCATAATTAGTTCTTGCTTTTGGAAGAAGAAGATTGAGTTGTGCTGAAAATCTTGTGTTGTTATAATTTATTAGGCTAGAGCGAGTAAAACCTGGAATATTAAGCTCGGTATTTATAAGACGAATCATAAGCAGTGACAGCTTATGATTAAATAACATGCGTAAAGGTAAACATTTAGGGAACGGAATATGGGAGCAGAGGGAGATGTATGCCATTGGAATGAAATTAATCGTAGTGCCTGCTTTTGCAAAACACCTAGCTGATGAAGATGTATGGCATATGTATTACCCCAAGATGACAGGCAGTATGAGAGATGACTGTGTATGTATGCGTAATATAAAGACATGAGAATGGTTTGCTGAAAAAAAGAGCGCGTTTTTATGATGATGTGAATACCAAATGAGATTTTTTGAAGACGTGATTGAATGTGGCACTGGAACTTTAGGTTCTCATCTAGAACTACACCAAGAAATTTAGTAGACGCGGATCTTCCAAGTACATTATTATTTAGAGACACTACAATAGAGTCAATGTGCAAAGTTCTTGAAGAATGGAATACCATAAGTGTTGTCTTAGATGGGTTAATGGATAGCTGGTTTTTTACACACCATGAATGAACATTCGCTAGGTCAGCGTTAAGTTTATCCTGCAATGCGAGTAAATTTTTATCAGATGCGAAAATAGTGGTGTCATCGGCATAAAGAAGGCAGTGTGCATGTGTTAATATTTCTGGCAAGTAATAAATGAATATGATAAATAAAAGTCGCCCAAGTATTGATCCCCGAGGCACGCCTGTATTTACAATTTTTGATGAGGAGAAGACACCATTAACTTCTACTATATGTGGTCGGTCTATTAGGTAGTTGCGAATTAATTGTAAAGGCGGCCCAGAAATGCCATAAGATTCAAGTTTACTTAAAAGAATACGATGGTTAATTGTATCAAACGCCTTAGTGAAATCAATAAAGAGAGCGCCCACTAAGAGGCCTTGATCGATGGCTAACTTAACCCTCTCAGTAAAAGTAATAAGTGCTAGTTCAGTTGAAAAAATCTCACGAAAACCAAATTGATCAGGGGTTCAAAGATTAAATTTGGATAAGTATTTAGTTAAACGATTGTGTATTAGTTTTTCGATCACCTTATTGAAGAAAGACAAAATTCAGATAGGGCGATAATTACTCATGCACTTATGGTCACCTTTTTTAAATACTGGGATTACTTTACCTGTCTTCAGGCGATTAGGAAAGATGCCATCTATAAATAATCTGTTTGCTATATGTGCTAACGCAGGTGAAATTTCGTTAGATACAAGCTTAATGCTAGAGGGGCGTATCAAGTCGAGGCCTGGGCCGGTTGTTTTAGGAGAATTGATATTATTACATACTTCTAGCGATGTTGTGGGCAACAGGTAAAAGGAATGAGAACAGCGCGGAAAACTAAGTAACGTTGAATCAGGCTGACTACCGTCTGTAATACTAAAATGGTCACTGAAAACATTAGCTATGTCTTGAGAGTCAGTAATATTAGCAGAACCGTGGTTCACACACGATATGTGATTTTTAGTTGTACGAATGTTCAAGTATTCTTTAATAACCTGCCAGTTTCGTCTGGTATCACTTCGATTTTTCCCTATTTTATTTTCGTAGTAATTACGCTTGGCATTTTTTAAAGTGGCTGTTAGAACATTTGAATATGTGTGGAAGCGCAATCGCAACGCATCATTGAATGGCTGGACTTTAAGTTTCTTACGAAGATTATCTCTTTTTTTAATGGACCGTAATAAAGAATCACTAATCCAAGGCTTTCTTGGCGAGCTAAACCATCGCGTCACAGTAGTGTTACTTGTACATAAGTTAGAGCATTCGGCTATTTTTGCAAAAAAAAAAAGATTCAAAAGCCCTTTCGCCACATTTCTCTTCAAGCACGTCAGCCCAGTCAATCGCACGAATCATACGAGTGAATTTATTAGAATCAAAGAAAATCCTGACATACTTTGCTGTTGGAGAAGGCATTACGGAACCTATGCAAATAAATATAGGGTAGTGGTCTGTTACGGCATAGTCGACTATTCCAGCTGTGCTAAAATCAGCAAGTATGCTAGACAGTACATGGTCAATTAAAATATTAGGTCCGCCTATTTCACACCTGGTTGGAGCTGTAATTAGAGAGGAGAGTCCACAGCTTAGATAAGTACGTAAGTAGTCAGAGCAACATTGACTGTCAGGGTTGATAATGTTGGTATATTTACAACAAAATCATAAACATCGACTCGCTTTGCTTTTCTTTTAAACGCCCCCATTTGCGGTAATGTTGTAACGCTTACTGCAATGTCAAGAAGTTTCTCGTGAGCAAGGCTCTGTTTACAGCAGCCGTTAGCACAGGTGGGACGCTGGAGTTAAAAAAAAATGTGTAGAGCAACGCGCTTTTACTACCGGCCAATGAGCGTTGTATTGATGAAACATTTCAAAACATAATATATTACGCGCATGATGACATGATGATCATCTCTACCATGCAGCAAGAGCAACGACTGACAGTTACACCGGTGATGAAGCAACCGCAACTGTCGCACTCATCAAAGGTATTTCCGCAAAACAGGACCTTCTCATTTGGAAGCTCTTCAAAAACTAAAAATAAAATGTCTTTAGTTTTGAACATAGCTGCAAAGGCTGTATCGATTAAATGGAATATGCAACTACAAAAGACTTCAAATACCCGCCCTACCTAAATATTTAACGCTCGCGCCTACACTAAGGCTTTACGTTTTCTTCTAGATATTTCACATATGCCTGCTTAGGCACATGCTTTGGCGATTATTCTGAGGATGTGGATGTTGCCGTGCATAACTGCAACGCGTCCCACGTCGGCCGAAAAGATTCAGTGTTGCGAAAGAATGTATCGCGTTTCGCAAGACAAGCCACGTGTTTGGGATTTCACAAGGTGCCAAAATAAAAAGTTGGCATCCAATGTGTGTCGACGGCAGAACTCTGTATAAGCTCACAGGGGTGAGGTCAACCGTGAAGTGGCCCTTCAGGAAGATATGTAGCCTGAATTTTGCTGTTGTGTTACTCACTTTAAGTCAAATCTTTGTTTGTATGGCGTGTGTGTGTGTGTGTGTGTGTGTATGGGGGGGGGGGGTGAAAAAAAAAGTTCATTTTCCGGCTTTGCTTCATTGCCAAAGCTCTTCTAATTAGGATGATGGCCGTTCTTATAGAGCCGAAGCGCTGATAGTATGAGGAAATATTGAGCACGTTTCTTATGCACTTCTTAAGCACAACATGTGACTTAGCAATACTAATCACTTCAAAAAAGCCACATGAAATAAATGAAATTAAAAACGTGGGTGATGAACTGCCTATATCAGGCACGCTCATAATAAGCCAGAAGTTAAAAGGAGCATGGAAGATCGAAGTGTGTATAAGAGTGGTCGATCGAGGAGTGTCGCTCGAGCCAACGTTTTGTTTAGGGGTCTTGAATTCATCAGGGCAACACGTGCTTTACTATGCAGGATTTTACGCGTAGGTCGCTGTCCCAAACTTTACATTGGGCAGGATGAGAAAAATAGGGTAGTGCACGAAGTAGGGTGAGGGAAGTGGAACTGTTGAAAAAAAGGCGGGGGTTAGGGAGGGACTGGAAAAAAAAAGGATGGTGCTGGTGTTTAGTTGGCGTACAGAGGAAGCAGGTGGGATACTGAAGTTGACCTTTTCTTTATTCATAAGTTCAGGTGACAACAATGGAGCAGATTCTAGACGTGTAATTTGGACGTTGTCATAGGATAGGCCTAGTTATCGCAGAAAACAGGAACTAAGCAGTCATACCTTTCGGACATTTGAAATGTCCGAATCGCATACTTCTTTAATTCCCGTTTCTTGTTCTAAGTTCGCGAACATGATTAGCAACGTGCGCATAAACGCTGCTGAAGAAAGTAGTTGCTTCCTTGATGACGCCCCCTAGTGGATATGTTGGCTGTAATGACACTTCTTGTTCGTCCACTGTTATGTCACGAAGGGTGCTTTAGACGACAGACTCACGCGGACGAGTCAGAGGGAAACGCTGCTAACACTTTCAAACATTCTATACGAAAAAGAAAACCTTCAATATTGAGGCTTGTCTATCCTGGACGATATTCTATTTCGCCCTACACTTTAGCTCCCATCTCGCGTGAAACGGAGTACCTATCGTGTTTTTAAAACATTTGGTGATTACCATTTGGATGTATAACAAAACCGCAAGAACATAACTTGTTTGGCTTTGGTCAAAGTATTGACACCCATCTCTTTATAAGAACTAATGATGGATTGATTTTGAGAACTTTGAATTCGCTCACTCGCTGTGCATTCATAGTCAGCTGTGCAGATTATACAACTTCTATACCTAAGTCAAAATGTAATCATGGAAACTTCTCCTCAGAATTTGGAACAGACGCTAGCGCGTTAGAGGAAACAGCGACTGCTATCAAAATCATATTTCTCTGACACGGCTTCTCTATGCTGCCTAAAAACAAAACAAAAAAACCTCTCCCCAC
Source organism: Dermacentor silvarum (assembly GCF_013339745.2). NCBI lineage: Eukaryota > Metazoa > Arthropoda > Arachnida > Ixodida > Ixodidae > Dermacentor > Dermacentor silvarum. The sequence goes on from NC_051160.1 coordinate 47,324,686, forward strand.
TGAAAGATTAAAAACGCTCACAGTAATAATCAGAACAGGTACCAGCGTCATGAGCTGCGATCCATAAATTGAAATGCAGGCATGTTGCCAGCCAGCACAAAAATGCGGTTCTTATATCTCCAATTTTCTTAATTTTGTATTAAACAAATCCTGCAAAGCCCCTCCTTTTGAGCTAATAGTGTTCCATGAGCCGAAATGTTTTCCTTCGTCACACACGTAAACACTATTTTCCTATCTCTAAAGGAAGCTACTTTTATCCGAAACAGGTTGAGTGCCCAGGTTACGAAAACGTTCAGTTTTTGGCTCCGACTTTGCGCACAGATGCTCCGGCTAAACTGCTGCCAACACATGGATATTATGATCGCACCGATACGGACTTCTACGACCTTACGAGGATTGGCCGTGATAATCATCTCTATTCCCTATAGAATATGCACAGCTGCATTTCTCTTTCAATTTACCGGATCATAGTTTCCTCTTTTATCGGCAGATGTGCTGCAATGTGGATAAATTTACGCAAAAAAAATGTCACAGTTTTGCCCTAAGGGCGAAGCAATGAATGCGATAGCAACACAGCAATGTCATACGAAGTAAGGTGAGCGGCTTTGGTAGCAATATGAATTGTAGTAAACATGAGCTGATTAAGTAAGCAGGTGTTCTGCGGCGTAAGTAGACCGACATGAAGAGAGACTCGATGACCACGAGAAGGCGCGTGTGAAACGGTGGTGTTGATGAGAAGCGCTTCCCGTGGGCAGCGCGTGCGAAGGGACACACCTGTAGCGCTGCACTGCCGATCCGGGCAGCATTGCATGTGTAGCGTGCGTTGGAAAATGTGGCCCGACTATTACTAACTGAATGAACAAGCGTGGTGTGAGCGCGCACAAACAAACACGAATAGATCACACTGAATGACTGCAGACAACGACTGTCAAAACGCTGGCAGCAAGCGCATACGCCGCAGCGGGCGAAGGTACGTGCGGTCTATCGCTTCAACGGAAACTGAGCGGCGAATGCACGGCGCATAAAGGTCAGAGCCGTGTGGAGATAAGAGACGGTGCGGACGAGTGACGAGCGCGGTTGTTGGCAGAGTATAAGTGCGCCCCCCCCCCCCCCCCGCTCCCACCGGCGCTGGCTTCCTGCTTCCTTGCTTGCGCGTGGGAGATGAGTGCGTTCTCTCTCCGTGATAGCGCGCGTCCCCGCACGCTTCCGCTCGGACATACGGCGCGCGGCGAAGATTTTATCTATAGGGAACCTCACGGCGACGACGGCGCCGACGGCAGAAATCCGGTTGAAGAGTCCATATCATTGCTATCGCACTCAAACGACCGACAACCTTGCCTCAAACGCATTGGACTAGACGCATTGGACTAGACGAGCGTATACGTGACTATATATGCGAGTGAATATTCATATGCGGATGGGCGCATACTGACTCTCCTTCTCTCTTTCTTCCCTCTTATCTTCATTTCTCCTCTTTTCCCTTCCCCACGTACAGGGTGGCCAGCCAGGCACGACCTTGGTTAACTTCGCTGTTTTCCCTTCATCTTTTATCTGTATCAACCAAACGAGCAAAGTATAACCAGGGTCCATATGTTAGTCTAACCCAGCCCACGACGCAATATCGCAGGACGATGACGTGACAATCGGGCATTGCGGTCAAATCGGGCATTGGGGTCAAGAAAAGGCGAAAGCGTCGAATTCCAAAACAGAGACAGGCTTTAACTTAAAAAAGCCGCACCAAGGGTGCAAGGTCACACGAGGGACAAGATTACAGAAGATGCTTAAACGACCGCTGGCATATGAGGAGAGGAAGAAAGGGACTAAATGCGTGGCTTCCTCATCCAGGGCTTGGACCAAGGCTTTAATCGATCAGGCGTGCACTCCTCGAGGGGTGGAATCAGCCTAGGAAGCACCTAGACGGTGCGTTTGCTTTCTCTCATAATTAGGGTGAAGTGTCGAGAAGCAAACTTATAGGAAGCAAAGGTTGTGCAAAGTTAGGCATTAGAGGAAAGAAAAAAATGAGAGGTATATGAACCACAGTGTGACTAAACATGGAGTACAATTGCCATTTTTGTTCCAACGCGGTGAATATGGTAAGACTCAGAAATCTCGAGTGAACTAGCTTCTTTTTGCTGAAAGTAATTATTAGAACATCGCTTCTGATGGCCAAGACATAAGCAAGGAATGCTATAAAATGCCCAGAACAGAAACATATATCCTCTTCTTCAATCAAGCAGCCTCTTTCGTTTCTTATTTCTTTGACACTGTTGTCTCCTCCCTCTCCCCCCATCCTTTTTTATTTTTTTTCTCACGCCTTAAAGCTAATAATTCACATCGATGCGTTTGGCGTGACACAGATGGCGTCGTTCACTGGCTAGCATCCCAGCGGGAGTAAGCCGCTCATTACGAAGATTAATGAGCCCCGCCGGCACTCATTAAGATTGGAAATAGGGCGGTGGCCACTTCTACAAAATCCGAAAGAACTCCTCTAGACGGGGAGAAGTGGCTGCTTCTAAGTGCTGCTGACAACGGTGCCGGATAGTCTGTCATCACCAGTAAATTGGTAAATGTCATCCTTTATGGCGATATTAATGTGCTTTCTGGTTGTCTTCTATTATCATCTTTCCTGCTTTTAAATTCTCAAGGTTTTCTTTTCTCTGGAGTTTTTTTTTTATCTTGTGCTTTTGGTGCTTGCATTACTGCCAATATTTCGGTATTTCTTTAATGAAAGAAAAAAGCTTCCAACCATTTTCAAGGCCTTATAAAGTTTTCTTGCTTAACTATGGACACTTGCGGGACGCATGCGAAGAAACACTTTCGGGAGACTTCCTGCACTGAGAGATCTGACCAAGGAATTATAATTTTCACTCTACCAACAACTTCTACGGCTAAAGTCCAGCATCAGTTCGTACAGCACACAGGCCCGACGCAGTAGCAGAAAGTACTGCCTGACCGCTAGCGATGAGCGTTGAGGCTTTGTCCGAATTCCCCTGCTACGAAATACCCAAGCAGGTTCAATTTAACATTTTCCAAACCTCTTCTCCTAGCCAGTTTCAGACGATCATGACTAAACGTTCTAGCAACGATCAGCAGCGTACTTACTCCCCACGAACCTATTGTGAAACGTGCAAGCATTGCCGTTTGAGTCGGCAAGCTACAGTAGTCGATATATTGGCATTTATGTTTTGGCTTGAGAGGCTTTCTTACTTGTAAGTGCCTGAAAACGTGTTATAATTTATGTGTATAGTTACGCAGCCGCAGTAGGGTGCGTGAAATTGTGAGATGGCGCCCGGGCACTAGGGTATACAGAAAGGACGTCACCAAATACAGAACTTACATTAGGGAGTTTGAGAATTTGTGTGCCTAGCGACTTTCCTTCCACAAAGTGACCTTTTCCTACCCAAAGCTTGCGTTCTGTTGCATGCCTTCCTGCATTCTTTTGTAAACCCGGGGGCTCACGTCCCCTAACTTTTGATAAGCGAAATCTGAAACTACAAACTTATTACAGCATTAGTATGCTTAGGTTAGCTTGTGTTACAGTTTGTAGGGATCTTACGGTCTAAGTTTACAATCGCGCTCGGTCCCTATTCGTACTAGACCCGTTTGTTTTACAGAGGGTGTTTGGGCACTATAGTGTTAAGAAATGATCCCGCTCTGCTGGTGGTGTGGTAGGCTACCCTGCATCGTTTGAGCCCGCCGCACACGTATATAGATGGTTGTGTTTCCTGCACTTGCGCGCCCTATGGAGGCTAACATGTTCCGCAGTGCTCAAAGGGGTTGGGTATTCTTTTGTCTCACTGCCGGAGTCTCTTAACAGAATTTCTGGAACCTGAGGGCCAAACGCGGGCCGCCATAGTAGAGTTAGCATAGCATTTATGCAGTAAATTGCACACTTTAGGCTTTATTACCTCTGAAGAGCACATGTTTGAGCATTTATTGGTTATGACTACTATGGCTGGGTGAGATCCATGAAATGCGACGACTTGCGTTTGGATGGACAAGTGTGCTGCCGAACTGCGCCTCTCTGGACGCGGAGTGAGAGGCTAAATTTAGCTCTGATAGCGTCATGTGCGGAGCGACAGCAGTGCCATCTTTCCTCTACACAACGACTACAAAAGTTAGGCGACTGGAGAATGCAGTTTCTAAGAGATATGCGCTAATGCTAAAACTTTTTTTTTTACATAGGTTTTATCAAGCCCCGTCATTGCACCTTTTTGAAGATGTTTCACGCCAATACGGGAAGTTACGCTGGACTGCTTAGTAAAACCAGTGCGCTACGCATAATGCCCGAAGGATATGGTCAATGAGAGTCTCGACAAAAAGTATTGCATGAGTATGGTGCGACAAGTTCCCCAATAGCATTAAAGCGAAGTGCTCCTAGCTAGACGGTTAAACTGCGAGCATTTTTGAAAGACGCTCGTCTTGCTGCCCTTGGCTATCTCAAAATGTCTTTTTTTTTTCCCTTTGCGGCAGTCAGTAGATTAGCCACAGATTGCAAAGACATACTGGAGACAATGAAAGAAAAGTAGCCTGAAGAATCGCTTGGAGATTTACTAGTGTTCGGCTGTCTGTACCGTGACGGACGTATTTTGTTGCTGACCAGTGTAGGTGTTCCGGTTCGGTGCGCAAGTAGACGGCTGATCCACTGGGACTTCAGACTCGATGCGGTCTTGCAAATCCTTAGAGATTTCTGGAAGCCACTTTCTCGAAAAAAAAAGCTTCTCTCTTGGCACCCTGAAAACTTCTCTGAAAGCAGAAGATTGCTTGGAGTGGTCCGAGTTCACACTTTTTACTGCGCCTGAGTCTTAACTCATGCAGCTAGTTATAACGTGAGGTGACTTTTTTGTGTCTATAGTACATATATTGAAGCTGTGAAACACAGTTGCTTTCTTCCATAGAGAGTCTTTTGTTTGTTTGTTTTTTGTCCGCCAAGAAAGCACTAAATGAGCGGCTTTAGGTTTCGGCTAACTTGAGTCACTAATTCCTTTGCGATTGTCGATTCGCGACGAAATTCCTCCAACCAAACAAGTGATTACGATCTCCGGGTCGCGTTTACAGCTAAATAATTACTACCCGATCTAATTTCTCTTTATGCAGTTCATCTGTGGAACCTTTGCACTGGGAACATACAGGGTGTTTCATTTTAGCTGCACCAAAATTTTAAAAATTGCCTGTGGCAGATAGCACAATTGCAATCCATGATCTAAACTAATCGATGACGCGGCCATTACTTCCACGAAAAATAAAATTGCCGAATTGAGTAACTAACATAATTACGCTAATTGACTTTTTAATTATTTGTTTTACGGCACATCTTTCAATCTACGAATTATATATAGCCACTGAGTTCGCAAGGCGTATCCACTTGGAACGAATTCTGAGGACTGCACCAGTTTCGAGATATTAATTTTCAAAGTGTCCGACGAAATACATGGGCGTTCCAGTTAACTTTGTGCTTCAATGCATAAAACAGCGCTTTCCTCAAAAAGTTAACTGGAACGCCCATACATTTCGTCGGACACTTTAAAAATTAATATCTCGAAACTGGTTCAGTCCCGAGAATTCGTTCCAAGTGGATACGCCTTGCGAATTCAGCGGCTATAATTCGTAGATTGCAAGATCTGCCGTAAAACAAATAAATAAAAAGTTAATTAGCGTAATTATGTTAATTACTCAATTAGGCGTTTTATTTCTCGTGGAAGTAATGGCCGCCTCATCGATTAGTTTAGATCAAGGATTACAATTGTGCTATCTGCCACAGGCAATGTTTAAGAATTTGGTGCAGCTAAAATGAAACACCCTGTATATAGAAATATTTCTCCTGGTCTGGGGCGGGACAAATGCGGAACAGCGAACTTTAATGGGAAGTTATAGTACCGCAGGTAGTCAAAATTAATCACAACCCTTATATACTACCGCATTTTTCATTATTTTGGGACAGAAAACCACCTTAGCAAACAAAGTCAAGCACCAGCGCAGCCCCGGCTGAATGTCATGTCAACGTAGCCGCGATGGGCAAATCTGTTTCAAAACCGGTGCAGTCACTTTTGTTTATTTCATGGAAAGTTGGAACGTCCAAGACCGCTAGATGTTTCCGGCACTTAGCAATGCAAAATTTAACCTACATAAACTTTTGCAATACATTGACGCTACGCGATATATTGTTTATACATTCTGTCACACCCATGAGAAGTGACTGTCAATGAAGCCATAGGGCGCGTAAGGGAAATACTATTGTCAGGTTTACTTGAAATGTATGAAAATCTGGCAAATGAAAATGAAAGTAGCCCGAAAGATAACTTCCCGCAGGTGGAGACAAAACCAACATCCTCCATATAGACGTGCCGTACTTTACTGATTTAAATAGTTTAGTTTTCAAAAAGAATGTCAGCGCTCGACGAGTGCCGTAGTACGTTTCTCTCATCGATGGGAAAACAAAATAGAAATAGCAAGCGGACTGCATTTTCGCCTGGTCATAAAATATGCAAGTTATTCGATTCTGGAATTTAAAAAAATGATGAAAGTCGGGACAGCATGCGAGCGCCAACACAAAATCTTACCGTTGTGAACTTCACTGTGTAATAATTATACGTATAAAAACTTGATAATTTGGTTAGAGCGTCAATATTTTTGAGAATTCTCTTCATCCTATTGACAATTTTCTAGTGTAAATGCTATCTCGCTCCATATTTGTACCAGTCTCTTTAACATCTCATTTATTCAAAGATGTTACAACAGTTAGTATTATAAGAATACCACAAAGCGGCAGCAACAATAGCCAGCCTCATCAGGCGAGTTCGAAGCACAGAATTTTGCGGAACGAACTCTCGTTTTTGTTCGGATAGGAGCAAAGAGCGGCATTGCGCCGTTCTGTGAAGTGGATTTCCATGCTCTCCAAGTGACTTAGCTCTCTGCGTGCTTCCCGGGGGGTTTCCGGACTGTGGAGCGCTTTGTCGTATATTTTTTTGCCAGAGAACTTAAGATTCTCCCTCAAACTTCCTTGAATCTTATCGGACACAAATAACGTCGCCTTCGTAGGCCGCCCGCCTTCATAACCTCATCTTCAAACTCGCCTACCTAGATCGATAACCGGCTGACTGCACGTCGGGGCCAAATTAGAAGACGCCGGAATTCAGGCGGTGAAGGAAAGCACCCTTTCGGCACGTTCTGGCCTCACATATATGTCACCAACGGCGAACGGAGTAAAACTGGTCAGCGTGCGCTCTTCTGAAAACTTTCGTAAGACCTTTTGGGGTTTTTTTAGGTGCGTAGGAGACACTATTTTTGCAAACTTGCACAGACCGTGACAAGCATTGGTGTCAATCAAAGAAAAATATATATATATTACGTGGAGATTAAACACACAATTCATCCACACCAACCTTTCACTCTGAATTAGAAATTCTCGGTCCTTCCTTATCGAATTAAGTACGTGTGAATATTAAATATTGAGTCAAAACCGAGTGCAAATGTAATGGCGCCAATAGCGAATTGAATGGAATAAGCATACAATATTTTTCTAATAGCTTTCAAATAGTGAACAGCCTTTAATTCTCACCAATTATGCAAACCAATGTTGGCACCATGAGCAATAGTTTCTGCTCTTATATTGCCAAATATCACACACCATTGTGACACAACGTGACATGAGCATTATAAACAAATAAACATGACTCGTTAGAGTACGCGTCGTCATGACTTAGTAAATGGCGCCTTAGAAGGGCAGCCTTTTCAGTTCGTTAACGTTTCTGCATACCTTCAAGATAAAGCAGACATTTACGCTGATTCACGCAATGGCAGAGCAAACTAAGCACAATCACTGCAAATGGTGCCGCTATGGTACCAAATAATGTTTCCATCGAGTGCGCTCACATTCCAACAGAATGAAACCTAGTTGCAGCATCACCGAAAAATCCAATGAAATCTAAGCACTTCTTGCGAGTGCCAAACCATTAAAGTCGAATTGAACGCCGCTCAGCGGTCCTTCGAATTATTGACTCTCCTCGCGGGCAAGCGAGCACGCTGAGATCCTTGGTGCGTTCTGAGATGGTCCTACCGAGGCGCAGTTAGGACGCAGGCGAGAGCTTGCGCGCACAAGGTAGGCGCCGATAATACAGGCTTCCGTGTGCGAAGGATGACGTAGCGTCCCGTCGATGTTCTCTCCCCTCACGTAACACGTGGCGCGCTGCTGCGGCAGCAGGTGTTCCCTCTCTTCGCTCTGCTCCGTCGAGGTGTGCTTGTGACGTGGCGTCGCAGCCAATTGGAATTTAGGCTGCTAGAGGCACCACACGCCAGCTTCATTGCTCTGTAAGCCATTTGACGCTTTCGCCTCAATAATACGAAACAATACCCATCACCGGATGTCATGACTGAGCAAAATTTGAGCGCGAATGGTTTTGCTTTAGTTGAAGAATTTTGGTTTCGTGAGCGCCACAGCACGCTTTACGTATTTGGCAGTTCCCTAAAACCACGGTAAGAGGGTCACATTTGCATGTTCTCTATTTTTTTGTGCATGAGTTTCACATTTAATGGTAAAGAGGTGGCATTGTTATCATTCAAGAACTATTCGAAAGACATTCGAATTAGCGAAGACTGGCCGTTCAATTCGAGTACAAGATCAAATAGTACACTATTTGATTCCTTATTAGAAACTGCTGAAAAATCGCACGTTCTTAAAAAACAGCACAGCGAAAAAAAAAAGCGTTCAACGTGCTTGATCATTAATTTTAAGAAAGAGCATTTTAGAACGTGTACTAGATTCCACATTCGGTACAATTATGTAAACGCTACCCACATCTATTGTCTCTATTTATGTGCTCATATCATGCATTTATGTGCACTTGCGGTCTACTATGCGTATCGTACTTATCTTTGTGCACTTTGTGTGGTAGAATAATTTTGATTTGTGTGCCTCTGTTCGTGTATTATGTAATATGCGTATTTTTGTGATCTGGCACTACAGATAATCACGGACATCACTATAGCCTGTTGTATGTCTTCTGAATTCATAATAACCATGTTTGTCACGACTCAGTAAAGCGTGTGGTGCAACCTGTCCATGCATGCCTTTCTTTTTACATGTTCCAGTATTTATATGACTGAATGTAGACTTCTTTTAGTCTCTTCTACAATTCCGGTCTAGAATTTTCGAATTTGTGATTTTAGTTATTTCGTCACAATAATTATTTCCATTATTATTATTATTATTACAGGAAAAATAGTAGCCATAAGAATTATATGCGACTAAATAGGTTTTACAGCGTAAGCTGTATGGGCTCATTCCAATAGCCGTTTTGGTTGGCAGTTAGAGAGGCAGTTCACTATAATTCGCGACAGCCTCCTCAAGTATGGGCAGTCTCCAGTGACGCAAAATCGGCTCAGCAGCTATTTAAATTTGGACTGAAAGAAAGCTATTACAGAGTGTTGGCTCTTCAAACTGTCGAGCTATAGATTCTAGCGGAAGAGAACGGCCACCACATTAAATTTCAATGGATTCCGAGTGACTGGGTTGTACACGGCAAAGACCTGGTCGATGCCGAAGCCAAGAAAGCACTCGAAGTCAGAGCTTTCCATTTCTTGTTCAAGAGAGGATACCAACTGCCTCCTCTCAAGTGTAATCCAAAAAGCAACTGAAATGCACTGGGCAATCCCAATAGTCGCTACAGACGACTACAAAGATTAAACCCAATCATGAAATGTAGGCTACCACCAAAATTCAACGCAGCTATGACAGTCTTCTGCACAGACTAAGGCGGGGGGTACCGTTTACGCGTGGGTACTTGCACCTCATGCGGCGCACAGAGTTTCCAGACTGTGAGTTGCGCAATGTGAATGAGACTATAGATCATGTGCTGTGTGACTGCCCTCAGTACGTGGAAGAGCCAAAAAAGTTGAGCAATGACCTTACGCACCTCGCCAGCCCACCGCTGCCGGATGACGTTATTTCAGGCCCTTGGCCGGACGTTCAATTGAGTTTTAAGGCCACCCAGGCTTTACTTGACTTTTTAAAAATATGGGCCTGGACTGAAGGCTTTCAATAGATCAAATTGCTTGATAAATGTTTTACATCCTCATTCTCTTGTCATCGTCACCCATCATGCGCCCCTTTCTTCTCTCTTTCTTCCACTTCGATCCCCCAACACAGAGTAGCTGGCTAGAGGAATTTACCTCAGGCCGACCTCTCTGCATTTCGCATCATTAAGCTTTTCTCTCTCTCTCTGGTGGCGATGGTGTCTGCCGCCGCCACCGCCAGTGTCAGTCACAGCTATTGCCATGCTCCTACCCACAACGAGGGATTGACCAAGAAATGGATGGATTGTCTCGAGGGAGACAAAAACACAGGCCTGCGCCATTCACACATGAAAAAACATTTACGGCATTCCTGATTAAATCAAGCAAGATAGGTGAGTGTTTATCACCAATCATCATCAGCAGCAGCCGCAGCCTATATTTATGTACACTGCAGCGTCACCAATCACCATCATCATCAGCAGCAGCCTATAATTATGTCTACTGCAGGACGAAGGCCTCTCCCTGCGATCTCCAATTACCCCTGTCTTGCGCTATATGATTCCAATTTGCACCTGCGAATTTCCTAACTTCATCACCCCACCTAGTTTTCTGCCGTCCTCGACTGCGCTTCCCTTCCCTTGGTAACCATTCTGTAACTCTAATGGTCCACCTGTTATCCATCCTACGCATTACATGGCCTGTCCAGCTCCATTTTTTTCCTCTTAATGTCAACTCGAATATCGGGTATTCCCGTTTGCTCTCTGATCCACACCGCCCTCTTCCTGTCTCTTAAAGCTAGGTCTAACATTTTTTGTTCCATCGCTCTTTGTACGGTCCTTAAATATTTCTCGAGCTTCTTTGTTAACCTCCAAGTTTCTGCCCCATATGTTAGCACCGGTAGAATGCAATGATTGTACACGTTTCTTTTCAACGACAGTGGTAAGCTGCCATTCAGGATTTGGGAACGCCTACCGTATGCACTCGAACCCAAGTTTATTCTTCTGTGAATTTCCTTCTCACGATCAGGGTCCCCTGTAAGTAATTGACCTATAGATAGACGTACTCCTTTACAGACTCTTCTTCTCTTGCGAGGCTATTGATCATTATCTTTGTCTTCTGCATGTTAATCTTCAACCCCACGTTTACACCTTCTCGGTTATCACCAATAAAGAATGACAATAAATCATCACAGTCATCCTCATCATTACCATTAGCATCGTATTGTGCCACTTGCTACGCTACGGGAGATGCGCGCCGTGTAGCGTCCATACGTGCACACTTTGCATGGTTATTACACCAGGTGGGACGCCATGTATCACTTGCATGCATGGAGTAAAGAAACAAGAGAGGCCCTGAGGTCACGTTTTTGAAGCCGCAAGAGGAGCCATGTTGGTGTGCCATCTCCCTTTGCGCCTCCAATCAGGAGTTCTGCAGCTCGCCGGAGCAGATCGGCGCGAACTTTGGACTTGCATTGTTACGAGCCGCCGGAAGTGTGTGCTGCCGACGCGCGTCAAAACAAAGCCTACGAAACTTCTGTAGCGGTTTTAGAGAAGCAGATGCCGTAGTCGCAGGCGGGGAAGACTGAGAAAGTACGCGATGGCGGAAGAGGCTAGATCAGCTTAAAATGCCGCTCTGCAACTAGGCTTTCGCCATCACATTATTGCAAAGTTCTAAGCATCCCCCGTATTTATTTTACTTGATGTTCTTTCCATTCATATTACACCAAAACACGGAGCAGTACACAATGACGATAAAGCGTGTCCTGTCTGCCTTATGCCAGATGGTTAGTGTTATTATGAGCATATGTATTGAGCTAACTGCTTCATATAGCTCCACATGTTTCTCAGCAATTTTTCTCTTGTTTAGCCTATCACGCCATTTCGCTTTTCGGCGTGTGATGTATCCAAGTGCTAGAAGTGTTACGCTGTGCAGAGGGTAAGGACTGTTGAGTTATCGTAGTTTAGCTCGCGCTTCACTCTATGTGTTGTTCTCATAATTTGTTTACTTATTCGCAACGCAGCGAAGGAATATTGCGCACCCGAAGCGAGTGCATGAGGGGCTGATGTTAATCATTCTCATAGAGCCACAGTGCAGGAACTCATGCGAAGAAACATAGAGAGGAAGTTTTGCTTATAACGAGATACATTATGCCTATAGCCACCGGTGAGACCAGAGATTGGGAGAAATGAAAGAAGGGGACTGAGCTAAAACACACACATCAAAGAGGCTCTAGTGCACGCATCTGTACAACGCAGGAAGGCTACATAATTACTCTCTTGGGGCAAGCTGCGAGCAATAACAGACATTGGAAGCATTTGGTTCATGCTGCTTCACTTCTCTTCAGCGTACTTGAAATAAGGGGCTATGGTTGCAGAAAACTAAATAAAAGGTGCTTAGCTTAGAGAAGACAAATAACAAGAAAAAGAGCAAACATTGGAGTTAAAGGCAAACTCTAAACATTCAGAGCCCTTTCCCTATTGACAAATTGAGGATAAGCGAAGCTTGTGGCACGACGATGCTGTCGCAGGCGTTCCACCTCGTTCGGCCTAAACTCAAGGTAGGCGGCTCTTCACTCACGTTTGGTCTAAACACCTTGCTTCCGCAACTCGGAGTCCGCAATTCGGGGTTTCGCCTGGGCATCAGAAGCGACGCTAAAATCGGCATGTCGACGACGAGCCCTTTCCCGAGCGAGTTCGCGGTGCCGTTGCTCAAACTCAGCCTGCTCCTCGGTACAGCGCACCACGCGAGGCCTTCCCATCTGAATTCCGAAACTGATCTGAGGTGAGGGAAGCCCGGCGGAGCGCCGGCCAACCCCCTTTCCTTCCCTTTCTCTCTGCGCGACGCTCCAAACGACCCTGATTGGTCGCGTGTGTCACGTGATCCGGCGCCGGCGCAGCTTTCCCCGCATACGCTCTTTCTTTTTTTCTTCCTCTCTTTCTGTCTTTCTTTCTTTCCTTCTTCTTTCTTTCGTTCCTTCCTTCCGTCTTTACTTCTTGTCCCTGGCTCATACTCGCATATCACTGGCTCATACTGGTGTATGCAATGCGAGTATGAGTCAGAGTAGTTTTAGCGTTACATCGCCGGCGCAGGCTAGCGTACAAAAGCTTCGCCTAAAAAGAGGAGTAAGTGTGCGTTCAAGACGAATCGCCCACTGTCAGTACTTTGGAGCTGTAAGGTGACATGTAACAAATAAATTGCGCACAGCAAATAACCTCCTCTCAGCGTGACCTGGAGGAAGCCGTGGTCTGAAAAAAGTCGCTATTGAGGCCATACCGTTGCTTACTGTTAAAATATTTTGATAGGCAACATAGTTATGTCTAGATAGTGTTAGCAAGACATGCAACTCTTCTGTAATTTTGAGCCATCGTGAGAATTGCCACTGAGCTCTAATAGCCCTAACGTTGTTTGCAAATGAACATACTACACTTCGCTAGACGTGGTAAAGCATCAAAAAAGTCTTTCATGCCAGCAATGTTGTGAGAAATGCAGTACCCGAAAGCAAGTTTTTTCAATTGAACAATTATTGCGTAAGAAATAGAAAGCTGGAGGAACGCTACAACGGCCATGAACGTAGCATCTATAATCTCTCCCTCAAGCCTTAATCTACAGGCTCTTATTTTTCCCGCTATTTTACCCGGTTCAGTCTTGAGACAACCGCTGCTGCGGACTACGTGACCAGGAATCCATTTTAGAGTGCTCAAGTCACATAATGATGGGACGCGAAGGTGAGTAAAGAAGAAAGGATTTCGTGTTATGACGCGACACGCCGTAATCTCTCTATGCACGACCTGGAAAATGATGAGCTTGACATATTGGCGCCATGACGTCTGCGTCGGCGTGAGGGCTTTGACAGTTGCTCGTTCGTGGCTGATTCCGAAGTCCTAAAGAATGAGCAGAAAAAAAAAACTCTCCACCAATTGCTTCCTCCTTCTCTGCGTTTCGAAGTTGATAAGGAAACACGAAACTAAGAAATTAAAAAAATCCTTTTGGGTGTATTGGCACAACACAAATAACTTTTTTTTGGTGCAGTTGCATAAATACAGCGAAGGCCGCATAAGAAGAACACCATAACGAGTTTGCGCTCGTTGCTTTTTAATCTTCTTAGAACGCACCGAGATCTTAAATTTTTATTGCCTCTTGAGGTATACACCAAAAATGTGTTAGCACTCCAGATAATATACAGGGTGTTTCAGCGAACACTCAAAAATTCTGAAAGTTTTCCTGTGGCAGATAGCACAATTCTAGTTCCTGAGCTGGTGTACTTGAAGAGGCGGACATACTTGCACAAGAAATTGAAATGCATAATCGAATATTTACCAAAAAAACACAAATTGTTTTCAATTAATTACCCGACGGCCCATATTTTATTTTACCAAATTAATACCTTGAAACTGGTGTCATCCTGAGAATTATTTCCAAGTGGATCCGCCTTGCGAACTCCTCGGCTACAATTTGTTAATTGCTATATGGGCCATGAGGTAATTAGTCAAAAACCTAAATAGAGAATTTTTGTTGATTAGCCGATTATGCATTTCAATATTTTGTGCAAGTAATGGCCGCCTCTTCGAGTAGAGCAGCTCATTAACTAGAATTGGGCTATCTGCCATAGGCAACCTTAAATAAATTTTTAAGTGTTCGCTAAAACACCCTGTATGTACCTATGGTATAATCAAGTTTATTGTATGTAGCGTAGTCCTCTGTTATGTAGTTGCTTTGGTAGACTCGTCAGCAAACCTCCAACTTCTGCGAGTGTATCGGACTCGCGACTGTTAGTTTAGGGAACAGTGCATTGTCTATGCAATTATTGTAGCATGTTTGTCCATGTCCAAGTACTGTCTTTCGTGGCTTGTTCCACTCATTTGGAGGACTTTGCATGCGGTCGTGGTTGCGGAGTATATTCACTATTGTCGTTTGATTCCTGTGATTTCTTTTGTTTTGGTTTTACCCTGTAACGAGGATTATCTACTGCCAAGGAAAGAGACTAACCTTTTTTTTAATTTTTACCATGGGCGAACACAATCCATTCTACTGTAATTTTGAAAGAATCTGAAAAGCTGGTAAGACGTGACCTAGGTAGTAACATATAAATGTCTGAAATAAATTGACATATGGTGGCGGCGAGGCACTCACGAATAATCAAAACTATGTGGAAAGCACAAGCAGGTAGATCACAAGTTTACGCCCGTAATGCAGAATGTACACAGAGCAGGTGGTGGAAGAGTGTGCGGGGATGTCTAAGACATCTTGTCTAGTACAAGTAGTGGTCATAGGAAAGAAAAGCGCTATCTGCTGTAAGTAAACGTGATTAGATTTATATCTATACCCGTCCCAGTCGGTGTGGTAGGCCTCAACGCGCATCATCCGTTGACGTCAGATCGCAAACCGCGGACAAAGGCTCGTGCTAGGAGGAGACACGATCGGTGCAGACAATGGTCGCGGAACGAAAGCACGCCGGCCGTATCGAGAAAAAGAATCGACCAACCTCATCGGCACGCTCTTCCTTCAAACTGTCACCGACGCGAGTTTACCGTCGCCTGCAGAAAGTGTCTCCTTCTTAACGATCAATCACACTTCGCGGTGAGGACATGCACCCATTGCTTAACACCAATTGATGGCCTATGTGGCGAGGATTGCTTCCGTAACCCGAAAATGGGAATTCACCTCTTCGGTGATTATTTCTTGAAAAGGAGGCAATCTGTTGAAACGAAAAGAAAAATATTATCAAACGTGATAGAGCAGTCATTTTAAAATGAAACGAGTCGAAATTTTATGTAGCTTTTTTTCCCCACCAAAGCTGGAGTCAGAACGACAGAATGCGCGAGTGAGATTTACACGAATGCGTGAATGTGAAAATGAGGATTTACTGCACAACTACCTAACTGACAAAAAAATATTTATACACTATGCATGTGGCAGACTACGTGAGCACAACCGCTACAATACATCGCGTGGCATGTCAAATTACGAGGTGCAGCGTCCCAAGACAGCACACAGAATATGAGATATTGATATTGGAGGCATGACTATTTCAATTACCTGTGCTTCTTTTGCATTTAGCCGGCATGAGAATGGGGCCGCAGCTGTCAGGGATCGAACCCAGGACCTCGCGGCACAGCAGCACGACGCCGTAGCCATTGCGACAACGTGGCTTTTATCATTCTGCACAAGAAATCAGTGTGCAGCATTTAGACACGTTTATCAGCCAACACGTGACCGTACTGACCCGCTGTTGGCGTTCCCGATACCTCGTCATAAGAACGAAGAATAATTGCCTTGCCGTAGAGTATCGCATATATTTACGATATTTGGGTTTCTTCTTTAAAGTACTTTTTACGGCAATGAAATAAAACAAATGTGGAACAATAACTGAAGAAAACTTGAGCGAGACATTGTTTCATGAAAAGTTCTTCCAAGTTTTATCTACATCTCTTACTTTATTTCAGTTCTGCCTCTGTTCGCCTGCTCACGAAAGCTTAGCGAATAAAATTGTTCTTTCGCACAACATAATCACTTCTCACTCGTGCACTAAATTGTCGCTTTCCTGTCCCCTGAGGGCTTCCTTCGAAGGGTCTTCCGTATCACAGGTCTCTGCGGAATTGAGCGATGCGATGACCCGACGCTGGGATAGTTTATTTTCAATCCTGCAAAATATCCCACAAGGAAAACAACACTGCATGGCATTTATTTGTCTCAAATGATACTTCTCCCGAGGATTTTGAATAGAATGGAGCAGCTGCTGTGTCGAAATATGTTTTTTTTTTCAGTTTTCTCGCTTCTTCATTGCGGATAAATATTTTTCTTTTCTTTGCTTTCTCATTTTGCGTGAAATTGCTAATAAGAAAGACTTTCTCCGGTGAATTACGCGTCTCTTTTCCCATATCTTGAACTATCCTGTAGCCAAAATTGATTCCTACCGCTCATTTTCAGGTGTAAGCTAAAATTTGCCACCAAATCTAGCTGAAAAGATTTCCAAGTGTCGCCTCAAACTAAATGGTAAAAACCGATGCAACGATTTGAAAATATAATTTAGCTTGCGGTTTCAGTAAACGTCTGCAGTGGTATTGAAAAGTGTGTCACTGGGTGGTCCTTTAACTTATTTCTCCTAATTGATTTACGCGATGTACAATAAAGCGCTCCATCGTATGTTAGCATATTGTGAGCAAGACTTGTATCGCTAACAAACAATATCGGATAATATACGGAAAATCAAGCAAGACCCCACCACTGAAAAAACGAAAATATTTTCGGACTTCGTATAGAAACGGATATAGCGATGAAAGAGACCAAGAAACAAAAAAAAAGCTAGACTGACAACGTCAGATGATGCAGATGACAATAACTAAATGTGCTCAGGCTCACCGTCTATTTGCGTGTATAAATTTTAAACGCCGAAACAAGCTAAAAGAAAAATGATTTTTTTTTCTCTTGTACATACCAAAACAACTTTGGAGGGATCCAGAATCGTGTCTTAGAGACAGTGAAAAAGGAAAGGCTCTATTTTGGGCACCCAAGTGATAGCCGAACATTACGACTCTCTCGTGTTATAGCCGGTTCCGATTAACAATATTTTCTATTCTCCAGGCGCATTATTTACTTAGGAACACAGACAGGGCTGTGACAAACAATGCCACGGCAGCGTGTGGTATAAGCTTAAGAATTGTCCTCACATTTCTGAGGACATCGAGCCCTTAAAAGCACGATATAGTGGTGTCATCATAATGAACATGGCTAGGGCGGATACTTTTTGGACGCGTGGGCGTTATCGGTGTCTTTTATTCTAATGGTGTGTCTTTAGTTTGACGGCAATCGCTGCTTATATTATTGTCGAATCTTCGTTGTATTGAAAAGGAAGAATATCACATCGCTTCCGAGATTCTTATATATATATATATATATATATATATATATATATATATATATATACGAAAGCACTGAAAGCTTGGGGGTAACTGTGGGTGCACATTATAAAACATGTAGTTTAAAAAATTTCTTGCGGATTGCCCTTCCTATAAATAGAGAAGTTTCCTCTGGTCACTCTGCTTATATAGTTCCAGCTATTTAGTAAGCATAAACGTCTAGAGGATTAGTCACCGCTGTATGCTTCGATCTGATTTCTGTTCAGAAGAAATATTAACACGTTTAGGCTTCAAATTTTACTTGTGGTTGCTAATTTTCTATTTATAAGAGTTTCAGACTAAAATATCCCAATTCCTGTAATATCACGCGAAGCATGGTAAGTCTGAGTGAGATAATAGGAAGGCTGGAATGTTAACCCGTGAAGAGTGCGGTTGGCAACCCTACACTGAGTAAAGGCAGAAGGGGAATAGAAAGAAGGAAGAGAGAGAGGGGGTCGAGAAAATACCAATAAAGTAGGCCCACTGATAGTCGAACAAGAAAAGGCAGAGAGAGGGTGACCTGGGCTGCAACATGGACTATGTCGCCGTCCTCAAAATGTAACTAGAGAAACCACTGTGACTCTAGAAAGCATATAACTTTCCATGCGTAGCAACCGAAACAAATCGCTAGTCTCCCCGAAGAAGATACAGGAGCAACCGAGGAGTGTCATCGCGACTAGTGACCGTCCTTGCTCGCAAATATTTACATGTGCTTTGGCAGCGTCGCGACCAGCGAATCAGCGTCTTTATCACAATAGCTCCTCCGCCCCCTCTCCTTCCTATTCCACATAATAGGCCTTCGAGCCGCCCCTTAATAAAGATACACGGTTATCATCATCATCATCATCATCGAGGCTCGTTCACGCCGTCAGCGCCAGCACCGCCATTGTCGTCCTGACCCACGGAAAGCGCATGCTCTCGCGCGGAGGGCGCGGATGGTTAGATGTTCCCGAGAGACGCGGAGTCCCATTGGCTGCAAAAAAAGACGAAACTAAGTAGACGCAACGTCAACGCGAAGCTCAGTCACTTCTGTGGCGAAGCAAGGGCAGCGTTATATTTCGATAGCAATTATATGGACACCGCAAGCGTATTTCTGCAGTCGGTGTCGTCGTCGCCGTGAGGTTCCGTATAAGTCTAACGGTGATGAAATCATCGCCACGTGCCTAATGCTGTATGTGCGAGTGAAAGCGCGCCAGGGACGCGCGCTTTCACGGGAAGCGAACGTACGGCGGAGAGCAAACGCGGCTCCTTCCGTCGCGCGAAAGGCCGCGGGGGAACGGGAGGAAGGGGAGGCGACGTTTAGTTGCGGCATCAAATGCGTATCTATATAAAAACGTTGTGAAGCGGGAAGGTGGTAAATACTTCCGACGCTGTCCCGTTCTGATCTCGTCGAAAACCACCGCCAGAAGCACCGGCAGCAGTCACCAATGCCGCGCGCGTTCAGTGCGAACGCGGGCAAAACGCCGACGGCGTCGACAGCAGTTCTGCGCGTTGCTGGTGCTGCTACATGTCAAAGTTCATACAGCCGATAAAACTACTATCCTTACTCCGTATATCTCTCTACTAATATGCTATCGCAATTGATGCTTCGCCTTTCGGGTGAAAGTGGGACATTTTTTTCTTCCCACTGCTTGCACGTGCGTTGTGCGCACGCACGGTTAAGAACATGAATGTACATGTGAGCTCGTGCGCGTGCACTGCTCTGAGCAGTGAGCGTCAGGCTAACGTTCCGTAATAGTTCACTGGGATAACGCCAACGGTTTGCTGTTGGTGTCGTCTCGTGCACCGCCGTAATAGGAAGCCTTCATGCAAGCGCTTGCATGAAGGCTCCCTAGATCGAGGTGCGACTCCGGCAACGCCACTGACGGCGCTACTCCCGCAGTGACCAGGCCAGCATGCAGGAGTAGCGTCACATCCTGCGTCACTAGGGAGCCTGTAGCCTCCCTGTGCGTCCCGCCAACAAGTCGCACCGGCGTGTAATCAGAACAATATCAGATGAGTTAAAGCGCAGAGGCAACTTCGCTATCTTTGTCAGTGCTTCGTACTGCGAGCGAAGCTGCCAACATATTTTTGCACATAATTAAAAGCAGAAAAAAAATCACATCATCTCACCCTATGGGCAACCATGGTGGGATGCGAAAGCATCGCGGGGAGTGCGCATCGAGTTTCCATTTCGTTTCACTTGGCAATACAACCCAATGAAAGTTACAGTGAGAGAATGTATTGGGAATGTATTGTATTGTTGCTGAACTGGCGTCGAAGCACGCCGACGGCTGCGTTACGCTGATGTTCGTTCTGGACCCTCCCGACCTTGCTCAGGTTGTCGAACCAAAGCCGTTTGCACACGTTGCAGCTGTGCCTGAAGCTCCGATCGAGGAAGTCGCGCTTGAACCGCGCGTCAGCACCGTCGAAGCCCGGGCGTTGTAATGGCCTCGAACAGTGTTGCTGCTCTGGCCGCAGACTCGCGTTGCCTCGTCGCTTCGTGATCGGGAGCTGCCACTCGACGCTGCCGTTGCGCTTCGACTTTCCGAGCCCGGAGTTCGGGGTCGGCTTGATAACGCTGACGTTCCACTTCGGCGTGCCGAGCCCGTGTTGCTTCCGTAGAAGTTTCCGACGTTGACGTTTACGTTCGGCTTCCCTGGCCCGAAGTTCGGGCTCCGCTTGCCGACGCTGACGTTTACGTTCGGCTTCCCGAGCCTTCCTCTGCTCCGCGGCGGTGGCGCTGCCGCTGCAACTAGCGCCGACGTTGACGTTGTTCATGGCGCTTCGCACATCGTTGCACAGAGAGAGAATGACGGAAGCACAGCGAACGCGCGCTTTATACTGCGCCGCGACACTTGCGCCGCCTACCGGCGTACCCTTAGAGAGAGGGAGAGAGTGAGAGAGAGAGAGTTATATGCAATGATTTGCTGCGCCGCACCTGTGGCGGAGAGGGGGAGAGGGGAGGAGGAGAGCGCACACCTGCGTAGGAGAGGAGAATGAGGGAGAGTTGCGCATGCGCAGTATGGGTGCGGACGCCGCAGAACGGACACCGCCCCGAGCATAAGATGCTCTCGCATCTAAAAGGCGACACCACTGGCAGAAGAAGTCGCCATCGCCCTGGCCCCTCTAGATCCCACTTGTCACACCATCGTGTGTGATTCTCGCTCAGCCGTCAGTAACTTCAGCAAAGGCCGTATTTCTCCTCAAGCTCTTTGTATCCTCCGCCAGGCATCACACTCTAAAGACAGCATGATTTCCCTGGCATGGATCCCGGCCCATGCAGGCCCTGTCCACCCACACCTCCCCAACCTCAACGAGGTCACCCACTGCATTGCGCGAGGCCTAGTCAACCGCGCCGGAGACAATGGAGACGAGTTGGACACCAGGGACAATCTGACCACTTATAACGACCTCGTTAAGGCATTTTCCCTCAGTCGCCGAACCTTCCCCCCACCTCACCCCAAGTTCAGCCGGGCGCAGGCTACCGACCCTTCGTCTGCTACAAACACGTACCCTTCACCCGCCCGCCTCCACCTTATATTCCCAGACGTTTGCACTATACCCCAACTGCCGGTGCTATGGCACTCGCCCGGCTACGCTTCCGCATATTCTGTGGGAGTGCCCAGCACAGTACACACGCATTAACACCACGACCCTCTCGTCGAGGTTGCGTGAGGCTCTGCGGAGCTTCGCCCTCAACTACCAAACCTGGGCGACCCAGCATGCTGGTGAGGCGGCGGCGAGGCAAGCCCTCGACGTCCCTTCATGGGAGGCTTAAGCCCGGCCATCATAAAGTGCTGGTTCTACAATAAAAGTTTATTCCTCCTCCTCCTGGCAGACGTGGAGTGTTGAAGTTGCCTGTGGGGGTCATTCAGCAATTCCGAAGCATGACGTGTGCTGCCGACAGACTTGAGGACTTTCTATGCTTCCAGATGAAAAACCCGAGGAAATATCGATGATCGTGTAGCTTTTTTACTTTCACTTCCCTTTCAGTGTGTCCTCTCGAGATTCGAAATTCGGGTTCGTTAGCGGCGGCGCCTCGAGCTATTGCTTCAAGCAGATTGTGGGGATAACTACAAAAGCTGAAAGACTTGAGGTACCAGACTGAATGAAATCTTGAAAAAAAAGAAAAGATCCATGTTTTTATATAACACAGAATGTCTTCAGGGGAAAGGGAGTCGAGAGCTTGGACGAGGGGGGTGTGGGAGCGCTTGTATTGTCGCGTAGGATTGGAAGCACTAGAGAAGCCAAAGGCCACCGCGGTCATTGACATAGTACTCTGGCTCCTGGTGTAAATTGCGCAATAATTTATTTATGTTTTAGTCGCCAATGAACAGATGATATATTAGACACTAATGAATACTAAAGGTAACTTAACAGATAAAAGGCAAAGAGACTAGCCAGGTTCTTACCGTTTCCTTTCCATTCTGGTGAACTTGCCAGTATCTAGCACCAACAAGTTCATAGACCAAATCTTCATGACATTAACCGGGCAGCGCGCGGGTGAGCTTCTCAGTGCGCGCTTTCTGCTACTGACCGAACATCGCAGCCTCATCAGCCGTAGCAGAAATATTCCTCGCAGAAATGCTTGCTACATCGATTTGTAGCCGATGGCTGCCTTCTTCTTCTTTCTTCTTTCTGGGGTTTTACGTTCCAAAACTAGTTCTGATTATGAGGCACGCCATAGTGGAGGGCTCCGGATTAATTTTGACCACCGGAGGTTCCTTAACGTGCACTACAACGCAAGCACACGGGCGTTTTTGCATTTCGCCTCCATCGAAATGCAGCCGCCGCAGCCGGGATTCGATCCCGCGATCTCGTGCTCAGCAGCGCAAAGCCTTAGCTGAGTGAGCCACCGCGGCGGGTCCGATGGCTGTTCGCCGGTTCTAAGTTTCGCAATCCAAGCTACACGCAGCTTCTTGGCCTGCGGATACGTGTGAAGGCTGACACCGGGCTCCGTTGCGTACGCGTCCGGCAATGTAGTATACCGAGCAATAAGCCTACCATGTCGGACGCCGTCAAAGGCAGCCACTGCCTATTATAGTGTTTTCAAGTGCTCTCAAGCAGACACCTGAAGCAGGAAGCTAACCCACTTAATCAGAACCGTAGCGCAGGTGGGACTAAACTTTCGTTTTCAGCTCGCTTCGGCGCTTCCGAAGCACACGACGCGGCCGCTGTGTCCACGTGATCCCTCATACCACGTCACGCCGACGGTGGCTCCAGCTTTTCCAGTGGTGGAGCTCGCCTCTAATACCACGTAGCATCCCACAATATATAGGCAGTAACGTCTGTAGTCCCTTCAGAAGCTAAATACGGATATTGAGTACTGATATACACCAAGGCTAAGAACTGTTAAGTGACCTGGTGAGTGTGTCTTGTGATAAACATAAATTAAAATGCAGTTTGTAAGTCGGAGCGCAACTTTCTTTCTATAGTTAGCTGATCTGTGTGATAAGGTAGTCTGCGTCACGCTCGCAGTACGCAGTGTTCGAGGTAGGGTTCAGCCTTGTGAACACAAGAGACACCCGCCCCCCGTGGGAATTCTCAAATATCAGTGAAACGTGAGAAGGAAATAACAACCAATAAGACCAAGCCGCGTTTGTTAAACAGGTTTCCCAAAGTTAGCGTGGATTTCCCTTTGGGAGATGTCACTAGTATTATCGGAAGTGCATGACTTGGAAACAGATCGAACCAGTTCTAAAAGAATCTGGCTCTGCGTACAGAGTCAGAACGCAAACTTTAGAGGCGTGGTGGCCAGGACGAATGCTCCAAAGCTGGAACGAGCGCTGTTTGCAGTTCCTTCGGAATTTCTTCCGAGCAAATAAACCGAGAACTCACCGCGCTGAATGGGAAAACGGCATGTTCTGCCTACACCGCTAAACTGAAACATGCTATCAAAACGATATGTTGCCTGGCGGCATATCATGTGTCATGATCAGCTTCAGACCTTCCGAGTTAGTTATCGTTTCTGATACAGGTGCCTGCGGACAAAAGTACATTAGCGAGAACATTCCTGCTGCTTAAGGTAGTGCTAGTAACACTAATACAGGGGCAGTAAACGAAACTAACAAAACCAAATAAAGCTTAAGCGTACATCACTAACTTATTAAAGTGCCTGCCTCAACAAAGCACACTCCTCGATTTGAAACGTCAGCCACATACTAAAAAAACAGCAATGGTCTACTCCACGGGAATAAAGTAGTCGTCCCGAGTGAGGTGTTTCAAATAAAGATGCAGTAATATCGGTCACCTTTTCTCAGTGCGTAAGATTATTATCCATGTCGGTCTCCGATGCGCGTCGTCTGCTTCTTTAGGGAAACGATAAAATCATACATTGCTGTCTTTCCCCCGCGATGACACGCATAATGGTACACAGCGAAATTCTTTCGCCATTTGTTTTTTGTTTTATTTCTTCAGGCACGTCCGTGGCGGCATCGCGACGATTTGAGAAATACGAGGCAGCGTTGCAGCGCTCGCTGTAATGTGAGAACCCGAGATTGAACCCAGACCAGCTTGTTCTCGGCGCGGCCGCAACGGGGCGAGCATTTAGTTGGAGTCGCGAATACGAAGAAGGGTGATTTGCACCATATGCCGCACATGTGGCATTTGTCGCTACGCTTGACGACCTGAAAAGGTGAACGCGTCAGTTGCACCTCTCTGCGATTCACGTGTGCCTTTGGGACGAAGACAGAAGCAATGCAGGAAGGTACAACAATGAAGCACTATAGGCGCCTCCTTGCTTAGTGGAGCGAGATGCAGGATACAGCTCGCTAGAGAACTGCACCAAACTGAGCACCGGGAGAGTGCAGCCTCAAAAAAATGTAGTCGCCCCCCTCCCCCCTCCCTTCCCCCAACCACTTTCGCGGTGCCTTCCAGTGACAAACTCCAGCGACGCCTCCATTTCAGCTTTACATGGCCGTGGCTCCATCCCGTCGATGCATAATTCATGCAGACTTTTCACGTTTTGTCGGGCTGTAGAGCGATTTGACGAATTCTGTGCTATGGATGTAGAGATCGAGTAGAATAAGTATGTGTACTAGGAAAACAGCGGACCTGCATCGTAGAGTATGAGAACGTAGGTGGCTCTCCTCTGAAATGAAGTCGCTGTGCGCAGCTCCTCCGGAGGAACTGGTTGTTACAGAGCGCGGTTTGACCTCACTCAGTTCGGTGAACATTGTAGCCTGTAGGTACTTGCTTATGCAAACAGAAGCCAGGCGCCCACGCCAAGAAAGCACGAGAGAACAAAAAAAGAACATAAATTCAAACAAGACAGAAAGAACTATAACACAGAAATATATACAAGGGCTGGTGTTGGACCCCGCTTTTCATCCTCCATATTCCCAGAATGGACGTCTTTGTGTGGTTTTGTTTTTCCTTGTCTTTCCATTCAAACAAATCGTTTGCTTTTGTTCCATCATTACCCGGATTATGTGATTCAACAACGTGGAATATTGAACTGTTATAGATGAGTTTACTTATATTACAGTTCACAGCAAGTACATGACTAAACGAATTCAATGCAGGAATAATATCGGGAATAACTATAATATCTAATCGCCTCCGAGTTTTTCTTTAAAAAGAATTATGGCAATGGGCGATATACATTACAAGTCGTCACTTTGTCAATAGGGCAGCTGCTACTCAGAGACTTCGAAAGGTTTGCATTCACTGTTGGAAAGACTTGTCAGGAGTTACGAAGTACTAAATACTTATAACACGGCGATGTGCAGGCCGCCGAACTCTGCTCTTTTGTTTGTCTTTTGTAAGGGTAAGAAGTGAAAACTGTTTCCAAAGTAAGCGCTGCGCGAGTCAGAGCAGACGCCATGTGTTGAAGGGCGGACAGCCGTGTCGTCAGCTGCCACAAGATATATGCGTCGTCTGCTAGACCTGTCACATTTGCATAACGACGTTGGCCGCCAAAAACGCATTCAGTTGCGGGTGCATACAGGAGAGTACTCACGCAAAGTATATATAGGACAAAGAAAGAATGGAATATCGCTGAACGTGAGCGGAAGAAGAATCGAAAGTTAGCAAGGAAGCTTCAGAACAGCGTCCCCATTTGAATACAAAATCGGCGCTTCGTCTGCAAAAAACGTCACTGCATTCGAGCTCCTGACTAGGATAGAAAACGTATAACCCAAGTTATCTTAAAGAGGGAGCGTAAGTTCTCCTGCTGCGGTTCCTTGCCTTGAAGGAATGGGCTTTCTATAAAACACAAATAAAGAATAGGTATTCTGTGGTTTGAGGAATGTTTGCATATCTGACGCTCGTGACATTACAATAAAAATAGTTTCGTCACTATCAAGAGAACTTGCAATCGAGAAGCAGTAATGCTGCATGTCTGTTCTTAATCCTAAACGCTCACCATGAATTTTCTGAACTCGGCAAAAACATCGGCTAAATGCGTAAGATAGCTATGTATGCAAACTTAAAGCACCCAACTTTACTCAAGACACGCATTTCTCTCTGCTGAGAGACTTAAAATGTATCCTCGCAACACAAATAATTCGCACTGACCGGATATGACGTTGGATATACTGTCTTCATAGCGGGCGAAACTACCCATCTCGAAGCAGGAGGCTTTACACCTGGTGGTTGTCTACTTCCCAAAGTCATTGAAATTCTGAGTGCTACCTTTCCATCCTCTTTCAATAAACTAAAACCTATTTGCATAAAACTGCGGCTACAGTTACTTGCGGCATGAAGGTGTGTGTGTGTGCGCGCGTGTGTGTGTGCATGTGCGTGTGCGTGTGTGTGTGTGTGCTTGTGTATGCGCACCGGTCTTATTAGTAGGCGTGGCTTTAACTACTACAGGATTACCCGTAGCTTTTAAGGACGCCTCTTCAAATTTAACGTCTACGTTTGCTGCAAATGCCTTTCTTCTTTCATTGTACCTAGCTTCATAAATTCCGAGGACATAGACAGTCTTACACTCTCGTACTAGAACCGCTGACAATGTGTATCTGTCTTTGTTTTTTAACGGTGCTACGCATTCGTTTTCTTGTGGGCATCGCGGCTCCTAACTGAAAGATCTTCAACTCGAGGCAAACAAAGAAAAATCATGAGAATGTCCCAGGATTAAAAAAAAACACACAAGCCAAGCAAGATAAAGGAAGAGAAATCGGGGAAGTCTGGATGAGCCAGAACGCGTGAATAATTACTACGCCATGAATGCACAAGTCGAAATGGGTATCAGCCGAGAAGAGTCATCTTGGGGGTTTTCACAGCCCGCTAATTAAGAAGTACAACGTGACCTGAATTAGTCTTCACCGCCTCGGCGCCAACATTCCCAGCGTGAACTTTGCTTTTATTCAGCCCAAAAGTAATTTATCGGGCCACCGGGTCGGAGCTAATCCTGAAGCCTTGCTAAGCAAGTGCGCTTGCATCGGGCGAGTGGAAAAGGCTGACGAAGGCGCTTGTCAACTCTTATTTCCAGAACTACTGCTTAATGATTAAAATGCCTTTCTTTAAGTTACGAAGCCTTTACCTGCGTAGGTTGTACACAATTTTATTTATTGAGCTTCCAAAGTGGCATGTGGTAATATGAACGAACGCCTGGTACCCTTGGTGGGACATTATTTTTTTTTCGTGCTTCTCCGTCAGAATGACACGCGTGTAGGTGAAGTAATGTCTTCTGTCATTATCTGTTCTTTTTATTGCGGTGGGCACCACACTTTCTCATCGGGAAATCTATCGCAACCGCCTCAAATTAAGAACATTTTATTTGAATTCTGGGTTTCTACGTGCCAAAAAAACGATTTCATTATGAGGCACGCCGTAGTGGGGGACTCCTGATTAATTTTGACCACCAGGGGATCTTTACCGTGCCCTCAGTACACGGGACGCGGGCGTTCTTGCATTTCGCCCCCATCGAAATGCGGCAGCCGCGGCCGGGATTCGATCCCGCGACCTCGTGCGCAGCAGCGCAACATCATAGCCGCTAATCCACCGCGGCGGCTTCAGAATAAGTACAAGCATTTGCCAAGGAAGCATACGAAATTAAACTGAGATATTATTTGCGGACCCTTTAACATATTTCAGCTTGTTTGGGACCAACCATATATGTTTTGCGAAAGGACCTATTGGGAGACATTGTGATTAAGCGGAATTAGCAATCTTGCATACAGTAATAATACCGGGAGTGTGGTAGTCGTCAGTATCATCATACGGTGATGGTACCGACGTTTCAGTTTATATATAGACCGGAAGAGGCAGGAAGAGAGTGTTGTGGGCCAAAGAGCAAATGGAGATAGCCAACGTAGCACTTGGCATTAAGAGGGAAAAATGGAGCTGTGCAGGTCATGTAATGCATAGGTTATATAACCGGCGAACCATTTAGAGTTACAGACTAGGTGCCAAGAGAAGGGAAGCACTGTCGAGGATGGCAGAAAATTGGGTGTTAGTGATGAAAGTAGAAAATTTGCAGGCGCAAGTTGTAATCACCTAGCGCAACGCAACACCTATACGGCCGCTGCAAGCGGTAAACCATGAAAAGCGCTGATGCGCCTAAACAGTAAACAGCCCGAAGCGGACAAAACACTGCTTACGTACTATATATGAAAGAAGAAAAAAAATGCTCACGTGTAAACAAACTTCGCCATATAAAATCCCCTAGCACACGCACTTGCTTTGGGAAAACGAAGAAGAGACGACAACAATATATCTAACAAAAGATATGTCAGCTGATACACAGATATCAGCTTACATCAGCAAAGGGTGGTCATCGTTCAAGGTTCCACCAGATTTATTGTTGGTACCTTCCTGGAAATGCTGTCATAATTGCTAAGCTCAACTTTTGTTCCTGCGAATATCCTTTTTTTTTTTTGGCTAGTCCCCCTACCTACAGAATTTTTAACGACAGCGACACTCACCCTGCCATTACCATTTCTCAATCGGACACCCGGCATGGACAGCCCTACGACACACTTCACTGCGTGCTTCTCACGAGTGGCGTGCAAGTTTCCCCTGTAAACATTCGGCTGGCATGTCCTGACTACCTCTACTGTGCTTCTGTGATGACGGATTTTCTTCTAGCGTGTCAACGTGTTTTTTTTACCCTCTTACTAGGACGGTATAGAGACTCTCTTCCACGGAAGGAAAATGCATGCGCGTTTTCTTCACGACGCGTAAGCATCTAACAGCATTATGCATTTTTTCAA
Organism: Dermacentor silvarum; assembly: GCF_013339745.2. NCBI lineage: Eukaryota > Metazoa > Arthropoda > Arachnida > Ixodida > Ixodidae > Dermacentor > Dermacentor silvarum. The sequence goes on from NC_051160.1 coordinate 47,353,733, forward strand.
ATTTTTCCAAAGGTCCAAAGGTTCCATTCAAGAACACAGTCCTTTGTACAGAAGATTTATTTCTGTTGGCTTTTCACGGGTTGTCGTAGCTGCGAATTTGTCCGCCTTCTCATTTCCCGCTATTCCCACGTGGTTTGGAACCCAACAGAGACGACACTGCAAGCAAACACAATCGCGATGTTGGGAGGAAGAACGTGGTGCCCATTCTTAATAATGTCACTCAGGCGATTCCTCGATCAGGCGTAACGCAGGCGTTATTCTTTCTTTTACTTCCAAGACTGCCTCAAAACTCCAATGGAAAACACTTTCCTTTAACCGTTGCATCAAGAATCAACGGAGCACGTCCGACCACGCAAACGCACACGCACGCACTCACAAACAAAAATATTACCTATCACCCAAACACAAACGCAAAATGGTGATAACGTCATCTGCATCTTGCATCAGAACGCGAAATTTCGAGCAAGGGCGAAGAGGTCATGGCGCATTTTCCTGCTCATCATACGATTGGGCTGACGGGGGGAACGAAGGAATACGCGTATGGCACAGCACGTGAGAACAACGGGCTTCAGCTACAAATAGAGAAAGATGTAGAAAACGTAAAAGACGTCAGAGAAAGAAGCAAACGTGCACAAATAGCGGATGATCGGTGATCCCGGCTGTTCTGCCATTTTCCGCCCCATCGCTCATATCTGGAGATCTACGCTCGGGCCATATACTTCCATTTCGAAGCGGGGATCTCGCCCTACTTTTCCTTGTGTTACTTTTTTTTTGTGGCTCAGTGTATTTTGGTTTCACTCGGTGCACATATGTGTATTCCATCTCTTTCTGCAATAGATGTTCTCCAAAGACTGTGGCTCACGAGCCCTTGCCTATACCCTCGCCCCACTCCGTTGCCTTTCGTGCTCTCGGCTTCGCGTTCCTCCAGGATATAGAAAAGCCGTACAACCGCAAAGAATACTGGGAGACAGCGCGTTTAACAGCTGTATAGATCTGGAAAGCGGTGCAGCAGGGTCCATGACCGCAAATGAGCTTTCGTCCGCACTCAGCGTGATTATGAGGATTTATCAGTTGCGTAATATTGATTTCAAATACAAAAGCTACACTCGCAGGTAAGCCTCACCGCTATCCTCGTCTTGCTGCCACACCGCTGTAATCTTGCTCCCTGCCCACACTGTTGTCGATCCGTAGTCACATTCCTGTCTTTGTCGGTCGTGGCCCTGCTGTTGGAACGCTGCCAGTGACACTGCAGCCGCTCTCTTGCTATGCTTATTTACCGTCGTCGATTTTACTGGTAATGTTCTAACTTTCTTATGTGGCAGCTGTAGCTTCTTCCTGAGCGGCTTTCTTTGCTACTTATATCTCCTAAAACCACTGTCATGTACACAGCCTAGCCAACAGAAACTCAAAAGTCAGTCTCAACACATTGTGGAAAACATTTCATGGAAGGCTCATATACCAGGCTGAGTCGAGCAGCGGCATACCTACGGAATTCGATTCGGGAGTCTGGCCTCGCAGACCAGACACCTGAAGCTCTTCTTACAGCGTAAACTACACACAAACGCTCTTATTTTGTTCCTTAAAAGCTATTATCATTCTTTGGCTACTTTAGGCTTTTTTTATTTCTGTCTATCTATCTACCCTTTTACCCGAATCTATGAGCCAAGTTATCTACTAGTTTGGGCCAACTAGGTACCTGGTCGGGGTGGTTAGAGGGTCATCATTACTGCTTCACCCTCCGACTCTCCTCAAGCCATCGTGTCACGCCATCGTAGTTATACACTCGTCGTCCTCGCATTGTTATCAGGCTGTAATCGTACCATCATCATTTCAGAAGCGTCATCAAATTGTCGTCATGCCGGGGTATCATGATACCGCGTCCGTCGTACCGTCAACGGGATCTCTTCTTCGTCATTCTATCTTCGGTCCCAGCGTCATCACCATGAAGTCGTCGTCAAGCCGTTATGCCCATGGCGGACCCCCGTGAGCGAGGGCCATGAAAAAGCGGGCCGATCTCGAAGCTATTGTTAGTCGCGTATAGCGGAAGTAATGGAAATTGCAGAATGACCACACGAGATTCTAAATAAAGGCGTCTTCCGCAATACGGTTACGGTGGCTCGCTGCATTGCTTCAATGCTAATCGCGAGCACAGGGGCGTCTTCGCATTTCACCTCCATCGAAATGTGGCCGCCGCGGCCGGGATTCGATCCCGCGACTTCGTGCTCAGTAGCGCGAAGCCTTAGCTGACCGAGCCACCGCGGCGGGTTGTAGTGCACGTGAAGGAACCCCAGGTGGTCAAAATTAATCCGGAGCCCTCCACTACGGCTTGCCTCATAATCAGAACTGGTTTTGGCACGTAAGACCCCAGAAAGAAAAAGAAGAAGAATGCTAATCGCATTAGCGACGACAGACGTCGTGAAATGTATTCTGCAGGATTTTGTTTTTATTGTCACACGTGTTTGCCCAGAGAGCTTAGAGGTGCGTCGTTCATCTTACGGGCCCTTGAAAATAATGAGAGGTACGGAAGTATTCTGAAGCAAGTATGTGAAATGGAATTGCATGGCCTTCATTTATGAAAGTCGCTAACGACCGAAGAACCGTTACAGTGATGGAAGGCTGTCTTGATGCATAGTTATGCAATTCAAGACGTGCAAAAGCCGTCATGAACGCGTGTGCCTGTATGATTGGCTTCCAAATTTGCGGATTGCAGAATGTTTGCGGAGGCTTTGGACAGATGAAGGTGAGGAAGAATGTCTCCGTGACCTATTAACTAGTAGTAGAAATAGGCGAGTCAATTCGCGGGAAAGTCTTATCCTGCGCCTTTTTTAGAAACTACTCACTTGCTGTAGCTGTGTATTGTGACTAGGGCTATCTGGACACAAGATGCTTCGGATATTGGTACTTCTGTTTATTATTTCCAAGCAATATGCGTTTGTTATTGTACGATTATTTATCAAATAATTATTGAGTTTCTGCATCATGCCACTGTTGTTCCACTTAGGCGTCGAATTTTATCACGATTACCATTTAAATTGTTGCCGACAATGCCGTCAATGAAAGCATTTATGCTATTAATCTTGCACAGTTCTTCTTTAGGTGACATTAATTTTGTGTAGAGTCCTACTGCTGATCATTGACCTCGCGATAGAGTTTTGCAGAAAATCTAGAGAGAAAAAAAAACAGACTGAAGGATAGGACAACTGGTGAAGACTTACGGGTGGGTATGTGTGGTGGCACGAAGCCAGAGTTGCCAAGTCGGCCCAGATGGAAAGAGGCTGGTAGGAAGTATTACACACACACACGCACGCACGCACACGCAGGCACACACGCAGACACACACAAACACATAGACAAACACAAACACACAAACACACACACGCGCGCGCACGCACGAATGGACGCACACACGTACAATTGCACGCACAAGGCCGCAGCTCAACCGCACGAACATGAAAATGGCGGGGATAGAACGAATAGCACTTGACCGCCATATGGAGCAGTGTTCCCTGCCAGGTAGTTTCACTAATAGCTTCCAGGTGTTCAGTGAGAGCGAGCAGGTGGCTCAACGAACAGGAAGCTGAGAAAATACAGGCTCATAGAGCGAGCTATCCAGTTCAGGTCTAATAAGAGATCGTTTATCTAAGGAGAAAACCAGGTGGCAAAGTCGTTATCGCATCTTAGAGAAAAGTCCAAAAAGTTATAATAGTTATTTCGCAAAGAACCAAAAACAAATAGACGCACGCTTCATGGGCGTCTTCCAACGTGTCTGTGGTTCTCACTCTTTTTTTTTTTTTTGCATGGAAATATATACGTTGTGGGGTCACACTTAAACAGTTTGACTCAATCTGTGCTAGAATGCGCAAGAAAACCTTTTTTTTTTATTGGAACTGAACAATACTCAGCGCTCATTTTGAAGAAATAGTACTATTTATTTGGGAGTTATGTATATTAGTCAATGTTTAGGTTGGCTTCAAAAAAAAAAAGAAGTTCGGGGGGAAGGGACGTGAATTATTTAGGAGTTGCTACACCCTTCGGGAACCGGGAAGAATTTGTAGCTCAAAATAACCAACACCTAGGCCATTTTTTTTGCAACACGCAGCCAGCTCTCGGCACACACTGAATAATACAAGCCCTAGCCTCCGCTGTACTGCGCGCAGTTAATGAGATGGAAGATAGCACGACTTCGTAGCTAACAGGGCATGCGCTTGTTTCCCAAGAAGCCATAGCTGTGCTGCGCGATAATATGGTCGTCATATAAATCTCGTAAGATCTCTTCGTGACGTCTGCTTCGCGAGAGATAACGCGTTGGAATCAGGGTGTTCCTGAACTTCGGAGAAGCATCTTGAAAAGCGCCGAGGTAGTGGGTGCCATGCAAAATTTGCAATCACCGGAACGCGGAAGTTTCGAAACTTTGCAAGGGACCGAGCAGAATTGGGCGAATGTTCTCCAGCCCACTTCGTTTCTGGTTACTGAAACATACGTGGCATTTGCAAATTTTGAGCTCAAGTTGACGAGGACATGATTACAGCAGGTGTTTAAAAGGGCGAAGTTATTCCCATTAGGACAACATTCAACACGGTGACAGATGTACACACCCGAAGTGAAACACGACGCGACGGCTGATGTCCATTAAATCAAACCAGCCTGCTGACACTGCTGCCATTTCAGCCATACGATGGCTACATGTTATTATTGTAAATGTGGTAGAAAACATTTTTTGGCGTTTGCGATTGCTTCTTTCCGTAGCTCCAGACCTTTAATTTGGATTGCAAAATTGACTACTGAACATTAGTGTTTCTTCCTTTCACGCTTATACAACGCCTGAGTAATTTATGCAGCATGCATGCACTGTGGAAATCTCTTTTATCTGAAGCAATTAGCAGGTTGCTGGCAATCAAACATTGCTTGGTTTCCGCAAAACATTACCACTTGGACAAGCGAGTTTGTGTAAGGCCAGCAGTTATGTGTCTTATGCGTGCGTGTGCGTGACGACAACAGCAATACGAGGCGACTGCGATCGTATCACATTGACGGCATAATTTCAACTCCAGCCATTCAGCAAGCGTTTATGACACCCCGATTGCTGGCTTCTACATATATAGGTATTGTACAGGCGTAGGCGAGAGAAACGCTGACTGTGACGACATCTGCGACGTGTTACACAAGCATACGTACACATATGTCTATGGCATGTGGTCCAATGAGAAAACGATCATGGTATTTCTATACCATTATCCTTAGCCTCGTTCCTGCACCAATGTGTGACGGGGCGTCAAATAGATAAAAGAGGGACAGGATTTATATACAGGGACTGTTGACAGGGATGGCCAGATGGCTGAACAATATATCTTTATATTAGTGAAGCAAGGAATCACAGGAGCCGGCACAGAAGTAGTTAAAAAAAAGAAGCACGTAGGAAAAACATAACAGGACTTTACTGACGTTTCGGCCGGGGTCCGGGTACTGAAACGTCAGTAAAGTTCTGTTATGTTTTTCCTACGTGCTTCAATTTTTGAACTATATATATATATATATATATATATATATATATATATATATATTGTAGTCAAGGATATTCTTGCTATTTGGATGAGCAGAGTGCGCTGCTCATGCAAGAAGGTGACTAATGATGAAGCTCGAGGTTTCCACTGTTTCCTGCCATTGTCGGTTCGCTTGCTGTGACTGTCTGTTTTTTAAAACCTGTATATATAGGTGAAGACAGTGGATTGATTAGTCAGACATCTATATGACGGCTCTAGAGTCATTGATCCCCCTGATGAAGACGTGGCCAAGTACCCCATTTATCCTTGATGTAAGTACGTAGTGGGTTAACGGACCTTGCACGCCAAGGACGTGAACTCTGTGAATCAGGTGCTTTGAAGATGTCCTTGGTTCTTTTAGATGCTCTATCTGCAAGTAGAGCCGACGACAAAGTGTGTGACGTCCTGGAACGAGAACCCTTCCACGAGCACTGGTACGAACCTCTATTAGATCTTCGAGATGCCTGATGTATGCTGTAGACGGTCGCATACGCTATCAAACGAACCACCAAACGTCGTTGAAGATGTGCTTCTTAAAGTACCTGTCCACCACTGTGAATAGTTGAGATACGTGGGTTGCGACCCTTCATTCATTTTGGGCTTGGCGCTACTGTTTCAGTAGGGCCTCACGGTTCGCAGCGACGCCTTCACGCTGTTTTCGTGTTGGGTTGGTGGATGGCTTCACGCTTTGCAGCGAAACCTTCGATAATGAGTATAGTTTCGGTAAACACCTCTTTCTTGCCCCGCTAAAAATACTTTTAATGAAACAGCACATTTCTGTTGGTGTTTTTATACAACATGATCAGCGTAAACCAAGACTTTTTGAAATCCAACCTGTGGCCATGTAGTATTTTTGCTGATAGTGGACATAGTTTATAGATTTCTTGCCAAATGTAGCTCACCGTTCGCAATGCGTGAGGCTGTAGGTGATCACATCCTGATTATACCATACACGTGCTGCTCGTCAACCATCACAAGATGGGGACTAGCAAACGGGTGAGCAGAGCACCATGATAGCGAACGATATCGAAAAAAAAGCAACCGTAACGGACAACACCAAGCGAGGAACAGATAAGGCAATTATTTCCTACCTCGAGTATACACTAGTGAATAATTTATGAACGAATGAAGGGAAAGTAGGCAGTGCCATTTGCTTACAGACCTACCGTCGTCTTCCCACATCACCACTAAGCTTCTTGCCTGGCCAAAAAAACGTGCGCTTGTAGCACATAAATTACTCAAAAAACAAACAGCAAGAGAGGCAAGAAAGCCCGTAGAGCACTATCGTTCTTGCTCCGTTGGGACACGTACACGACACGTTACGACTTCTCTCTCCTGCTGGCAGTGTGTCTCGATTCTTCTAAGCCTCTTCGCCACTTGTTTATCTTGATGATGCCTTGGCAGTAAAAGCTCCAACTTCGTCGTGGTTAGAAATGAAAACAAATGTGGTGGGTCTGTCCGTTCTTGTATTTTGTGCAGTGTGTGAGTGTGTTTTTCTGTATTTTCCCTGTCAACAACTGCAGGCTTACAAAACAGCATGCTGGAGGTGCGCATTTCTTTAGAATTGAGCTGGGGGAACGACTCCTAGAGTATTTATTATTTCGGAATTTCTTTTTGTTCAAAGCGACCTCGTACTGGCATCTGAGAAGTCTTGTGCCAATACGAGGTTGAAAATGAAAATTCAGTAGTGATAGGAGACAGCCACCAACAGATAAATGCGGAAGCCACAACAACAAAGCAAGCTACGAAAAAAAAAGTCATAAGAGAATCGTGCCCTGTCTGCGGAAATTATTTACTGCTTCTCTGTAGTGTTCCTTTGGCTAGCAGGACGGTCGAATGCTACAGCCAGCCAAACAAATGAAAAATATGGCAAATAGCTGAAGAATAACGATGAAAAGAACAATACACGCTACTTCACACATACATGGCTATCCGAATAAAGAAGGTACAGTAAGCAGTCGCAGTGAAATCGAATCGCTGTCACTTCTCCGGCTGTGACTTTCTTCCAGGAGCGGTTAATCAACGGTGAAGGTAAGAAAGAATGCACAAAATGTAGCGTACTGTAAATATCAGCACATGCACATTTCCATAGTACCACAGATATGCTGAGGATGACAGGCCGGCAACAAAAACGATTGAAAATAATCTATTTGAGGCGCCCCTCACCACGATCGGCTGTGATTCTGCACTGCGATTTTCGCGAAATTGTGCCTAATAATGATGAAAATTGTGTGCAATTTTCAAGCGACCACGCCAGTAAAATGAAACTTTGGTCCGTGCTACTTCATCACACAAAGTGCGGGTAGAAAGCACCTGGCCCGCCAGGGAAACAAGCGACCACGCCACTACGCAGCATAAATATTCCAGAGCAACCACACGTGATCCAAATCTTCTGATTCCGAACAACACACCACACTTCTCGCTTGGCCTTTCTTTGTAAAAAAACAAATTGCGTACGCAGTGTCCGGACGTAATTCGTTTATTAGAGTTTTGTCAGAGCGGCTATCGGCTACAAGAATTCTGAATTAAATCTATGGAGGAATTCATTATGGAGCAGAACTTCGACCATAGCTTTGAAGGCAATTATTATTTTCAAGCTGACATTTGATGTAAGCTGGTGGGTCTACTGTTTTGTGAGAGAGTTATTAAATATGTCTCAATTTCAATGTTCACTTGCGGTGCTAAACTTTCATCGACTGGTATCGTTTTCTGTATTTGAAAAGCTCAATGGCACTTTTTTTTGTATCGAAACGTACGATACAATTACAAAAGGGGTTGATAATTTTTTTGCCAAATGTTGCGAACGGTGGGCAATAAATGTCAGTGTAGGAACGTTACATAATAATCTCCAGGGCTTAAAAACTTACCTTTTACACTGTGTACCAGTCTGAGGTCTCTACGACATATCCCATCGTTTGAATTATAGCTCGTTTTACTAGTACATTTCAAATATATGTAAACCTTTGTCATATAAACGCATCACTGACTAACGCCTTGATCTGGAAACGTTCAACAAACGCAAAATTAGTAACTGATCTTTCTCTCAGCTAATTCCCGATTCAACAGAAATGGGACCAAAACGAATAAGAGCTTCTTCGCAATTGCTTCAAAAGTAGCGAATTAGGGAGGCCGCCATTGTTCGGGGAATTCGAAACAAATTACCTGACAAGAACTGTGGCTTTTCGCGAGATCTCCCAACCGAAGTCCATTTTGGTCCGAAGTCAAAAGGACAACAGAAAAAAAAAAGCTCGCAAGGCGAAGGCATAGAGAAGGAACCAGAGCGTTAGCGGAATGCCCTATCTGATACAGCGATCGCTGGTGTTGGCAGAAGATGGAAAAGCGAAACAATAAAGAAAAAGAAAAAAAAAAGAGTGCGCAAGCAGTAAGATTCTCTGTGGCTCATTCCACGGAGTGTGCACCTTCCCTGCCTCACCGACCCTCAGCCTACAACTTTCTTTCGGCTTTGCTCCATTTCTTTTTTCTTTAGTCTGCATGCAGAGCTTAGTCTGCGTGGCAGGACACTCCCATTAATCTCGCACGGTGGACGTCGATTGGATCGCCACCAGCTCGGTGGTTGCCCGCTTGCATCACGAACAAAGGTGGACCTTCGGGTCGATGGAAACCTATTTCTGGAGCTCAGACGAACAGTGTAAGTTACGTAAGCAACGCAAGATTTTGAGGACGGTACACTGTATTTCTAGGCATTCCACAAAAGGGGGCATCATTATCGGCAGTAGACTTTCCGAAGTCGTCTAATTTCGATATTTGAAAATAAACCCAATGAATAGGCAAAAGGTGCATTCCAGAATATGATCGGCATCTTTAACGCGGCCCAGTCATTGAAAACCGACGACATGGGAACAGAACAGCAGATTTCAGCGATTCCTTTGGCTCTGAAGTTATGTCAGCGTTCTCCCACAGGAAAGAACACCATCTTATTGTCCGCTGCCTGCTTCTTCCTGAAATAACTAGGTTCACCCACGGTGGCGAACTGGACAAGAACTCGGGCGGTATAACGCTATTTCTAGTGGGAATAAGGGTTTCACTTGCATAAAAAAACTATTTTATTCAAAGTAAGAATTTGAAAAAGAAAAAAAATGAAAAATGAAATATTTAAACAGTAATATAATTACGTGATAGCACAGTAATATTAATGTTAATAAGGTAATGAACTTCTCACTTATTCTTTCTGATGTGTGCAACTTTCTTTTCGTATGAGATAGCTAGTACCTGTTGTGTAATTCAAATTACAAGCATGGACGGACGTTACCACTCTCAGGCTCCTTTTTTCTAAGGGACCTGTATATAATCATTTAAAATGCAATGCTTTGAGGCAATTAACCGTGAGCTTTCCACCTTTATAGATACATTTTTTAACCACTTCGACTACCGTAGTGTTGAATCTAACTGGAGCATGTTTATAGCTAAAGTCGCTGAATTAACCAACAAGTACATCCCGCTTCACCGAATAATTTCAAATCGTAATGCACCATGGTTTAATATTACTCTTAAGCGTCTAGCAAACAAAAAAAAGCGGCTGTATAGATTAGCCCGGTTACGTCCTAGTGAAATGCGCTGGGAACTGTACAAACAAGCTTCCGAAGAATACGCGGTTTCCCTTAAAAAGTCGAAGATTAATTATCAACAAAATACCTTGCCATCTATGCTGACCACCGATCCTCGAAAGTTCTGGCGCTCTGTAAATCCTAAGGCTGATGACACAGTAAACCTTATCGACAGCACTGGTGGTGCCATCTCTCCCGAAAACTGTGCATCCGTATTTAACACCATTTTTTCGCGGAACTTTTCTGATGACCAAAATATCCCGCTGCCAGAATTTTCACGCTCCGAATACACCACTATGTTTCCTATAATTATTCATTCTACCGGTGTAGAAAATGTTATTAACAACTTAAAATGTTCCTCTTCACCCGGCTGCGATGAAATAACCAGAAAGTTCTTGAAAGCCACAATGGTGTATTCATCAATTATTTTAACTAGACTGTTTCAGCAATCATTGGACACGGGATCTCTTCCAGTTGAATGGAAGATCGAGAAGGTGATTCCACTTTTCAAGTCAGGTAACCAGCAATCTACATTAAATTACCGGCCCATTTCCCTCACAAGCATTCCCTGCAAAATATTTGAGCATATTTTATTTTCAAACCTTGCTAACTGTCTCGAATCAAACTCATTTTTTTCGCCATCACAACATGGTTTTCGCAAATCATATTCTTGTGAAACCCAACTAATATCTTTCACTCACAAACTTCATGCCATCCTTGGGTCGTTCTTCTCTTATTGACTGCATTTTCCTAGATTTTCCTAAAGCGTTTGACAAGGTATGCCATAAACTGCTTCTCTACAAACTACGTCAGCTTAACATAGACACTAAACTGTTCTTTTGGCTAGAAATCTTTCTTACTAACCAGTTCTCAGTTGGGTCAACAAATAACGTAAATTCAGAGCACACTGCTGTTCGATCTGGAGTTCCTCAAGGGACGGTATTGGGTCCTCTACTCTTTCTTATTTACATTAATGACTTACCCTCGTGTGTTTCCTCGTACATTAACCTCTTTGCCGATGATTGTGTTGTCTATCGCGAAATAACCTGCGTTGATGATACTAAAGCCCTTCAGTCCGACCTTGATGCTATTAACAAATGGTGCAACATATGGTTGATGGAACTTAACATAAGGAAATGCAAGCATATGCGCATATCTCGAACATCATCTGTTTCGTCCATTTACCACATCGCTAGTACTTCTTTGGAGACCGTGTCCTCATAGAAATACCTTGGCATTCACATTACATCAAACCTTTCTTGGGCAGACCACATTTCGTATGTAATTAGCAATGCTAATCGAATTTCGGGGTACCTCCGTCGTAACTTCGCACAAGTATCTTCATCCATAAAATTAACCATGTACAAAACGCTCATTCGCCCAGAACTAGAATATGCTGCCTCCGTCTGGGATCCAAGCCATGAAAACCTAATTCGGTCTCTAGAAATGGTTCAAAATAACTCCACGCGTTTCATTCTTTCTAACTACAACAGAACAGCAAGCATATCTGCCATGAAATTAAGTCTTGACCTATCAACCCTTGCATCCCGTCGTAAGTTGTTTCGCTTGAGCCTTTTTCACTCCATATTTTATCATCCTCAGCTCCACCATGAGCTTATATCACCTCCTCAGTATGTTTCATCTCGCTTAGATCACGCACAAAAAGTTCGAATTCCTTTTTGCAGAACTGACGCTTTTTTCAGTCATTCTTACCACGGACATCCGAAGAGTGGAATCGCCTTCCTTCGGATGTAATCTCCATCAGAAATGACCACCTATTCAAGAACGCCCTAGTTAACAATGTATAATTAGAATTTTATGTGCTCGCTCATTCTTTGTTATGTATATATGTATATTCTTTCACATGTAACCCACTCCCCTCTCTAATGAATTTGGCCCTGAGGGTATGTTAAATAAATAAATAAATAAAGGAGCCTTTTGTTCGCAGATGCATGGCAAAATACGTTTTTTTTTATTGAGGCGGCTGTACATTTCAGTACTTAAATATGTGTGATCCAGACAACCTTGGCACATTAGGTTTATTTTCGCTTGTTTGCCATGGTGTAAAACTGTAACATTTCTTTCTCTTCATTTTGTAGTAGAACAACGTCGAAGCACCTGTCTGCCCGGAGTGACTACACCACCTCATTCGAGATAACTTCAAACTTGGTGGCCTTACGCAATTTTTAGACTCATTTTTTTAAAGTCCATTTAACAATTGTGTTAAAGGCAGCGGGCGCTTTAGGCTTGATGACGCGTTTTAACCTTCCTGCTTGAAAATTAATCATCAATGAAATGAAAGCTTCTGCTGCAGCTGATGTCACGAGCGAAATGTCGCAGTGCCAGCTAGGAGAGTTGAGCGATTTGCTTTTGTCTGTACATTTTCAGTGTTGCTAAATATTATAACTGGCGGCTGTGAATCTTCTGAGCTACCGTGCACACAATGTGATGTCATCGCGCGCGGCGTCGTCGATGTTCGCATTGACGTTGTCGATGCTTTCGACGTTGGTTTTCACGAACCGCCATATTCAAGGCGCATCCTCTATTGTGGATATGTAGCATGTTCTGGAAGGTTACCATCACCATTATCATGTACACGTCCTTTTTGCCATCGAGGCTGTCTTAACTGGTATGACAACGGAGAATTGTACACAAACACACCGCTGTCATGTAAAGACCGATTACTATCCTATGCGCATATTGTAGTCCCGGTCCACTACAGTGCTACTCGTTCTGGCCTCCGAAATACAAGTACAGCCGCCACTGCTCTCGAAGTATTTGTGGAGCGTAACGCCTGGCAATAATTGGCCAGCACAGTCATTGCCCTATGACGTGTTTTGACCAACGGCACTACACAGTTAGTGACAGGGAGAGTGATGGACCATAATGCCGAGCCTATTGTTTCTTCGTCAGGGCAGTTTAGTGGAATGTTTGTTCACCTGTAGGACAACTCTGATTGAGGAATTTAAACAGGACTGCTACCCTCGATTGATCAGGTGTTTTCTATTGGCTATAGTGCTCATACAAATAGTTTTTCTAATTTGTCACTTACCTCGTTTTGGCTGTGTAGCTTCAATACAATGTTAAATCGTAATAAATATCATGTATGGAAAGAAATAAAGTGGCGCTGCAGCTGAGCGGTTAGTTCGCTCGACTCCCAAACGCACACTGCTTCACTGGCATGAGTTCAAATCTCAGTGTAAGTGATTGCGGATAATTTTTGCTCACGCTGTAGTCATGGCGATGATGGCGATGACGAGGTGGCTTGACTACTAGTTAGAACCGAAGTTACATTTGTAAGGCATTGTTAAAGTACTGCATCCACCACCGAATAAAATGCAAAATTTAAGGTACTGCGTCATAAGTACGTCGAAACCATCCCTGAATTTGAGAGGACTTTGTGTAATTTACAGACTCCCTTACACCGAAAATAGCTGGGGAGCTTAACAAAGAAAGGTTCTGTCATTGCACAAACAATCCTGCTTTTTTTCAAGCAATATGACAACAAATTCCCATCGATAATTTTGAAATCAGCCTGTTTAAATTCATTTGAATCGTCACAAGAGTGCTTCTTATTTCCCATTTGATAGCTGGCGCATTCAACGCTGCCCCTTGAGAAATTATCTCGGCTTCCTTAAAGCTTCCTGAAGATACGTATGATGTAAATCGAAACTTACGTTAACAAATTCAATCAAGTGACTAGGCTTTTTGTACAAAACGTGAAGGCTAAGGTTTAACGAAACCCAATATTTCGTCCAACTTTCTCTTCGCTTCCCGTAGCACCTCCAGACGAGACGTAGTTACCAAATACGCAGAGTAAGTCGGTTCCTGGTGAAAAAAAAACAAACACCCAAAGCTAAAGCAATGAAGCCGCGGTTAGGTTAGCGAAGGAACCGCAGGCGCGCAGTCTCATTACCTCGGCTCCCAGGGACAACGTACGAATGACGCGGAAACGTGCGCACCTGTTCCCGACTTCTTGAAGTACGAAACATCGCACACAAAAAACAAAAGCGGAAACAGTGTTTCGGCATACAAAAAGGCTACACGAAAAGGCAGCCGCTGTTGTCTGATTAGAAAGAACCAAGAGGTACCGACCAGAGCTCTCCACAATCAGTGGCTGAAGCGCTGGTATGGAAAGAAAGAATTTCGAGGACGAAAGGAAAATCCGAAAATAATGAAAACGTCTAGGAAGGTTGCGGTTTAGTGATTTGTTGCAGCTGGCCTGCGCCTTTCCGAGAGTATTACCAAGCGGAAGACCACAGTGCAGGGAGCAGCCCTCTGTGCTGAGCGCAGAAAGGCCCTACTGCAATTCTTTTTTTTTTACTAAGTAAGAGTTTCTTTACCCAAACCAAAGGTCTATTGTTCAACAAGGAATTTGAGGCGGCCGAGCTGTATTTTGGCAACGCAGTGAAAAAAATAGCTGAGTCATTGTTTATAGGAGACGAAAAGTGCAGTTTCACAGGCAGAATAACTGTTTACATGGAGGCTATCTTTCCGGCAATAACATGCCAAAAATGAAATCCAACTGGCTTTGTCACTACAACGTGACATCTACTGGATATACGCTTGCATTCATGTACCGGACACCCCCGACATGCCAAGCTCATCCACCAGATGCCACGCTGATGCTCTCAACCATTCCATTAGAGTCCTTACCGAGTTGCGACGGGAGAACGTGAACCTACTAAGACAACACGTCGACGGAATGCTTCATGACGACATCATCCAGCCGTCGAAATACCCGTGCTGTCTCCTGTAGTCTTGGTGAAGAAAAAGGATGGAACTCTGCTTTTCTACGTCGGCTACCGTTGGCTGAACAAAATCACGAAGAAGGACGTATACCACCTTCCACGGATCGACAACGTGTTGGCCCGGCTCTGCAATGCAAAGAATTTTATTGCGATAGCAATTCTATGGATCCTCAAAGCGGATTTCTGCCGTTGCCGTCGCCGTCGCTGTCGCCGTCACCGTGAGGTTCCGTATGACGTCAAATGGCGATGAAATCCTCGCCGCGCACCGTATGCTTTATGTGCGAGTGAGAGCGCGCGAAGGAGTGTGAGTGATTGATAGAAATAGGAGAAGGGAAAAGTACAGCGCCGTAACTGCCTCTCGGGGGAGGGCACCTCAACAGCCGCTGTACAGGGAGGGGGTGAAGGAGGGATAGTGACAGAGTAGAGAGAAAGTGTATTGAGTGAGGACGCGCGCTATCACGGGGAGCGAACGCACGGCAGAGAGAAAACGCGCGTTCTGCGCCGTGCTCCCTGAAGGGCTGCAGAATTAAGCGTCTCTTTCCTCCTGTACAATCATCATATATGTAGAGCAAACGCGAATTTTTCCGTCGCGCGAAAGGCCGTGGGAGGACGGGAGGGAGGGAGGGAGTGGAGGCGACGTTTAACTGTGGCACCAAATGCGTATTTATATTAAAAAAATTGTCGCAGTTTCACCTGAAAGGCGAAGCATCAATTGCGATAGCAAATTAGTAGAGAGCTAAACGGAGTAAGGAGAGCAGTTTTATCAGCTGTATAAACTTGGGCGTGCAGCAGCACCAGCAACGCGCAGAACTGTTGTCGACGCCGTCGGCGGTTTGCCCGCGTTCGCACCGAACACGCACGGCGTGTTCGGTGCGAACGCGGGCAAAACGAGCAGCGCGTGTTCGGTGCGTGCGCACCGAACACGCTCTTCTCGACGAGTTTCCCGTTCTGATCTCGTCTAAAACCTCCGAGCCGCCACCAGAGGCACCGGAAACAGTCACCAACGCCGCGCGCGTTCGGTGCTAAAACACCGACGGCGTCCACAACAGTTCTGCGCGTTGATGGCGCTGCTGCATGTACAATTTTATACAGCTGAGAAAACTACTATCCAGCTCTGGCTGGTGGACTGGGCCTGCCTAGAGATGTCGGCCAGGGGGCTCCCGGACATATAGGGGCCCAACCACATTTAAATAGATGAAATAAAGTTTTATCCATCCATCCTTACTCCGTATAGCTCTGTACTAATTTGCTATTGCAATTGATGGTTCGCCTTTCGGGTGAAACTGCGACATTTTTTATTGTAAACCTCAAGACAGGCTACTGGCAAATTGAAGTCGATGAGAGAAGTAGAGATAACACGGCTTTTATAACGCCAGACGGCCTCAATGAATTCAAGGTCACGCGATTTGGTCTTTTCTCGGTACCTGCAACTTTCCAGCTTGTAACTGGTACGTTATTACCTGGGTTGAAATGACAGACCATTTTAGACTACCTTGATGACGCCATCGTCTTTGCCTCAGACTTTCAAGTCACCTTAAGCGCCTTGCAACAGTATACTACAGGCCATCTAGTCATCTGGGCTCACCCTCAAACCAGATAAATGCCGCTTCGCTTACGAAGAACTTCTCTTTCTGGGCCACGTTATCAGCACGCCAGGATTTTTTGCTGGTCTGCAGAAAACAGCTGCCATTGCAAACTTTGTGCAGCCCGACGACAAGAAGTCCATGCGCAGGTTTCTTGGTTTGTGTGCCTACTATAGGCACGTTATCAAGAATTTATCTCGCATCGCTGCACCTCTGATTCTTTTCACAAAATCTGACGTCGAGTTTAAGTGGGAAACGTCGCAAGTCGGTGCATTTGAAGAATTGAAACGACGGCTGCAGTCACCCCCAGTACTCGCCCACTTCGTCGAAGACTCCACTGCCGAAATCCACACCGACGCAAGCAGAGTAGGCGTCAGCGCATGTTCTATTCCAGAGGAAACACAGACTTAAAAGCGTCATATTGTAACCGTGTGTAATGTTGGCGAAAAGAGGTCTTGGATTCTGGTCTGAGAGACTACGAGGAAAATTAGGGCCTAACGCGCTTCGTTGCGCGTTGGCTCAGTCATTAAGAGAATTCATATACAAGAATTCGACATCACCGTGATATGCAAGTCCGGACGAAAACACACTGATGCCGACTGCCTCTCCCGCGCTCCTATTGACCCGCCGCCCCAATACGACCAGTAAGCCTGACTCTTTCATATATGAACAATGACTGCCGAAGACTTCGCTGAACAGCAGCGGGCTGATCCGGAGCTAAGAAGCCTTGTCGACTTCTTGGAACGGAAGACCGACTTTTATTGCGATAGCAATTCTATGGACACTCAAAAGCAGATTTCTGCCGTCGGCGTCGCCGTCGCCGTCGGCGTCGCCGTCGCCGTCGCCGTCGCCGTGAGGTTCCGTATGACGTCATTTGGAGATGAAATCGTCGCCGCGCGCCGAACGCTGTATGTGCGAGTGAAAGGGCGCGAGGGGCGCGTCTTTCACGGGGAGTGAACGCACGGCGGAGAACAAACGCGCGTTCTGCGCCGTGCTCGCTTAAGGGCTGCAGAAGTAGGCGTCTCTTTTCTCCTTTACAATCACCATATATGTAGAGCAAACGCGCCTTCTTCGGACGCGCGAGAGGCCGTGGGGGAGGGGGAGGGAAGGGAGGCGACGTTTAGCTGCGGCACCAAGTGCCTATTTATATCAGAGGCTCCAGCAACAGTCACCAACGCCGCACGCATTTTGAGCTAACGCGGGCAAAACGCCGATGGCGTCGACAACAGTTCTGCGTGTTGTTGCTACCAAAGCCGCTCACCTTACTTCGTATGACATTGCTGTGTTGCTATCGCATTCATTGCTTCGCCCTTAGGGCGAAACTGTGACATTTTTTAACACGAAAGTGTTTTATGCCGGGGTCCACCAAGACTTCACTGACGTATTTCCGTCACGGAAATACGTCACAGAACATAATACAAAGAAAGAAACCAGAAGAAAAAGTTCCACAACATGCAAAATTTGGAAATCGAACCCACGACCTCTCGGTCCGCGACGATAGATCGCCGAGCGTTTAGCCCATTGCGCCACAAACGCATTTGCAGAGAGCTACACAGACGCGCCTTATATATCTAACACTCCTCCGTGTACCCGCGCTCTTGTTCGGGGTGGTGCCGCCGCCTACGAGCAGAAAGAGAAGTACTGCATTATGACACTAACGCGCACCGACAGTGAACGCTTCGGTGGTCTCAGCACTACGACGCCTCGATGCCAGCATTCGAAGGGACGCTGGCATCAAGAAGCACTACCAACGCCACTTAGGTGGCGTTCACCGTACTCAGCACAGCGGAGCGTGGCCTCCGCAATTAGCTCTGAAAATGTTTCTGAAGTTGATCGCGGAGGCTGCAATTACGACGCGCTGTACGCGCTGATTTGACTCGGTGACGATTCAGTTACGTGCTTTGTCTTGCGCGTTGTATTAGTGTGTCAGTTACGTGCTTCGTATTTCGCGTTGTGCTAGCGTGTGTAGCGTAGTGCAGCTTCCATATGCACGACGGTTGCTCATGGTCATCGACGTTGGTAGTCGTGATGGAGGAGACGTGCCACCAGGCGTCAGCGTGGGTGCATCAACGCCTAAGGGCGCTTTAGCCACAAAACACCAATAGACATTATATATCAATGTGCAATAAACATTACACTACTTCTGTGAAGACACGTTTCACTTTCGTGTTCTATACCGATTCCTATATAAGAGGGATCAACCACATTTTTTTTTCAAGGGTATTTAGTCGAAGGTTGTCCTCATTTTCGCTCCAAAATAGCGTCATCTCGACATCAATCTCGACATCACTGCTTATCTGCAGCGCGCCGAAGAAGCACGACAACTCGCCCGCCGGTGCGTCAAGAACCAGCAAAGGATAGACAGCTGACACTATAGAATCTTCGACGACGCTACGTGGAATATCAGCCCGGTGACCATGTTTGGGTTTGGACCCCAATTCGCCGATGAGGAGTTAGTGAGAAGCTTCTGCGATGCTATTTTGGACCCTACAAGATCATCCTTCTTATTGGCGGTCTGGACTATGAGGTCGTGCTTGACGGCATTACGCATTCGCAGCGGCGCCGCTCGCAACCTGAAGTAGTCCATGTTGTGCGCTTTAGCCTTTCAGCCCTTT